>NC_137814.1:37924839-38527339 GCF_963921795.1 Nannobrachium achirus | reverse complement strand
CAAGCTGGTGTAGAATCCTACAGCATTCACAGGACAAAATAAATCATAGAATTTACAAACACGACTTATGCATAGGATACATTACTCACCGTCATCACAGGCTCCTGTTCTCCCGCATTGTTTATCTTCTGTAATGAGAGTACAGATCTGAGTGTATTGTGTTAGTACTAGGGAGTTCCCTGGGGAGACAGTAGGCTACAATGTGAAAATGTTGTAATGGACAGAATGGGGTGAAGGGGGATGGGTGTCCTTCTGCAGGAATTGTACATTATCTAGTTGGGAGACAACATGCAGCTTGAGACATGAGGATGTTATGAAAGATTTCTCAGTCGATTCAGTGCCATATAGACCTGGAACACCTACAGTAGTATAGTTATACCCTTCAAGCTGGGAACACCAATGTCACCAATGTCACTTTTATACTGTATTATAGCAACAAACATTTATACTTTAACATTAATTAGAGGTTTTTAAGAAAACTAGAAATGATGTTTAGAATGGGGCCCCAGGCAGGTCTACATGGTTTAAGGGCTTAATAGATCCTGCATTTGATGTGACAGTATATTGAGCAATAAGGTAAGCAAGGCCCATGGTGATGTCCCTGACATCACACACACTGCAGAGAATGAAGGGAGTACCTGAAATGTTTCAGATAGGCTAGTGCCTTTCTGGCCATTTCTTTTTCTTCTCACTGATCTGTAGCTTGTGTTTCTGTCTAACAAATACATACTGTGGAGACTGGAGAGCTACCCAAGCTTTCCAAGTCCATTACACAACGTTAAACATTGTTTTTATATTACCGTACTCTATGAAAGGCCTGAGAGCAAGAAAGGGTAGAGTTTCTGATTTTGTCAGTTCAACATCCGAAACTACCTGCCATCACTCATCCATGAATGGTCCATGACAATTATCTAGAAAACAGAATACCGTTGTTGCTGTATACATCTGTAGGGACATCATACCCGTATTGTTTCAGTGTTTGCAAATAACATATTGGATCCAACTTGCAGAGCAACATTTATAAAAAGATAATCAGAAAATGGAGGGGCTGATGTCAAGTTTAATTGTATTAACACTTAATACAATATATACGTATTGTGAGGTCCCTGCTTTGTCTCTTGGCTAAAGGGTCCTTTGAAATTTTAAGATCCCTCCACTAAACCAAATTTCATGTGATGTGTTGTGAGCTCGTAGATCTATTTTTGATGAATGTGTGACATGCCCATGCCAGGGCTCAAATAGCAACCACTGAAGTAAGGGAGGGTGTGAAGGTCAGGGCAAATCACTTTATTGAAAATCACCATCATTAAAGCAATGCTTCAGGAAGACAAGTTTTAGATTGTCAGAAATCTGAAGATTTTGCATTAAATCCAAATATCTCCCAGTTGACAAGCAAAGCCACTGATAAACATGCCAGACTGCATGCTCACAAAAATTTAGACCACAAGCAATATTTTGGAACATCTCCATTGGCAAAGGGTTATAAATCGGTGTATACATTTCACAATTACAGCATCTTGATCAAGCAGCATATGAATTATGGTCAGTCATACAGAATTGTCAATGCCACCTTTCCTGATCTTAAACCATCTCACAGCCACAAGCTCCATTTACCAACACTTTAGAAAGTGTTGACAAAATCTGGAGGCTGAGAAGCCTGATTCAAACATCTCCCCATTTTAACAAAACCATTTCAGATCAGCCTTGGAATTAAACACATGACATGCACAAATAGTCTTTATTGACATGGAAAGGATCAACAGATACTGTAAGCACCATCTTTGCTGTACGAGTAAAGGGGAAATGGTGGTATACATGATGAAAATGTGGGTGAATACATGGCACATCAGCTTGCTGCAGGGACTGTTGCACAGTGGATACAGGGCTACGGGGAAGTGGCATCTGAGATTTTAAAGGGATGGTCTGGCTGGAGTGACTGGTTAACTTGCTCAGTGGTACATGTTTCATTGGGTGTCATTGTGGAAGCCGAAATTGGGGCAGCTAGCCAAGGTAGGCTGGATACCGAGGTTGTGGAATAGGACCTGTAGGAGGCTTTGCAGGTTCAATGTTGGGCTGCAAGCCATGGGTAGACTGGATACTGAGGTTGTGAATATTGTGGAATAGGAGGGTCTTGGTTTCTCGTCATAGGAGGTTTTACAGGTTTAATATTGGGCTGCCCGCCAGGATAGACTGGATACTGAGGTTGTGAATATTGTGGAATAGGACCTGTAGGAGGCTTTGCAGGATTAATATTGGGCTGCCCGCCAGGATAGACTGGATACTGAGGTTGTGAATATTGTGGAATAGGACCTGTAGGAGGCTTTGCAGGATTAATATTGGGCTGCCCGCCAGGATAGACTGGATACTGAGGTTGTGAATATTGTGGAATAGGACCTGTAGGAGGCTTTGCAGGATTAATATTGGGCTGCCCGCCAGGATAGACTGGATACTGAGGTTGTGAATATTGTGGAATAGGACCTGTAGGAGGCTTTGCAGGATTAATATTGGGCTGCCCGCCAGGATAGACTGGATACTGAGGTTGTGAATATTGTGGAATAGGACGTGTAGGAGGCTTTGCAGGATTAATATTGGGCTGCCAGCCAGGATAGACTGGATACTGAGGTTGTGAATATTGTGGAATAGGACCTGTAGGAGGCTTTGCAGGATTAATATTGGGCAGCAAGCCAGGATAGACTGGATACTGAGGTTGTGAATATTGTGGACTAGGATTGTCTTGGGTTCTCGTCATAGGAGGCTTTGCAGGTTTAATATTGGGCGGCAAGCCAGGGTAGACTGGATACCGAGGTTGTGAATATTGTGGACGGGGAGGGTCTGGATGCGCATTCATAGGTTGTGGATACTGTGGCATATGAGGCTCTTGAGGTTTCATCAAAGGAGGCTTTGGGGGCTGGACCCGAGGCTCTCGAGGTTTCACCGAAGGAGGCTTTGGGGGGTGGACCTGGACGCCAGCGGAGAATGTCATATGTTGCTGCGTTGCAGGTTTAATCTGGGGATCTTCTGGAACACTAGGCTCAATGGGTTTATTGACAGGTATAGGAGGAGGTGGCACATTGTATGGATAGTAATATGGCAGAGGAAGGTTGGGATTCCCCACAGGTGGCTGTAGGTAACCAGGGTAGATGCCAGGGTAGAATGGATATTTCATATGTTGTGGATACTGTGGAATAAGAGGCTGTTGAGGGTTCACAGGACATGGCGCAGGTTTAATCTGGGGATCTTCTGGAACAAGAGGCTCTGTGGGTTTATTGGAGGGTATAGGAGGAAGTGGCACATTGTATGTAAAGTAATACGGCGGAGGGAGGTTGGGATTCCCCACAGGTGGCTGTAGGTTTGGGTTAAGGTAAGGGAACCAGGGTGGGATGAGTTGAGGAGGGACCGTGGTTTCAGTAGCTTTGACAGTAGTTTTAATAACTGGGACAGTAGTTTCAATAACTGGGACAGTAGTTTCAATAGCTGGGGCTTCAGTAGCCGTAGTAGGAAGAGGGTCCTTGGGTTTGTAAGGGTGAATGGGATAGTAGTACCAGGGAGGGTAAGGGTACATGGGATTGGGAGGGTTGAACTGAGGCATCGTTGGAGGAATAATTGCTTCGGTTGTTGGTGCAGTAAGCATTTCAGTTCTTGGGGGATAAACTGTTGTTGGGGCAGCAGTTTCTGGGGCAGCAGTTGTTGGTCCAGCAGTTGTTGCCTTGGGGCAGCAGAGAGAAACTGGAATCCCCTGCCAGCGCATTGGCAGAACATAGTGTCCAGTCTAAAGAGGAAAAAAAGAAAATTAGACCAAGTAAACAGACTCTGAACAAGCCAATTTCCATTTCCACGTGGTGGGCTACAAGAGGTTGGGTACCTGTTGTAAAACATTGCAGCCATCATAGGGGGCCAGCAAAACCAGACCAAGAGGGTTCCTATGCATAGAGTATCCACAGGTTGCAGGGACCTGGGAAAGAGGCAGAGACCCACTTCCTGGGGGGAAAAAAATAATTTACTTCTCGGTTGGGTCTCAAAACAAAATCCATTAAATGGGCTAATGCAGCGTTTCTCAAACTTTCAAATTTCAAGGTCTCCCCTTAACTCTGACAGTGTACAAATGGACCCGTTAAGGTTCATTTGGTTCCATTTGTACACTGTCAGAGTTATAGACTTGTATGGGTCAATTTAGACCCCCCCTAAAGGAACCCACAGAGTCCCTGGAATCCACTTTGAGAACCACTGGGCTAGTGCATCCACCACAATTTTACCTTGTTCCAACTGGAAAAGTGATGCTCCTGGTCCTTTAGCCTCGAATTTCATCTGCTTTCCACCGCACAGCAGTTTGGGTGACATGCCCCTCCATTCCCTCTGAACAGAAGTAGCACCTTGTGTATCTCCTTAGGGCAAGAGAGAAATGTTATTGTATAGCTCCATTCTTCTGCCTAAACATAAGTCATGTTCCATTATGAGCAAATGGGGGAAGGGGACCAACGTCACAATTCCACGTCAGAATCGTGGAAAGTTTAGAAATTAGGTTTAAAATTTTGAAGCGAGCAGTGCCAACCGCTCTTACATCTGGCTTGTGTGTATGTCCTTCTCGCAAAGTTGGGCATTAGCCAAGCTTCACGGGACGTTTAATGAAATTAATTCATAAAAGGCAACACTCACTTCACACTGGGTGTGATTTTTCACAAGATCGGTGGTTGTTGCAATTACCTGCACTACAATAAGTCACCATATGTTGCGCTATTAAAAAAAAAAGTAACTGTACGTTCTGTAATGCAATTCCAATGGTGAAAGCCGTTTGACCCGGTGAAGGAAAGGCGGAGTCGGCCAAGCCCCAAAATACCTATGTGTACAGTATACTCAATCATGCGACAAATGGCAAGCCTAGCAATATGAATGGCTTAAAAATACCATAGTGCAACTAGAAAAATATTGTTCCTTCGAAACAATTGTGGGCTCGCTTCAAGCCAGAAAACAATGGCTATAAAAGTACAAAATGTCAAGATCGCAGGCAGTGCTCTCTTTGACGTTACTGACGTCAACGATTGGTCCATTTTGTTCCAAAAATGTGTTGTGCAAAAGTTGACCCGCTGGTGGCGCTATAACAGGCCAATGTAAGAAGGGTGGTATCTGTTTCTTGACCTATTGGGAATGTGCTTGCAAGATTTCACGCACATTGCAGGCTGTGTTCATGATTTGAGGTGTTTTTGGCTTTGGCCACTTTATCGCTGCTTGCAGCTATATTCATTATTATAATTTTTTTGTGTGTGTGCACTTCATAGGCATATTAGATAAAGGTCCTTAGATTGTGTGTAGAATGTTTCATGCAAATTGCAAAAAAAAATCCTAACGGGTTTAAGCGTTTCACAAACTGCTCAAAATGATATAGCGCCCCCCTTTGGCCAATTGGGGTAAGATTGGTTTTAGTGATATTTGGACTAACACTCTACATCTTTGCCAAATGCCATGAACATATTACTTTGCATGTATGATTTAGAGGCAGAAGAATAATTTGCATAAAACTGCAATATTCATTGAATTTATTTAAAAAAGCATGTTTCAATTTTAAAGAAATCCGATCTGACAGATCTTTAGATATCGGTCCAAAGTTCACGTAAAAAAAGTTTTGTGCACGTGGAGCGAAAATTCCAGAATAAAAGCGGGTTTACACGTTTTACAAACTGCTCAATATGGCGGATAATCGAAGGGCGGAGCTTACTTAACAACGACACAGATGTCTCCCGCTCGAGTCAAAGCACGCGTGTAACAAGTTGCATGTCTTCAAACAAAACGAGTCATGACTTATGCCCGTTTGAAGTTTGAATTTTCAAACGCTTCGTATAGCGCCCCCCTTTGGCCGATTGGAATAAGATTGGTTTCAGTGATACTTTGACTAACCCTCCACATCTTTGCCAAATGCCATGAACGTGTAACTTTGCATGTATGATTTAGAGGCCGAAGAATAATTTGCATAAAACCGCAATATTGGTTGAATTATTAAAAAATTATATTTCACTTTAAAAGAAATCCGCCGAGACTAGTTTGACCGTATTGGTCCAAAGTTCATGTGAAAAAAGTTTTGTGCACTTGACGCGAAAATCCCAGGAGGAGATAGATTTTTACTGTTTTTCATATAATTCCGAATTGTGGGAGACCTAAAGGTCAGAGGTCAAAAGTTAGAGGGTAAAAGTTGTTCGGCATGAGGAGACGCATAAGTGTATACAGGTTTCATGGCTGTATGTATAACACAGCATGAGCTATACCTGTTCAAAGATCGCACTTTCGAAGGCTTCCTACAGCGCCACCATTTGGCCGATTGCTATAATAAATAATAGCACACTTCGCCACTGTAAGCTGAACACATTGGTGTTTTTATTTTCATTTTCTCACTAAGTATGTAGGAGTAGAAAGGAACCGAAGTTTTGAGGAGAACTTGATATGACGGTTAGATATTGTCACTAGAAAAATATTGTTCCTTCGAAACAATTGTGGGCTCGCTTCAAGCCAGAAAACAATGGCTATAAAAGTACAAAATGTCAAGATCGCAGGCAGTGCTCTCTTTGACGTTACTGACGTCAACGATTGGTCCATTTTGTTCCAAAAATGTGTTGTGCAAAAGTTGACCCGCTGGTGGCGCTATAACAGGCCAATGTAAGAAGGGTGGTATCTGTTCCTTGACCTATTGGGAATGTGCTTGCAAGATTTCACGCACATTGCAGGCTGTGTTCATGATTTGAGGTGTTTTTGGCTTTGGCCACTTTATCGCTGCTTGCAGCTATATTCATTATTATAATTTTTTTGTGTGTGTGCACTTCATAGGCATATTAGATAAAGGTCCTTAGATTGTGTGTAGAATGTTTCATGCAAATTGCAAAAAAAAAATCCTAACGGGTTTAAGCGTTTCACAAACTGCTCAAAATGATATAGCGCCCCCCTTTGTTCAATTGGGGTAAGATTGGTTTTAGTGATATTTGGACTAACACTCTACATCTTTGCCAAATGCCATGAACATGTTACTTTGCATGTATGATTTAGAGGCAGAAGAATAATTTGCATAAAACTGCAATATTCATTGAATTTATTTAAAAAAGCATGTTTCAATTTTAAAGAAATCCGATCTGACAGATCTTTAGATATCGGTCCAAAGTTCACGTAAAAAAAGTTTTGTGCACGTGGAGCGAAAATTCCAGAATAAAAGCGGGTTTACGCGTTTTACAAACTGCTCAATATGGCGGAAAATCGAAGGGCGGAGCTTACTTAACAACGACACAGATGTCTTCCGCTCGAGTCAAAGCACGCGTGTAACAAGTTGCATGTCTTCAAACAAAACGAGTCATGACTTATGCCCGTTTGAAGTTTGAATTTTCAAACGCTTCGTATAGCGCCCCCCTTTGGCCGATTGGAATAAAATTGGTTTCAGTGATACTTTGACTAACCCTCCACATCTTTGCCAAATGCCATGAACGTGTAACTTTGCATGTATGATTTAGAGGCCGAAGAATAATTTGCATAAAACCGCAATATTGATTGAATTATTAAAAAATTATATTTCACTTTAAAAAAAATCTGGTTGATCAATCTGACCGTATTGGTCCAAAGTTCATGTGAAAAAAGTTTTGTGCACTTGATGCGAAAATCCCAGGAGGAGATAGATTTTTACTGTTTTTCATATAATTCCGAATTGTGGGAGACCTAAAGGTCAGAGGTCAAAAGTTAGAGGGTAAAAGTTGTTCGGCATGAGGAGACGCATACGTGTATACAGGTTTCATGGCTGTAACTAAAACACAGCATGAGCTATACCTGTTCAAAGTTCGCACTTTCGAAGGCTTCCTACAGCGCCACCATTTGGCTGATTGCTATAAAAAATAATAGCGCACTTCGCCACTGTAAACTGAACACATTGATGTTTTTATTTTCATTTTCTCACTAAGTATGTAGGAGTAGAAAGGAACCGAAGTTCCCGTCTACTGTCTGACTGACTGATAGATAAATAATGACAATATCTAAAGTGTGCTCGCCTTATAGGCGAGCCCACAACTAGAAAAATATTGTTCCTTCGAAACAATTGTGGGCTCGCTTCTAGCCGGAAAACAATGGCTATAAAAGTACAAAATGTCAAGATCGCAGGCAGTGCTCTCTTTGACGTTACTGACGTCAAAGATTGGTCCATTTTTTCCAAAAATGTTATGCAAAAGTTGACCCGCTGGTGGCGCTATAACAGGCCAATGATAGAAGGGTGGTATCTGTTCCTTGACCTATTGGGAATGTGCTTGCAAGATTTCACGCACATCCCAGGCTGTGTTCATGATTTGAGGTGTTTTTGGCTTTGGCCACTTTATCGCTGCTTGCAGCTATATTTATTATTATTATTTTATTATTTTATTGTATGCACTTCATAGGCATGTTAGATAAAGGTCCTTAGATTGCGTGTAGAATGTTTCATGCAAATTGCTAAAAAGAAATCCTAGAATAAAAACGGTTTTAAGCGTTTCACAAACTGCTCAAAATGATATAGCGCCCCCCTTTGGCCAATTGGGGTATGATTGGTTTTAGTGATATTTGGAATAACACTCTACATCTTTGCCAAATGCCATGAACATGCTACTTTGTATGTATGATTTAGAGGCAGAAGAATAATTTGCATAAAAATGCAATATTCTTTGAATTATTTAAAAAAGCATGTTTCAATTTTAAAGAAATCCGATCTGACAGATCTTTAGATATCGGTCCAAAGTTCACGTAAGAAAAACATTGTGCACGTGACGCGAAAATTTCAGAATAAAAGTGGGTTTACGCGTTTTACAAACTGCTCAAATTGGCGGAAAATCTAAGGGCGGAGCTTACTTAACAACGACACAAATGTCTTCCGCTCGAGTCAAAGCATGCGTGTAACAAGTTGCATGTCTTCAAACGAAACGAGTCAAGACTTATGCCCGTTTGAAGTTTGAATTTTCAAACGCTTTATATAGCGCCCCCCTTTGGCCAATTGGAATAAGATTGGTTTCAGTGATATTTGGACTAACCCTCTACATGTTTGCCAAATGCCATGAAAGTAACACTTTGCATGTTTGATTTAGAGGCAGAATAATAATTTGCATAAAACCGCAATATGAATTGAATTATTAAAAATTAATGGTTTAACGTACAAACTTCTCACCACATAGACTGTATAGGTATTGGTCCAAAGTTCATGTGAAAAAAGTTTTGTGCACTTGACGCGAAAATCCCAGGAGGAGATAGATTTTTACTGTTTTTCATATAATTCCGAATTGTGGGAGACCTAAAGGTCAGAGGTCAAAAGTTAGAGGGTAAAAGTTGTTCGGCATGAGGAGACGCATAAGTGTATACAGGTTTCATGGCTGTATGTATAACACAGCATGAGCTATACCTGTTCAAAGATCGCACTTTCGAAGGCTTCCTACAGCGCCACCATTTGGCCGATTGCTATAAAAAATAATAGCACACTTCGCCACTGTAAACTGAACACATTGATGTTTTTATTTTCATTTTCTCACTAAGTATGTAGGAGTAGAAAGGAACCGAAGTTTTGAGGAGAACTTGATATAGTATAGCATAGTATAGAAACTAGAAAAATATTGTTCCTTCGAAACAATTGTGGGCTCGCTTCAAGCCGGAAAACAATGGCTATAAAAGCACAAAATGTCAAGATCGCAGGCAGTGCTCTCTTTGACGTTACTGACGTCAAAGATTGGTCCATTTTGTTCCAAAAATGTGTTGTGCAAAAGTTGACCCGCTGGTGGCGCTATAACAGGCCAATGTGAGAAGGTTGGTATCTGTTCCTTGACCTATTGGGAATGTGCTTGCAAGATTTCACGCACATCCCAGGCTGTGTTCATGATTTGAGGTGTTTTTGGCTTTGGACACTTTATCGCTGCTTGCAGCTATATTTATTATTATTATTTTATAATTTGTTTGTGTGCACTTCATAGGCATGTTAGATAAAGGTCCTTAGATTGCGTGTAGAATGTTTCATGCAAATTGCCAAAAAAATCCTAGAATAAAAACGGGTTTAAGCGTTTTACAAACTGCTCAAAATTATATAGCGCCCCCCTTTGGCCATTTGGGGTAAGATTGGTTTCAGTGATATTTGAACTAACCCTCTACACTATTTTGTCATGAAAATGTGACTTTGCTTGTATGTTTTAGAGGCAGAAGAATAATTTGCATAAAAATGCAATATTGTTTGAAATATTTAAAAAAGCATGTTTCAATGTTAAAGAAATCCGATCTGACAGATCTTTAGATATCGGTCCAAAGTTCATGTAAAAAAATGTTTTGTGCACGTGACGCGAAAATTCCAGAATAAAAGCGGGTTTACGCGTTTTACAAACTGCTCAAAGTGGCGGAAAATCGAAGGGCGGAGCTTACTTAACAACGACACAGATGTCTTCCGCTTGAGTCAAAGCACGCGTGTAACAAGTTGCATGTCTTCAAACGAAACGAGTCATGACTTATGCCCGTTTGAAGTTTGAATTTTCAAACGCTTCGTATAGCGCCCCCCTTTGGCCGATTGGAATAAAATTGGTTTCAGTGATACTTTGACTAACCCTCCACATCTTTGCCAAATGCCATGAACGTGTAACTTTGCATGCATGATTTAGAGGCAGAAGAATAATTTGCATAAAACCGCAATATTTATTGAATTATTAAAAAATCATTATTTAACGTACAAACTTCTCACCACATAGCCTGTGTAGATATAGGTTCAAAGTTCATGTGAAAAAAGTTTTGTGCACTTGACGCGAAAATCCCAGGAGGAGATAGATTTTTACTGTTTTTCATATAATTCCGAATTGTGGGAGACCTAAAGGTCAGAGGTCAAAAGTTAGAGGGTAAAAGTTGTTCGGCATGAGGAGACGCATAAGTGTATACAGGTTTCATGGCTGTATGTATAACACAGCATGAGCTATACCTGTTCAAAGATCGCACTTTCGAAGGCTTCCTACAGCGCCACCATTTGGCCGATTGCTGTATAAAGTAATAGCACACGTCGCCACTGTAAGCTGAACACATTGATGTTTTTATTTTCATTTTCTCACTAAGTATGTAGGAGTAGAAAGGAACCGAAAATCCCGTCTACTTACTAGATAAACAAATAAATAAATAAATAAATAATGACAATATCTAAAGTGTGCTCGCCAGGTACTGGCGAGCCCACAATAATGACAACATCTAAAGTGTGCTCGCCTTACAGGCGAGCCCACAACTAGAAAAATATTGTTCCTTCGAAACAATTGTGGGCTCGCTTCAAGCCAGAAAACAATGGCTATAAAAGCACAAAATGTCAAGATCGCAGGCAGTGCTCTCTTTGACGTTACTGACATCAAAGTTTGTCCATTTTGTTCCAAAAATGTGTTGTGCAAAAGTTGACCCGCTGGTGGCGCTATAACAGGCCAATGTGAGAAGGTTGGTATCTGTTCCTTGACCTATTGGGAATGTGCTTGCAAGATTTCACGCACATCCCAGGCTGTGTTCATGATTTGAGGTGTTTTTGGCTTTGGACACTTTATCGCTGCTTGCAGCTATATTTATTATTATTATTTTATAATTTTTTTGTGTGCACTTCATAGGCATGTTAGACAAAGGTCCTTAGATTGCGTGTAGAATGTTTCATGCAAATTGCAAAAAAAATCCTAGAATAAAAACGGGTTTAAGCGTTTTACAAACTGCTCAAAATTATATAGCGCCCCCCTTTGGCCATTTGGGGTAAGATTGGTTTCAGTGATATTTGAACTAACCCTCTACACTATTTTGTCATGAAAATGTGACTTTGCATGTATGTTTTAGAGGCAGAAGAATAATTTGCATAAAAATGCAATATTGTTTGAATTATTTAAAAAAGCATGTTTCAATGTTAAAGAAATCCGATCTGACAGATCTTTAGATATCGGTCCAAAGTTCACGTAAAAAAAGTTTTGTGCACGTGACGCGAAAATTCCAGAATAAAAGTGGGTTTACGCGTTTTACAAACTGCTCAAAATGGCGGAAAATTGAAGGGCGGAGCTTACTTAACAACGACACAGATGTCTTCCGCTTGAGTCAAAGCACGTGTGTAACAAGTTGCATGTCTTCAAACGAAACGAGTCATGACTTATGCCCGTTTGAAGTTTGAATTTTCAGACGCTTCGTATAGCGCCCCCCTTTGGCCGATTGGAATAAAATTGGTTTCAGTGATACTTTGACTAACCCTCCACATCTTTGCCAAATGCCATGAACGTGTAACTTTGCATGTATGATTTAGAGGCCGAAGAATAATTTGCATAAAACCGCAATATTGATTGAACTATTAAAAAATTATATTTCACTTTAAAAGAAATCCGCCGAGATTAGTTTGACCGTATTGGTCCAAAGTTCATGTGAAAAAAGTTTTGTGCACTTGACGCGAAAATCCCAGGAGGAGATAGATTTTTACTGTTTTTCATATAATTCCGAATTGTGGGAGACCTCAAGGTCAGAGGTCAAAAGTTAGAGGGTAAAAGTTGTTCGGCATGAGGAGACGCATAAGTGTATACAGGTTTCATGGCTGTAACTCAAACACAGCATGAGCTATACCTGTTCAAAGTTCGCACTTTCGAAGGCTTCCTACAGCGCCACCATTTGGCCGATTGCTGTATAAAATAATAGCACACTTCGCCACTGTAAGCTGAACACATTGATGTTTTTATTTTCATTTTCTCACTAAGTATGTAGGAGTAGAAAGGAACCGAAGTTTTTTGATACTTGCACTGACTGCCTGCCTAGTAAATAATGACAATATCTAAAGTGTGCTCGCCTTATAGGCGAGCCCACAACTAACATCACGTAGCCAGGCTTATGCCTCATTCACACTACGAAAAGCCAAGCTAATGGTTTGCTTGGTAATTCAATGTATTCTCTATGCAAAGTTGCAAACCAGCTTTAAAAAATTCCAAGCTTTTTCTCCAGCTTGGAAATTTTTAAAGCTGGCTTTTTAAAGCTTTTTAAAGCTTGGCTTTTCATAGTGTGAATGAGGCATTACTCATCTGCGAAGAGAAAAGCCTGGTCACGATAAGAGGCAGAGAGTGCATAGAAAAAGGTGGGGCTTCCACAGTGTGAATTCTCCCGGATGTTGTTTTTTTCACAGTGCGGTGTTCCTGCAAACATATTTCCTGCTGGGGAAAAATGTGCTACTTCTCCTCCCTCGTCGGTTGTGCTTGCAATAAACATTATCCTAACAAAAACATGGATCTATTCAAATTTGTTTCGTTGAGGGATGTAAACAGACCCGTAACTTCTCTTAATCACAGCACTTCCGCCACTTGCGTTTATGCAACACACAGTGCATATCGTGCCCAGGGTGAGGGGTCTGAATACATTTTAGGTCTGTAAACCAATTTCATCCTCAGGAGAAAACCCTTACAGAATACAGGATAAACAGGTGAAATGGGACATGATGAAACAAGCAGATGATGAGCAGACACATTTGGAGCACTACATTTTAAACTGAAGGGTTCTCTCGTCTGATTCAATTAGTGACTGAAATGTATATTTCTTGTATTTATTAAGAACTGGAGAGACCTTCATTACTCAATAAAACCTCAAGGAAATTAATATCAGAATAGAGTTATAGAGCCTTCATGAAAGCATAACATAGCCTCTATAGCCTACTGCCCCCACAAGGAGATTGCTATGACCAGCTTCACATTTCTTTTTCCTAAATGTAAAAGAAATTGGAAAATGGTTGGAAATAATGTAAAGTCTACATGATTTGAACATGCATGGTAGCCTACATCTTCAGTCAGACATAGATTTACCCCCAACGTGACTGGATATCACAGGTTTTGAAACTTGCAGAAATATTAGACCTTAAATGTAATTTAAAACGTTAAAGGGATATTTCACTTTCAAAAAAACTTTTGGTCATTTTATCATCTAATCAGGCTTTTATGAACACCCTGAACAGTTTTTAATTTGTTTGATTCAATATTTAGATATTTGATGTAAAATGTTATCAGTCCTCCTCCTCCATACACACCCATTGTAACTTCAAACTCCATTTTAACCATAGATTCATTAAAAACACCCATTATTTCTTTTTTTCAGGTGACTCATACTACCCTCCTAATACGTGAGCAGGCCATGTTTTTTCAATAACTTTTTTCATTTATTCTTAATAAATCTTTGGGAAAATGAAAAAGATTAAATACAATACAAAATTAAAAATAAATGAAAAAAGTTATTGAAAAAAACACGGCCTGCTCACGTATTAGGAGGGTAGTATGAGTCACCAGAAAGAATAAAGGTGTTTTTAATGAATCTACTATGGTTAAAATTGAGTTTGAAGTTACAATGGGTGTGTGTGGGGAGAGGCCCTGGGCCTGGAGGGCCGGATAACATTTACATCAAATATCTAAATATTGAATCAAGCAAATTAAAAACAGTCCAGGGCTCCAGGGTGTTCATAAAAGCCTGATTAGATAAGATGACCAAAAGTTTTTTGAAAGTGGAATATCCCTTTAACATTTACTGCCATTTTGAAACAGCTCCCATCAGGGTTCCCCGCCAGAAGCCTCCATTGACTTCAATGTAATTTATAGTGCACGGATCATGCACGCCCATGCACAGATGATGCACCATGTTTGTGCAGTTTGTTCACAGCTTTCAAACAAAAAAGTCCGATTGGAAATCCGTTCAGGCATTCTTGAGATAATAGCCATTATGTTTTACATGTTATGTAAGCAAAAATGGCCGCCCTGTTTGAAAGATGGGGTTGTATGGGGGTTGAACATGCAAAATCGCGATTGAAATCATGCTTACTAGATTTGATGGGGTACAAAATTTTCAAAAAAAAAAAAGTTTCTTTTTTGTTTTTTTTTGTTTTTTCAAACTCGTCATACTAGTCATAGGCAGAGTGGACACAGCCATATAACTCGTCAAACTAGTCATAGGCAGTAAATTAGTTCATAACCTATGCATTTCATTTGGCATATCACTTGTTAAATAAATGTAGATTAAAAAGTGGTGATTAAAAAGGGGCGCAGCATGTAAATAATGAAAATAGACAAACAAAGAATTCTTACCTGGAGGATCTGCTTTTAAGCCACTTCCATAGCCCACAGGAGGACTATAATTAAATTGTTGAGATCTTGGTCTCGCATACCCACTCCCACTACCTCCAAAATGTGGAGGTGGTCCAAGCAAAATATCCCCTTCTTGGACGACGCCTGCATTAGCTGCATACCCATTCCTAGTACCTCCAACATGTGGAGGTGGTCCAAGCAAAATATCCCCTTCTTGGACGACGCCTGCACCGCTTATCATTTCCTCAGCAGAATGTGTAGATCTTGGTCTCGCATACCCATTCCTAGTACCTCCAAAATGTGGAGGAGGTCCAAGCAAAATATCCCCTTCTTGGACGACGCCTGCACCGCTTATCGTTTCCTCAGCAGAGGCACCTTTCCTCACACTTCTGCCCCTCGCTAATTTATTGCAATGGGCCGTTGGTGTTAGACAATTTAACAGAATAAAGACAGCAGCCATGCACATAGTAGGCCTACATTTCCTTCCACCTTTACCCATCATTCTGATGTTAGCACCAGCGTTAGTTAGTTCTTCCATGGACATGTTGAGCTGCATAAATGATGCATTTGACTGTTTGCTCGGTGGTGCAGCTGACCAATCAACCCGGGTAAAGTTAATGAAGGGTAATTATCCTCACCTGCCACATGTATCCCTGTGGTGATGAATGACGATGACTTTCTCTCCTCTTGATTTGTATGATACATATTTTGAGGAAAACGTGTGCTCGGGTTGATAGACCGACCAATGGTAGCCCACCATGCTGTACTGTGATAATAAATGATGTTTCAGGGGAGATTTAAATGTAGGCCTAAAGATTTACGGCTGTGCATTTATTATTATTATTGTTTCTATTTGTCTGTCTGTCTGTCTGTCTGTCTGTCTGTCTGTCTTTCTTTCTTTCTGTATTCTTTCTTTCTTTCTTTCTTTCTTTCTTTCTTTCTTTCTTTATGTATTTATGTATTTATGTATGTATTTATGTAGTCTAGTTATGTATTCATTCATTCATTCATTCATTCATTTTATTGTCTATGGCGAATCAGCTTGCCAACTCTTGAGTGTAGGTAGGCTATTCAATGTAATCTCCAAGGTTACACTGACAACAGCAACAAGTTGGTTTGGTGCGTTTGAACAGCACCAAGGTGAGTGCATACAAGACCTAATTTTATGTTGGTGTCTAGTAATTTGATGAATAAAGTCAGTAGGCTAGTAAAGGGTCAGCCAGGAATTATTAGGCTCATTGTTGAGTGATATGTGTCTAATGAAATAAGTGGAATTATGACTTTGGTTTAGTGGTTTCTCTTGGGATTTGGATCTCCATCTGTGTGTCAGTATCCTGTCCTTTCTTTCCCTTTCTTTTGTTTCTCAAGCTGTGACTCACAGTGCACATTCCAATTCTCTTTGGCAGGTTTTACTCATGTCCATTAGTTTAATTGATAACATAAACGTTATTTAACATTTTAAGGCCAGTGCAGTAATAGGGCCTATCTGTATAGAGATATACATTTTATATAGACCACAATGAGATGTTGCCAGAACTTTTGGATCTCTGTGACATGTTCTCTGTATTGGAATGACCAGATAACACCCATTACATGAGTAACAAATATTGTCTTCCTCCTCCCAGAAGCTCTATTAATTTACTTAACGTACAATGTGTATTTATTATTTTCATGGTTCTCTCTGTCTATGAAAAGAGGGTGTGAGTATGAGAGGAATGTTTACAGACTAACAGGTGTAGCTACTCATCATTCCGGGATGGCAGGAGTTCTGAGATACAACCGAGAGTCTGACAACCATTTTCTAGATGGAAGGACCATTAATCCTATGGTATGCACATAGAGTTCTCCTTCCTATTTTAAATCCTTATTCAGTAAAAGCATGAATTTGAATTATTTCTTGTGAGTTCAGTTTCACTCTATATGCTGAGCACTGTGTTTTCCAGCCACAGAATATGACTTCTATGTCTTCTGTGATAATATGTGAGTTCTGTGGAGAGAAGGCAAGGCCTTCATTGGACCTAATGTGGGTGGAGGAGCCTGAGGTAAAGTGAAATATGACTAGCAGATCTACGAACTCACAATGTGTGGCATTGTGACACACTGTGACAGTTAGATATTCCATTTGTTCCCATTGGTGTGCTTTTGGCACAATATGTTTGAAAACCACATGATGTACGGTATGTTTGTCTATATGCATGTCAATGTTTTTTCTATCTCCCTGTATTACTGTAGAAACCCACACAGTTCTGCTGTCCCCAACATCAGCAGCTGTGTGAGCTGCTTGTTCATCAGATGCATCTGGCCCAGGAGAAATCTGACCTGAGAACTGATATTCCAATTCAACAGGACACCCAGACACCCACAGAACAGGAGGAACTGCTCTGCAAAAAAAGGGAGATTATGGAGTGCAGGTATAGACATAAAGGAATGGATTTATTTGTTTATTAATCCAACCTCAAATGTACCATAATTGATTGTTCATAATTTTGTAGGAATTATATAAATGCAGTATGTGTTTGTTAACAAAAGAATAGTGGCAGAGGCTTAGGATGTAAAGCGTCTGCTTGGGAACTGGAAGGTTCCCAGTTCGATGGGCTCCCACAAAGTAGGTTCATCAGTTCTCTAATCCTTCTGTTGAGAATCTTTCATTTTTGCTTAGAAAACAAGAGCAAGACAGACTCTACAGGGATAATACAGCCCACCCGCCTTTTGTAGAAACATGTGAGTAGCTATCATCAAGGGACATAACTTAAATTAAATGTAAACATGTTTTTTTTGTTATTTAACATACAGTTGCAAAAACCTAAACCTTGTAACTTTGTGTGACCATGTGTTCTATAAAAGTGAAAACATCTACCATAATTACACTGTATATTGATGTGTCACTGTTCAGATCAGGCGTGTTGTTGCCTGGATTGATCCCATGATTGGCTGCTAGTTACGCTGTTTTTTGCGCTATTACCCCCGCGAGGTACCAAAAAGAATATTTCTCTATTGGACCCCAGTCATTTCCCCTTTTGATTTTCTAACCTTGATAAACATCGTCATAAATACTTTTAGTCTAGTAAATCTAGGGAAAAAATACACTCAGGTTGGACAACATTTTATTATTTAGTTTTTCAACTGATTCTGACAGGAAATTAGGTCTACTAGCCAGGATAAAAAATCTACCAATTTCTGCTCACTGCAAATACCCACAGTGGCCAAATCAAGTTGGGCTCCCATCGACTTTCTATACAGGAGGAAAATACCCAGAAAGAAAATCTGCTTTAAGTAGGATGTGAGGGGTCTAACTAGGGGTTTGACATGATGCTGAATCCATTTTAAGCATTTGTTTTGCACAAAAAACATTCCTTGGGCTAACAATGGCCCCAGAAAATGATGGTTTAGTGATGAAAAGTGATGAGTCATCACTTTTCCACAGTTTTGTGGGCGTTTTATGGGGCCAATGAATGTTTTTGTGCAAAACAAATGCTTGCAATGGATTCAGCATCATGTCAAACCCCTAGTTAGACCCCTCACATCCTACTTAAAGCAAATTTTCTTCTGGGTATTTTCCTCCTGTATAGAAAGTTGATGGGAGCCCAACTTGATTTGGCCACTGTGGGTATTTGCAGTGAGCAGATCATGGTAGATTTTTGGAGCGGTGAAAGCGCTCCCAATAGACAGGTATGTCCGTGGGTATGTCCGTGGGTGGGTGGCTGGGTGGCTGGGTGGCTGGCTGGCTGGCCGTGTCCGTAGCCTGGCAATACCTTGAGTGGCCACACACAACACACTAGTTAAAGGAGGGGCGCTGTTTTGTGCAGGCCAGGCACACTCACCACTCACTCACACAGACACACACACACGCACGCACACGCACACACACGCACGCACGCTCAGATTCACCGCTCCACTTCGAACCGAGGTTTGATTTTTTTTATCCTGGCTAGTAGACCTAATTTCCTGTCAGAATCAGTTGAAAAACTAAATAATACATTTTTGTCCAACCTCAGCCTTATTTTTACTGGACTATTTATGGTTCCTGTCGCTAGTAAAAAACTGCCTTTCAATTACCATGATATGCGTTTTGTGCAATATGGTCCCATTTATGTTAAAATTGATGATAAAGTTGCGGGGACAACTAAACTGATACCAGCCGGCTGTGTTCTTCTTCGTGTGCTTTATTTCGTGAGGCTCAACACCACATTCTCCCATGTATCCCTGCCGTTCCACGTGACCGTTGGCAGGCAATAGCATTCCTTATGATTCCTTGGGTACCATTAAAACAATGATGGCGACACCCATACAAGTGTCATTTTCGCAGCATAGAAAGCAATGGCTTTGCACCATCCATGTTTTTTACAGTCTAATGGTTCAGATAAGAGACGGACGAGACCATATATTTTGTGTTGCCACTTAGACATCACAGGGTCAAAGACTCTCAGCTACCAGCTCTCTACCTGCGCTCCAGGAAACGGCCGTTGGACTCTGACTCCTCCCAAGACTGACAAGAGCCATGAAATAAAAAAACAAGAGGCAGAGATGATGATGTGTTGTTGTGACCACAAGCAGTTTGGCATATCTTACCATCAGGTACATACATGGTTACATCCATAACCCATTACACTATTATACATTAACAAAGTAGAAATGTACGTAATTATTATGACTCATAAGAATGTATAGTGCCATCCTGTGGTTCACTCTGAGATTAGATTTATGCAAATAAATGAGCATATCAATCTTACTGTAACATTCATTTATGATTAAGTCCCACATATTAAAACAACAAATCTAAACACAGATTGTGGCTTTTATCTGTTGCTTGTGTGTTTATGTACATGCAGGGTGGTGGAGCAGAATGTCTTCAGAAGTATTATAATCATGGGTTGAAGTTTCTTACAGTGTTCCCTGATGGCTCTGCTCAGGTCTTGTATCCTTTCAGAGGATGAAAGAACATAGTTGTGTGTGTTCACGTGTTTGGCATTTAGAGACCATTAATTAAGCAGAGAAACATGGAAACAAGAACTGTTTGTGTGTGTATTCTACTAAAATGACAAATATGCTGTATCCCACTGAATAATGAGTCCTGCACACAGCTGTCTTAAAGGGGAAGAACACCCATTTTCAATATTGAACTATGTCATTAATATACGTTAGATATCGTCATAAATACTTTATGGTTCCTGTCGCTAGTAAAAAACTGCCTTTCAATCACCATGATATGCGTTTTGTGCAATATGGTCCCATTTATGTTAAAATTGATGATAAAGTTGCCGGGGGCGTGGACAACTAAACTGATACCAGCTGATACTACCAACTGATACCTAAAATGTCATTTTAGTTGAATACACACACAAACAGTTCTTGTTTCCATGTTTCTCTGCTTAATTAAGGAGTTGTGTGGAAATTAAAAAAGTTCCCCCCTTCTGTGTTGCCTAGAACTGGAGGATTGATTTGGGGGTTTGTATTGTAAAGTACACAAGGATGACATCATCACTTTCCACACACCTCCTCTAAGGTATATTAATACATAGTTCAATATTCCTCTCTAAACTGTAAATATCTCTACTGTGTATATTCTTATGGCATGAGAGCACAGGAGGCTATAGCACCACTCACTTCACATGGGTGTGATGTTTTGTTAAGTGTTAAATAGCTATATATTCTGATAGCAATCATTGTTTGTTTTGGGCTCCCTATTCCTCCAGCTTTTTAGAAATCAGAAATGCATTTTCAGGTCGGGATACCAATTTTATCCAATCTGGAAAGATAACTCACACAGGATAAAGGATAAGCAGACACAAAGAAATGAGCAGACAAAATTGCAACTGGAACACAATATAATTGAAGCTGATCTCTCCCGATTGGCTGAAATTTGGCCACCCACCTCTATTTATGAAAGAGCTGGAGAGACTGTGATGTTTTTAGCAACTTGTGATTCATTCAATATATGTCATTATCCATCATTTTCTTAATCTAACATGTTTGCCTGACGAAGGTCTATAACACAGTTTCCCAAACAGTCGGACCAATATTAATGGGTCACAACTGAAGTAAAAAAATATTTTCCTACATGAATATATAATATATATCCTTCCTTATCTTCTTACCATGGTAACAGCTACCCTTCTGGCCTACTGGCTGTGATTATGGTGGTGACTGAAGGGAAAGGGAGGGTCTGCATTGTGTATGAGGACAGCCCAGAGCAACAGATAAGGGCTGTGTTCCTGTCTGATGGCAGAGCAACATGTTACTACAGCCATGGTTCCATCTGGTACTGTAATAGAGCCCAACAGAATGATGTACTTTATTTAAAAGCAAATAATACATAATGAAAGGTGCCCTGATTTTATATCCAATACACTGTATTGTTAAGGTCTGTCCATAGTCTCTCAGAAACCGAACTTTTCTTCGGAGAGTTCCAACTTTCTGACGTGCAGATTTCCGAACTCTAATTCTGTGTAATACTTTTCAGAAGTCGCGAGTTACATCATTTAGTATTCAAACCGGACCTTTCCGACAAAAAGTTTGGTTTCTGAGAGAGTATGGACAGGCCTTTATTGTTATTATAGTTTAGTATTTTGTTATTACTTTATATTAATTTGAAACGTATTTTTGTTTAAAATTTTACTTTTGAAAAGGATTTAGTGTTACACTTTTTATTGTAATATTTGTCAGGGGCAATTTTCAAAAAGGTCATGGAAAAAGACAGATATTCTCTGTAAAATTGGCACCAGCTAAAAAATCGGAAGACAAGATTTTATATCCACCCAAAATACTAGGTTTATTTATGAAATATTATATATCTTGACCGGTCATACATTGATTGGGGAAGATTGCATGCACATCTTGTTGTTTAACTTCAGAATGTGTATTTGTGTTGCAGGCTGAGCTTGGATAGTTCAGGTGGTCAGTGTTTGGATGGGCTTGGTGCCAGAATTCAGCATTGGAGCTGGAACATCCTGAGCGCAACTCCCACCCCCCTGCGGCCCGTCATCCTGTCTCTGAACAAATGCATCGGGGTCCGGGTTCTGGGACCACAGCAAGTGTTCATCTCCTTTCTTGCATGCAGCCAACAGGCCAAGTTCAGAGTTGGTGCCTGTTGTGTGCAGGTACCATTGGATATCCTTTCTCACCCACATATACAGTAGAGGTATCACGTTGGTGCAGTGCTTCAATTTAATATGTACATAAGCTAAATGATGATGTATATAAATATTTTTTGTTTTGTTTTGTTTTTACCTTTGTCAAAATGTGAGTTGATTTTAATACCAAGACCTCCTGTAATATGAGAAATAAACCCAAGTCCTTTCTAATATCAGGTGGAATGTAAAGGAAGCATACCTGCTCCAGGATCTTCCGTAACTAAAGAAGAGCTGTTTGTCTTGGCTGGGAGGATTAGGGCTCATTTGACCATTAAGCATCTCCACCAGTGCCTTCGGACACCTTCCGACCTGCGACCTTTGAGAGCCAGACTCAGCCCTCACCTTATTGCTGTTGTCCAAAGACTGCTAGAAGTGAGCAAGATGGTTCAGATGAGCAAGAGAGAAAGCGACTTCATCCATAGTTGCCTTCAGGACTGTCTGATGTAACATCATATTCTAAGTCATACTGAAATCAGTGGATCACAAAGCCATAATAAATTTAAAAAAAATGCAGAAATGGGATTAAAGATACTGCTGATGTAATCGGTACTTCCTTACATTTTAATGTGCTATAGTCCCCTAAAGATTCACCACGTAAAGAAAGCAGCATGCTGTGAATCATTTATAGTGGGTAACATTGCCACCAATTTTAGAAAATAACCAATCTGTGACAATTCTATCTCTGTTAAAGTAGCTAAAACAGTTCATTTACAATAATTGCTGATAATAATAGACTGCATTTTTTTCCAAGCAAGTTGTGAATTCAAGTATTTTACAATGGTCCATTTGGGAAGTGAACCGGTGAACATTCGACACCAGCGTCCTCACTTTCCACATTAATGGTGGCAAGCTTGCACTGACAAACTCATTGGAGGCAATGTGGGGTTCAGTGGCTTGCCAAAGGATACTTTGACATGTGGACAGGAGGAGGCGGAATTTGAACCTCTGACCCACAGGATCATTGGCCAACCCCCAGCCTGGGAAAAGTGCCTGGGGCACGCCGGCGCGGCCCTGTGTGCCCGCTAACGGCCTCGGCCCCCGGATATTGAAGCGCCCGGGCCTGCCTGGGCCTGTCATTTCCGGCATGACCCGCCTCCTCGCCTGTGGTGGGCGTGTGGATGGGCATGGATCTCCTTTTAGTTGACCTTGTACCAGTGATGTGTACTGTCATGAAACTGTACTTTTTTCTATTGCAAACTTCTAATAAATTCTTCAATCAATCAATCAATCAATCAATCAAAGAAGACAGGTTCAGGAAGACCCTTGTGCCAGAAAGCCTGTCAGCGACACCTAGTGGCCTGACACGGTAATGGACTGCAGACAGGTGTTTGAGTGGTAATCAGCTACAGACAGGTGCTTTTAGTAGGTGATTAGCTTCAGACAGCTTTGTTCAGTCAGTAGCCTACAGTGTCAGGCACGACGACCTCTCTGTGTTTATGATATTTTGGGGGTCCCCAGTTAAAGTATGATTATTTTGGGGGTTGCGGCCTGAAAAGGTTGAGAACCACTGCCTTATTCCCGCTCCATGCCGGTCCAATCAGACTACGGTGTCCCTTATTCCCCCTCCATGCCGGTCCAATCAGACTAACGGTGTCCCTTATTCCACCTCCATGTCGGTCCAATCAGACTACGGTGTCCCTTATTCCCCCTCCATGTCGGTCCAGTCAGACTGACGGTGTCCCTTATTCCACCTCCATGTCGGTCCAGTCAGACAGACCTGCAGGAGTACCAGACTCAGGCGAAACAGCTGATCGATAAACTCAACAAGCAGGGTCCCAGCTGCTGCAAGCAGGCGGCTAGTGCACACATGGCCTTTCAGTAAGTAGCAAAACATTAACTAACATAACTACCAAGCGGCCATAGCTGGATGGTTAGTGAGCCTGCCTAGGACTCTAGAGGTCCCAGGTACGATTCTAGCTCCAGCAATGTGTCGAAGTGGGTGTCAGGCACATTCGCCTAAAACTCATTCGCCTAAACGCATTTGGTCCTTTCGCCTGGCACTTTTGCGTGGAGGAGAGTGTTTTCACCCACCCCATCTGGCTGATTCGCCGCCGTTGAAGAGCCATTTCGCTTACAGCTATCAGATTGTCCATGTTTGCGTCTCTCTCTCTCTCTCTGCGTCTTTAGTGTGAGGGACCGTACACAGCTGCAGGAATGCATTTAATTTTGCATGTCATCTCTGGTTGAATCCCCACACCAATTGTCAAATGTTAGAGGCAGAAATTGTGAAAATAGCCGAGCTACATGCTCACATTGGTGTTGTGAGCATGTAGATCTGGTATTTTCACAATAGAACCATGTTATACAAAATGCAATCTGGCCATCATCAAGGAAAAGGTTGATCCTTTTCACTTGAGCTCAGTTTTAACTCAAGCTCAACTCAAGCTCAGTTTGGCTGTTCTTGAGAGACTATACAAACAAAATGTAATCCCTCAACTCTTAGTGCTTGTCAGGGTGGGGGGTCCCCAGTTAAAATATGCACTGCACCTGCACATTCTTCCGTATGAAATGCATATGATTCCCATATGGTAGGCTATTTAATTAGGCTTTGTTTGTGAGATGCCCGTCTCCTGTTACCTATGTCTCCACCTAGTGGTGTGCTTTTATTTTGTCAGATGTTGGCATTATGCTTTTATTTTGAAGTTTTATTTTTCTGTATTAGGCCAGCAAGCTACTCACCTGTTTTAATTAGTATGTTCATTATTACACACCTGATGGTGTAATCAGTGGGCAGTGTGAGCACACAAAGTTTGTTTGGGAGGCAGTTTGGACATAGCTTGGCAGACAGCATTTTTTCTCCAGGAGCTTTGAGAATCATATGCCTGTAAGTTTTCTTTGAGTATTTTCACCATGTTTTGTGTTTCTTTCTTGCATGGTTGACTTGAGTTACCTGTTTGTTCTATGCACCTTAACATAAAATGACCCAGTCTCAATAGTACTTCCCTTAGCATTAAAATAAACCACAGTAGCTATTATTTGTTATTGTTCATAGCATATCATATCTAAGACTTGCCCTCTGTTTGGATATTTCCCTCAGATTTGGAAATAAAAGTTGACATTCTCAACGTTGAAGCAAACAAGCTCTACGGCAGTGCCAAGAAGCTAAACAAGAGGTCTATTTTTGCTACGGCGGCATGCTATGCTACGTTGACTGCAGGCGCCATCCTGACTGCATACTAGGGATGTTAATCGACGCATTATTGACGAATCGACGCGTCGCGGCCGAAAATCGACGCGTCGATCGACTTTTTTCACTTTTTTTTTTCGCTAAGCAGCAGCTGAGAGGAGAGCAGCACAACGGCGCATTACTTTAAACAACACAACGTATGCTGCACCCATCAGAACTTGCATCAAAGCCCTAATAATAATGATATAATACATAATTGCTCTTCCTTGTTAGCATGGAGTCTGTTCTCTAGAGACTAGAAGCGGAGTGACAATAAGTCCATGGAACGTGCGGGAGCGCTGACCGCTCGCTCTCATATATCCCCGGTGTGTCGCATTAACGTTAACGACGAGTAGTGTGGTTTGTGATCATCGCACACAACGGCGACGCTGCCATTAACAAGCGAGCTTTCGTGTCAAGCGTGCATGCAGAGGCAGGAGGTAAACAAAAGCATCCAGTCCATAGAGATACAGTCAGGCAAGTCAGCGCGCACTGCTATGACGCGCACATCAGCACGGTCCAGCAGTGTTTCTCAACCAGTAGTCCGCGGACCTGACTAGCGCCGCATGCATGCGAATGCACAACACATGCAGGCGGCATGCACTCGTCTCCGACACAGACAGACACACACACACACACACACACACACACACACACACACACACACACACACACGGTCCTCTCACATATGGAAAACATTAACGCTTATAACGTTTTTGAACGATTAAAACCTTTTTTGGGGGAAAAACTTTTGAAAAATAAAAAAATATATATATTCTTCGACTTTTCGACTCGTACTTTTTGAGTCGCGGTGAGCGTGAGTCGATCGACGCGTCGATTTCCGATTTTTTTTCACATCCCTACTGCATACACAGTCTACACTTGTGGCACTGATCACACATTTTTGTTGTGATAGGTGGAGACCCCTGTGGTAGAGTCTATACAGAGTCTTGACACAGTTTTAACTCAAGCTCAGTTTGGCTGTTCTTGAGAGACTATACAAACAAAATGTAATGCCTCAACTCTTAGTGCTTGTCAGGGTGGGGGGTCCCCAGTTAAAATATGCACTGCACCTGCACATTCTTCTGTATGAAATGCATATGATTCCCACATGGTAAGCTATTTAATTAGACTTTGTTTGCATCATGTGACATCGATTGAAAATAGACACTCACGCTGCTATTAAACACCAGTGTTGTTTGTTTTCAGTTATTTGATAGAAAACGGTGTGTGCTACCTGACTCTAACGGAAGAAACACTTCCTGAGGAGATGGCCTTTGGATACCTGGATGATGTTCAAAGGGAGTTCCACAACCTGTATGGAATGAAATTGCAGGAACTGCCAAATCCAGTGTTGGAGTTTGGTAAGATATACTGTCCAAACCCATTGAGACTGGGGCACTATTTACGGCAGGCTAAACCCTAAACCTCTTTGCCTTTTATTACTATTTAGAAAAACATTTTAAAATAATTCAATTAGCCGATCTACATCGACACGTCGTGGGCTTGTAGATCAGCTATTTGAACCATTAAACAATGTTTTTCAAAATAGTAATAAAAGGCAAAGAAGTATAGGGATTTAGGGTTTAGCGTGAACGAAAATAGGGCCCCTGGAACGCATCTGTGTCACTATAGATTTATTGTTTTACTTTGAGCTACGTCACACCTTGTGTTTGTAGATAAATTCATCCAGAAGACAATGAGGGAGTACAAGAAAGACAGGTTGAGGAAGACCCTTGGCTTCGCCAAGAAAACCCTGCTGGACACCCAGAATATCATGGTGGACAACATCATTGAGGTTACGAAACGTGGGGCGAATCTGGATGGTAAGTCAGTGGTTCTCAGCCTTTTCAGGCCAGGACCCCCAAAATAATAATCATAACCATAATTTTAGCCTGGTTGCTGCCAGGGTTGAAAAGTGACTAATGTCTCCAATTTTACCTTTTAATGTGCATGGGTCACAAAAAAATCTGTTTAGTTAAATCCCTGGAATAACCATTTCATCCATGGCACCCCTGAATTACCGGTACATTGTACACTGACACTTGTCACTGCATGATGGGTGGGTTTTTGTTTTGAAAGATTCCCAAAAGTAGGACACTTGATTGAGGTCTATGACCTATTATGATCTATTTCAGTTGCATTACAGTTTGCAAAGTTGCAGTCCTGTGCGGAACAGTTTGATTCTTCAACATGTTACCTTTTTGTTCTATGCACCTTAACATAAAATGACCCAGTCTCAATAGTACTTCCCTTAGCATTAAAATAAACCACAGTAGCTATTATTTGTTATTGTTCATAGCATATCATATCTAAGACTTGCCCTCTATGCTTGTATATTTCCCTCAGATTTGGGAACAAAAACCAGCAATCTCAGCGCTGAAGCAAAGACATACTGCAGCAGAGCCCAGAAGCTAACCAAGAGGTCTACTTATGCTACAACGGCAATTAAGTTGACTGCAGGCGCCATCTTGACTGCATGCACAGTCTACACTTGCTATGACTATTTGATGGACAGGCTGATGGATGCTTGTGACACTGGTGCACTCATCACACATTTTTATTTTTTATTTTTGGCCCTCTCCAGCATCAAAGTTGCACACCCCTGTGGTAGAGTCTATACACCTTTCAAGATGGAACATGTAATTCATTTATAGAATACAGTACTTTATTAACAGTTTGCAAATAGTACAGTGGTACAATCATACAATGATGCTAAAAGCATAACACAAAAAGCCATGAGGGCTTGTTTCCATGGTGGTCCTATGTATTCAATTCATCAAGACATTTACAAGACATACAGTAAAGTTATAATATACAAAACATCCCACTAGCAGGAATAAACGAGTTGGATACCATCTGGGGATGCCACCAGATGTCTTCTATTGTGACAGACTCCTAGAAGAAGCTGGATTGTGTGTTGGTCCAGGCTGTGAGCATGGGCAGAGGGAGGATACCTACCATATCAAGTGTAGTATTACGAATATTTCCATGATTTCATTCTTGATCGTTCACCATCATTATACTCGGTACAGCCAATTTACAGTACCAGTCTGCCTGACTCTGCCAGCTGTAAAGTCTACGCTACGGTGTTGCTTTCCACTAAGAACTGATTTTCTAAAGTGACACCGTCCTATGATGGAGCATTAATTAAGCTGCTGATTGGGACTCCACGGCACTTTTGCCGTGGAGAAGAGTGTTTTCACCCACCCTGTCTGGCTGATTCGCACTGTTTTCAGTTATTTGATAGAAAACGGTGTGTGCTACCTGACTCTAACGGAAGAAACACTTCCTGAGGAGATGGCCTTTGGATACCTGGATGATGTTCAAAGGGAGTTCCACAACCTGTATGGAATGAAATTGCAGGAACTGCCAAATCCAGTGTTGGAGTTTGGTAAGATATACTGTCCAAACCCATTGAGACCTGGGGCCCTATTTACGGCAGGCTAAACCCTAAACCTCTTTGCCTTTTATTACTATTTAGAAAAACATTTTAAAATACTTCAATTAGCCGATCTACATCGACACGTTGTGGGCTTGTAGATCAGCTATTTGAACCATTAAACAATGTTTTTCAAAATAGTAATAAAAGGCAAAGAAGTATAGGGATTTAGGGTTTAGCGTGAACGGAAATACGGCCCCTGGAACGCATCTGTGTCACTATAGATTTATTGTTTTACTTTGAGCTACGTCACACCTTGTGTTTGTAGATAAATTCATCCAGAAGACCATGATGGAGTACAAGAAAGACAGGGTGGGGAAGAAGCTTGGCCTTATCCAAAAAAACCTGCTGCACACCCAGATTAGCATGACGGACAACCTCGTTGGGGTCGCAAACCGTGGGGTGAAACTGGATGGTAAGTCAGTTGTTCTCAGCCTTTTCAGGCCAGGACCCCCAAAATAATAATCATAACCATAATTTTAGCCTGGTTGCTGCCAGGGTTAAAAAGTGACTAATGTCTCCAATTTTACCTTTTAATGTGCACGGGTCACAAAAAAATCTGTTTAGTTAAATCCCTGGAATAACCATTTCATCCATGGCACCCCTGAATTACCGGTACACTGTACACTGACACTTGTCACTGCATGATGGGTGTGACATGTTAACTAAAAATAAGAAGAGGTGGCTTCAACTTCTGCAGTGTCAATCAATCAATGTATGTTTTTGTTTTGAAAACTTCCCAAAAGTAGGACACTTGATTGAGGTCTATGACAGATTTCAGTTGCATTACAGTTTGCAAAGTTGCAGTCCTGTGCAGAACAGTTTGATTCTTCAACATGTTACCTTTTTGTTCTATGCACCTTAAAGGTGAAGACCACCCATTTTCAATATTGAACTATGTCATTAATATACCTTAGAGGAGTTGTGTGGAAATTAAAAAAAAGTTCCCCCTCTTCTGTGTTGCCTAGAACTGGAGGATTGATTTGGGGGTTTGCATTGCAAATTACAACTTGATGACATCACACATTGAAATAACATCATATACCACTATTTATTTATATTTTAATTAAAGTTGTATAAGCAAAATGTTGTTGTCGGGTAAAGGGGGTACTTGGATTCAGAAATCAGGGAAAGGGGGTACTCGAGCCAAAAAAGATTGAGAAACACTGCTCTAAGGTATATTAATGACATAGTTCAATATTCAAAATGGGTGGTCTTCCCCTTTAACATAAAATGACCCAGTCTCAATAGTACTTCCCTTAGCATTAAAATAAACCACAGTAGCTATTATTTGTTATTGTTCATAGCATATCATATCTAAGACTTGCCCTCTATGTTTGGATATTTCCCTCAGATTTGGATATAAAAGTTGACATTCTCAACGTTGAAGCAAACAAGCTCTACGGCAGTGCCAAGAAGCTAAACAAGAGGTCTATTTTTGCTACGGCGGCATGCTTTGCTACGTTGACTGCAGGCGCCATCCTGACTGCATACACAGTCTACACTTGTGGCACTGATGCACTCATCACACATTTTTGTTGTGATAGGTGGAGACCCCTGTGGTAGAGTCTATACAGAGTCTTGACACCGTCCTATGATGGAGCATTAATTAAGCTGCTGATTGGGACTCTGTGGATGTTAATGGTATGTGTGCTCATTTTTGTTTGTTTTTATTTTTTGTAAGTTGATGGTCATTCGATGGTCAGTTGAAGTCATTCGTTATTTTATTGCAGTCTGTATTTTCATTTTCATTGTCATGTATCTGTACCCACTGAGCACACAGTCTAAAAGTGGTCTAATAGTCGTATAGAAAAAAAATAGCCGAGCTACATGCTCACATTGGTGTTGTGACAATAGAACCATCGTATACAAAATGCAATCTGGCTAGCCATCATCAAGGACTCACTTGAGCTCAGTTTTAACTCAAGCTCAGTTTGGCTGTTCTTGAGAGACTATACAAACAAAATGTAATGCCTCAACTCTTAGTGCTTGTCAGGGTGGGGGGGTCCCCAGTTAAAATATGCACTGCACCTGCACATTCTTCCGTATGAAATGCATATGATTCCCATATGGTAGGCTATTTAATTAGGCTTTGTTTGCATCATGTGACATCGATTGAAAATAGACACTCACGCTGCTATTAAACACCAGTGTTGTTTGTTTTCAGTTATTTGATCGAAAACGGTGTGTGCTTCCTGACCCTGACGGAAGCAACACTTTATGATGACATGGTCCAGGCCTACCTCCAGGATGTTAAAAGGGAGTTCCATAAGTATGGAATGTATGAGCAGGAATTGCTACATCCAGAGTTGGAGTTTGGTAAGATATACTGTCCAAACCCATTGAGACCTGGGGCCCTATTTACGGCAGGCTAAACCCTAAACCTCTTTGCCTTTTATTACTATTTAGAAAAACATTTTAAAATACTTCAATTAGCCGATCTACATCGACACGTTGTGGGCTTGTAGATCAGCTATTTGAACCATTAAACAATGTTTTTCAAAATAGTAATAAAAGGCAAAGAAGTATAGGGATTTAGGGTTTAGCGTGAACGGAAATGGGGCCCCTGGAACGCATCTGTGTCACTATAGATTTATTGTTTTACTTTGAGCTACGTCACACCTTGTGTTTGTAGATAAATGCATCCAGAAGACCATGCTGCAGTACAAAAACGACAGGGTGTGGAAGAATATGGGCTTTATGCAAAAAGACCTGCTGGAAGCCAGTAATGTCATGGTGGACAACCTCCTTCTGGTCCATGACCGTGGGGCGAAACTGGATGGTAAGTCAGTTGTTCTCAGCCTTTTCAGGCCAGGACCCCCAAAATAATAATCATAACCATAATTTTAGCCTGGTTGCTGCCAGGGTTAAAAAGTGACTAATGTCTCCAATTTTACCTTTTAATGTGCACGGGTCACAAAAACATCTGTTTAGTTAAATCCCTGGAATAACCATTTCATCCATGGCACCCCTGAATTACCGGTACACTGTACACTGACACTTGTCACTGCATGATGGGTGTGACATGTTAACTAAAAATAAGAAGAGGTGGCTTCAACTTCTGCAGTGTCAATCAATCAATGTATGTTTTTGTTTTGAAAACTTCCCAAAAGTAGGACACTTGATTGAGGTCTATGACAGATTTCAGTTGCATTACAGTTTGCAAAGTTGCAGTCCTGTGCAGAACAGTTTGATTCTTCAACATGTTACCTTTTTGTTCTATGCACCTTAAAGGTGAAGACCACCCATTTTCAATATTGAACTATGTCATTAATATACCTTAGAGGAGTTGTGTGGAAATTAAAAAAAAGTTCCCCCTCTTCTGTGTTGCCTAGAACTGGAGGATTGATTTGGGGGTTTGCATTGCAAATTACAACTTGATGACATCACACATTGAAATAACATCATATACCACTATTTATTTATATTTTAATTAAAGTTGTATAAGCAAAATGTTGTTGTCGGGTAAAGGGGGTACTTGGATTCAGAAATCAGGGAAAGGGGGTACTCGAGCCAAAAAAGATTGAGAAACACTGCTCTATGGTATATTAATGACATAGTTCAATATTCAAAATGGGTGGTCTTCCCCTTTAACATAAAATGACCCAGTCTCAATAGTACTTCCCTTAGCATTAAAATAAACCACAGTAGCTATTATTTGTTATTGTTCATAGCATATCATATCTAAGACTTGCCCTCTATGTTTGGATATTTCCCTCAGATTTGGAGAAAAAAGTTGAGAATCTCAACGTTGAATCAAGCAAGCTCTACGGCAGTGCCAAGAAGCTAAAGAAGAGATCTATTTTTGCTACGGCGGCATGCTATGCTCCGTTGACTGCAGGCGCCATCCTGACTGCATACACATTCTACAGTTGTGGCACTGGTGCAGTCATCACCCATTTTTGTTGTGATAGGTGGAGTTCCCTGTGGTAGTTCCCTGTGGTAGAGTTGACACCGTCGTCTAGTCTATTAGTCGTCTAGACCACTTTTAGACGGCGTGCTCAGTGGGTATTTGTTATGTGAATAAATCTAATCTATTATTTAATGATCACATTTTGGGGAAGGCATAGATGAACAGTTTAAAAACAAATATAGTTAAATAGTAGAACACGGCAAAGTATATAATATAGTGTTTTACCGATACATTGATATACTGTACATATACTGTATTTTTTAAATCATATACAAATATGTTACATTTGTCCTCTGTACAATTTACTTAACTGTTACAACCCTATTATTCATGAAGTAAACCAGATTCTGATTCTTGCTGTTTGGGTGTAAGTTATAGTTGAGGTTCTAATGTAATGTAAATATTCATTACTAAAGCATCAGGCCTGCCCTAGTTGACTTGTTGTGGTGTTGCACAAAATAAACATATTGTTGACTGATGTTAGGTTCTTGTTTTACCTGGGATCCTAGTTTTCTGAGACACTGTCTCTCTGCAATCTACAGTATGTAATTACCTTGTAAGTCTCTCTGGATAAGAGTGTCTGCTAAATAGGCCTAATTGAATTGTAATTCTAAACTGAAATGGTGTGCACATACATGGGGCGGCATAGCTGAATGGTTAGGGAGCCCGCCGGGAACCAGAGCCCCTGGTTGTCCCCGATTCCACTCCAGGAGAGGGTAGCAATGTCGATTTGTGTGAAAATGCTTCATTTCCCTTGCGGGACGAAATAGATATATATTCTTTTCAGTAGATAGCACAGAATGTTGTAAACTTGGCTGTCAACTCCAGCACAAGAAGTCTGGTAACTATAGCTACTAGTGTTGTATGTAATTACAGGCTGATATACTATATACCAGTAAGACTCCCTAATTGGGAGATAAGCGACTGCCAGGTCACATGAATACACAAATTGGCCTGTAAGTCCGCTGTGCATCATTCTTAGGCAACATCTGTAGTTGCAGTGTCCATTAATGTTGTCTGCAAAAAGCAACCTCATGGTGGCGCTAGAAGAGGGGCATGTGAGAAATCAGGGGCGGAGGTTGTGGTTTGCCAACAGTGTGTGTGCAAAGTTTGGTTTTCAAGTTACGTTTTCATAGTAACTGGTGCACGAGTGTCACACAAAACTAAAATAGCAGATTTACAAGCTCTATCAGCCATAGCCTCGGAAACCCAGACTTCTTTTGGCGATAGGAAGAAAAAGAAGCCTGGGCGATCGCGTTATGATCACTGTTGGAGGATGTGTAGAATTTCCCTAACCCTAACCAATCAGAGTGCAGAGAACGTCGCACCAAATGTGTTGACGTCATGACGCAGCAGCGTTCTCTGTGCTGAGCAGAGGGGGGTGGGGGGAGGAGAACACATGCTATTGGTCGGAGACTTGCGGAGAGACTTGCCGCGACCTACACTAAACAAACCATAGATTAGGCAGAATCCTTCTGTCTCCGCAGGTTCATTGTCTTGGCCTCTGTGAGAGCAGGGGTATAGGTAACCTTAGGCACGGGTGCCAACATTGGCACAGGGAAGGGTGATCACCGGCACACTGGAAGAAGTGTGAGAGAGAGAAGTTAGCTAATTACATCTTGCAGATAATTCTACATTCATTAAAACTCTGATCTCTGACTGGGGAGGGAGTCGGGAGATAGGTGGATTATTGCTCTGGGTCTAATCCTTATAACAATGTCCTGCCAATCAAAATATGACAAAATATTTGTCAGCCTACTGATCCAGGCGCATACTAGGCATTGCCACATACTTTAGGCATGGATGCCTGGTGGTGTCGCCGGTTTGATTCCCGATCCGAAAGACCTTTGCTGCGTGTCACTCCCCATCTCTCCCCCAAAAACTAATCTAAAAAAAAAGTATGTTGACATGCCAATACCAGGATTAAAACATTATGCCAATACCAGGATTAAAACATTATGCCTCCTAGAGTAAAAGTACAAAGGTATTGGCATCAAAATGTACTGGTACCAAAAGTAGAAAGTACGGTACTTGTTATGCACAATGTGCTATTTGAAGTTTTCAAAGGTATGCATCTATATAGAAATAGCAGAACTACAAGGTCGACTACTAAGTTCCAGTTGTATATGACGTAACTAGTAATGAATGCCCTAGCTCTGTTCCATAGTGTTAGAGAACTCCACTAACGCTATGGACCAGAGCTAGTAATGCCCCTGCCATGCCACCCCTGCCATGCCACTGTAAATGTTTGTATGTTTGTCTGTCTAAGTGTCATGTAAAAACAGGGTCACAAATGAGATCTCTGTTAGAGCTCACTGCTACCGCTCTATGATGAAAGCTGAGAAGCCACACCAGCTGCGATTAGGACTAGTAAACATAACAAACGTGTCATGTTGACACGTTCAAAGTTGTCTCTGAAGCCAGACAAGTATCCCACAATCAGGCCCGGGAAAAGCGCCCGGGGCACGCAACCCTGACATGTATCTGTGAACTTGTCTGACCCCAACCTTTGGATCTGAAGTTTTAGTTCATGTGTGGTTTTTATGGCTTGAGTCAAGGGGCCCCCAGGTAAATCATAATAAAAGATACCTGTGATTAACGTCCAATTTCCATTTCAGGAAATTCAGATCAGAAATATTCCTTTCAGTGAAGTAGATCAATCTTTTTTCAATTTAAAAAAGTAAAACATATCAATAATATCCGTAATCCAGTTTTTTCAGCTAAATCTGATTTAGTTTTTGTCTTTTTATAAACACAGTTTTAGTCTAAATGTCTTTAGTCCATAGTCCTTTGTTTTGGGCTGTCCGCACAACTGACAGGCGCCCTCTTGACTGCAGGCACAGTCTACACACACTATGACTTTTTGATGGACAGGCTGATGGATGTTTGTGACACACGTGTAGTCATCACACATATTTTGTTTAAACTTTTTTCCACTGAACTGTGACATCAGATTGTGATAACTCACAGCAAAGCGTAATGGTCTCCCCTTCCTTTTTATCCTGGTTCTGTAGCTATGGTAACAAGTACATCTACATTAATTCAAACAAGAAACTGTATACTTTGGGCTGTGATGAATGGAATGGAAAACTGTTCAAAGTGAACCGGGCTGATGATCAACAAACAACTTGTTTGTTTGTTTTCTAACAGATTATTTAAATCCCAGGAAATATTTTTTGTGTACAAATGATCAGAAACATTATTTCAAGACTTCATTCACAACAAAACATTACGGAATGTGTTCTCCAGAATGTTTACACCAGTTCTAAAGACTCACCAGATCTTTAATAAACAGAAAATACTGTGAAGCGGTGAACTTTTATTCTATGTGTTCTAGAGCTATGAACTCTGTGATCTATACATTCTTCCAATTCTTAATGAATGAATGATTTTATCTGGAGGGCCGAATTGTCATGTGAAGCTTGACCAATCCTCAAAGTATGGTCTCATTGGACATTTTTAATCATCCAACACACAAAGCCACTCCTTGGAAGCGTCTTTCACTGCTTCAAAAATTGCATAAATAGCTGATCTACAAGCTCAAAGCGCGCCGCAGTGCGACGCGTTTTGAGCTTGGAGTATGTGTGAAAATATAGTGGCCCTCTCCAGCATCAAAGTTGCACACCCCTGGTCTAGGGCATGTGATGAGAATGTTTTGGGGTGTGTATGAAACGGCACATTTTAATGGGGAGAAGGGATATAATAAAGCAAGCAAACAGCAATAAACTATAACTAGGCCTACTTGGGGGCCATGCAAGTCGGGATGCTTTGCACCGCCACTTTCACACACATCTTGTACTATTTGTTTGTTCCATTCAACATGCAGCCACTTATAATGGCAAAGCAGCACAAGCGTCACAGGGACAAACTTGTAGGCCAATTCAGTCCAGACGCATTGCATACACAGAGCAATATGCTCTACTGTAAATGTCCACACTGGAATGATGCAACAGCATCCAAGTCCAAGTGAAGCTCATTGTATGTACCAGCGGCTTGTCATGAAACTGTTTTAGGTTTGGGTATGATGAAGAGGAGCAACATGTGTAATATTACTCCTACTCACTGCTTATGGGTAACTGTACAAACCCTAATGGCAGGTCCAGGGGTGTCAGAGCGCAAGAGCTTGAGAGTTAATCTCTTCAAGGCACCACTGAAGTCTCTGGAAAATAACTGGCAATCATTTCATACTACCTACATCTCACTTTAGAAAAAATACGTAAAAAACAATTTTCAGCCATAAAAAAAATATTAAAAAAACACAAAGGTCTCCACCTTTGCAGTCATTTTCCTATGTCTTCTTCCATAACTGTCAGTTCCTGTGCCCAAAGCATTTCTGTTTCTACATTAATTCCTAGTGGAGATCAACTGGGCAGAGACGTTTCTATTCTTAGAGATCTCCTCTGCAGCCCTGCCCTGGAACAGTTCACTTGGTAGTAGAGTTCTCTATTCTGCTCAGTTTCCGGTGGACATCACTGAGCACATTCCTGTGCTCTGCTTTCTTTGCCATCTGAATAAAGGGAGCCTTAATAAGGGTGGCAATCTTTTAGTCTTCCCCTTTGTTCTGTTCCATTTTCCTGGAAGCTGTTCTCTGCCGTTGTCATCCATTCCCTTTTCTCTTGCTATCGGTAGTCATGGCTTCGAGTTCCCACTTGATGTCACGTGGGAGTGCTGCCGGCTCCAGCTCATACTGAATAATTGCTATCTTGCATAATGTCTTCAGACTAGGACTTAAGTCTAAGATGTACAGATCAGAGACACTGGCATCATGTTCATCTTGATCATCACAATCCCCTTGATTGGGCTTGTATCTGTATCCTTCAAAGAGGATGATACGATCTCCAACCATGCAACAGCACAGCCTAGCCAGCACACATAATGGAGACAGAGGCAAACCCTTGGGCTCAATCTTCTTCCAGGAGAAGGACTCCAAATTGAATTTCCACATGTCTTTGAAAGTAAAGTTCTGACGAAAGTTAAGGCCACCAAATATATACAGTTCTCCATTGTAGGCAAAGGCTGAATGACATGCCCGTCCGTCTGGAAGAAGTTCTGCAGAAGGCATGCTCAGCCAGCAGTTGGTCTCTGTGTCAAACACTCGGATTCTGTTGTTACTGTTACTGTTGCCTTCGAACTGTTCCGCTTGACCCCCAAATACAAACATTTTTGACCCAATGATGATGGCAGAGTGACACGATGAAGCAGGTGCCGGAATGCCTCTGGTGGGAATTAAAGACCAGACCATTGTGGTAGTGTTCAACGTGTGGATGCTATTGGTGTATCCAGACTGCAGCTTGAATCCTCCAAAGATATACATGATCTTCCCCAAGACACAGGCCGAGTGGCCGCACCTCGCCTCTGGAACAGTCCCTGAAATCCTAGGCTTGAACCATTCGTGGGTGTCGACATCAAATGCATAAAGCACATTGCTGTATGTAGGTTCAGCAGTTTCACCTACACGTGTAAGTAACGCTCCCCCCCAGATATAGATGATGTCGTCTATTAGCACAGCTGTGTGGCCATAGTGCATGGAGGTAACTTCCTTGAGACATTGTTCTGTCACTGGTGGCAACTTAATCCAGCGTAGATTCACTGTGTTGAAGATGTGAACATCAATGTGACCCATATCGTACATGTACGTCTGCCCATACCATCTAATGGAGTACAGCTTGTGCCCCACTGCCACAGCAGCATGATAGTTCCTCTTCTGTCCTCCTTTTAGACGCACAGTCCAGCGCAACATCTCATACACCAAATAGCTTCATGGAGTCCTACTCTGTAAAAGAATGGAGTTATATTGCGCAACCAATTATATAGGTAAAGTAGCACAAACATTAAGCGAAGCTTGGCCAATACGCAAAGCATTTGGGATGGCCAATCCGGGATCTCAGTGCCTGTTGAATATGAATCCCCATCACACCAGCCTAGGCAGGCTCTGGACATCCCGTGTTATAACTACACATGATGACATGACGTCACAGGATATCAGTATACAGTTTAGTGCGAAATGAGCACCGCTCACTTCACATGTTTTTTGCCAAATGTTCACTCCAGCATAAGGACACTAGGGTTCAAGTGGTTTGTTAGGGACCGAGTTGGTCGGAAGGAGAGACACAGGAAACCCTTGGTGTTGGTTTAAAATAATGTTCTTTTTTTTCTTTATTTTTTTTAGTTTCAAATAAGGAATAACAAAAAGGAATGTCAAACAATAGGTGGGCCCAAAACAAAGGAGATCAAACTTAAGGAACTAAACAAAATGCTCAACTAAACAATAACTGATCTAACCAGAATGTTAGGTGAGGGGAACATATATAGGGACGGGTCGAACCACTATAAACAAGAGGGGGGGAATAAAGACAAAACTGCAAATAACCACTACAAATAACCCCTGTCTCCCCCCCCAGTGCAGAGAGAGTGGCACAGCCCCGTTGTCCCCATCATTGCTGCCGAATGTGGAGCAGCTGGTCCCATTCTCTGGCCAGCCAATCATGTCCATTCTCCTTCCCCCAGAACATTACAGTAGGCTGTCTCAATGTGAGGCTGCTGAGGCTGCCCTCACACATACAGTAGGCTGTCTCAATGTGAGGCTGCTGAGGCTGCCCTCACATGGTTAAATGCTGTGCTGTGTGTGATTTGGTTATTTATCGGCATTTGTGTATGGCAGCTAATGTTGGTAGCCTGATAGCCTCCTGTAATTATGCCGATACGGAATCGTTCCGTATTGGACAATTAAAAGATGCGTTCCGTATTGAACCAATACGGAACGCAGTTTGTTCCGTATTTAACCAAATGCCCCATAAAGGTCTGTCACACAAACCTCAACACAGAATTTAACAATAATGAATGAAATAAAACACAGGAAAAGACAGCAAAAGGAGGGAGAGGCACGAAGGACCGCCTGTGAGGCGACTCGCAGTCGCTGAGGCTGTGGTGCGCTCTACGCTCTGCCTATAGTGGGGTTCCATGTACATGTCATTTTTGGTTTTCATTTTAAATTTGTGTTAAAGTTTATTTTTCACTTCCAATTTGTAGATTATGATCTATAGAACAATTTTGGTTCGAGTGTCAAGACAGTAGATTGTAGACAGTAGACACTTTATAAAATAGGCTATGCTCAGGTTTAGGCTAGTGAAGCCTATTCAGCCTAAAGTAAAAATGTTCAATGTTCATAAAATAGGCTATGCTCAGGTTTAGGCTAGTGAAGCCTATTCAGCCTAAAGTAAAAATGTTCAATGTTCATTGCTAATAAAGCACTTTAAACTAGGCTATGCTCAGGTTCAGGCTAGTGAAGCCTATTCAGCCTAAAGTAAAAAATGTTCAATCTTCGTTGCTAATAAAGCACTTTAAACTTTAAACATATGACTTAATGGTTTCTTGACTACCTTCTCTTTACTGACCACCAAGTGACCCAATACAAGAGCCAGGTTCAAATCATTCATACATTGCTTTATTTCATACAAAATTAACTTATTCATATTTTAGAAACAATTGGCCACTTCAAACTGCAAAACAATATAGGTTATACCATGTTGTGTGTTATAGTTATAACTATTCTATGCATTTCATGGGTTTGAGACTGCATTTTTTCGCCGGCCGGCGGCTGTGCCACGCGCACGGAACGCACGCACCGCGTGCCCGGAAGAGGTGTTCCTTATTTCAATTTCTGAAAGGTGGCAACCCTATCTATAGCTTCCCGTTTGGAATATCTCCAAGGGAGCCTTTGCCTGGCTCTGATGTACTTAGCATATTTTCTATTTGGCTGTATTATTACTTGCGCCAGCAAAGCGCACAAAGTACTACTTTTAGTGCTGTCTGTTTCTGGCCGCCAGTTTCCGGCCGACAGTACAAAGGCAGGGCCTTTAGCCAATGAGGGAGCAGCGTTCTCGGTCACCACCAACAAGTGCGTCCTGATATAAATGATAAATGCCCACCCACCCACATAGATACATACAGACAGCACCCATCACCGATCACAGTATAGAGGGTATGCACATGCTTAAAGTGAATGGCAAATCGAGTGGTACATTTAGTGTCAAAGTGAGTTTAACATTGTTTAATGCATCAGATAGGACTTTTTGGATGTATGGGCTGTCAAGGCCAGAAAGTATTTTTTTGATACTCAGGTGTTCCCGCATAACTTCCTGTTATGATGACTAGAAATTCGCGGCCGCTGTGCGGCCGCTCATATCTAGAAATCGCGCCCTAACGGGCGCTCATATTTAAAAAGAAAAAAAAAAAAAAAAAATTGATGGTCAGCAAGGAACATGCGTTGTTGATTTTTGTATTATGTTTTTTAGACAATTGAACAACTGCTGAACGTGGAGTTGCAGATGCAAGACATACAGACATACAGACATACACACTACCCCATTCTGATTAGGTTGTGAGATGATGTCACGCGCATACCCTCTATACTTGCACGCTCTGCTGGCACACAAGTAGGCCATATGATAAGATAAGAATTATGATACATAATTCATGATTTGTGTATGAGGCTCATATGACCATATGATATATATATTATGAACTGAACTTACAGTATAAGAGACCACATTTTGGTCGGATACTCTAAGTTCAGGCAAACTGATTACAGGTCATAATAACTTTGGTTGCCCTGACTACAAAACCATGATATACTGTATGCCACTAGTGGAAAATTACCACTCATTGTCTTCCTTGTTATGATCTGGGAACCAATCAATGAGTCCCACGACTTCTACTGTCATAAACTGTACTCTTTATATACTGTTCTCCTCCATCTTGGAAGAGAGAGAGAATTATCAAGCTGCCGCTATGGTAGCTCACTGTCTATCTTCCTTGTCTGCTCTCTTAAAATACAGCAATCTAAGATATAGTCCTTTGGTCTCTTTGTCTTATTTTAATTATGGATTTATATATATCCATACTTATTTAACTTTAATTAATTTATTTAACAATAATGGTCCTTCTCGACTGGAAAAGCTGCGGTGCGTTTGACCAGCCAGGGGGGGACTTGAGGACCGGTACTGTACGGTCCTTCTCTCACCAGGGCTGGCCAAAACGCTCCGACACGCTTTAAAAGAACCTGGAATCTCTACATTGCTGTATTTTCAGACAAAGGTTTTTATTGGACAACAGTGTTATCTGAGTTTTGGATTAATGTGGACCCGCGTGGACATCCATCAGCACCGGACCGTGTGACGAAGGGTTGGATATCTCCACCGATGCTCGACGTGTGCGGTGCTTTGGGATCTCCACGCCTGGCAAATTCCTAAGATGATTAAGATAAGTACATATTTACTTAACCCCCTAACGTGTCGTGTCTTTGAATTTTGAATTAACAATGTTAATGTAATGATAATTGATATGATTTGTGAATTATGTTCTCTCTCCGTTGGAGGAGTCCGATAGCTCCTAATAATGTTTTGGTTTGACACGCGTTGTAAATGAATCCTTATCTAGACAGAATGGTCGTAAAACTCTTTGTTTCATCTTACAAAGTTTCAGGGAGGTGTGCACAATCCCTATTCTATTTTTATCTATTTATCTGTTTGGTTTCTCTCCCTCTCATTGCCATGAGGAAGAGACAAATATTTTCAGACTTTAACTTTTTTTCGGTACAGTTTTTGTCGTCGTCTTCCACAAGTGTTGTTCAACTTGTTGTTTTGTCATTATTTGTTTTGTCTGGATGAATGGTCATTATTTGTTTGCTTTAGCCTAGGGCGAGGTTTATAACCTAGGGCAAGAACTTCTAGTCAGCCTGAATTCAACAAGTACTTCTAGTCAGTTGTGGTTATAGCTTGTTTGTACTTCTAGTCAGCCTGAATTAACGTGTACTTCTAGTCAGTTGTGGTTATAGCTTGTTATTGTTTGTCAGTCTGGACCCTATGAAGGGTCAGTATTTGTCAGTTTGTTACTGTTATGTTCACTGTACCGATAATACTGTGTTTATTTGGGTCTCTCACTTTCATGGCTTGGCGCCAGGCCATTGGAAATTGAGAAACAATATCTTTATCTTTAAGACTATTTTTATGGACCAGTTCTGTTTTCTGTAATATTAAGTACTTTTAAGAAGTTTTAAAATATCTTTGAGAAATTAAAGTTAAGATTTAAGATTAAGAATAACTAACTCAAATTTTGATGCCTAAATTAATTTAAACTATTGTAACGTTAAGTTTTAAAACCTCCCGGAGGATTCTGGGTGTATCTAAGAATAATTTCTATGAGAATGAGTTTGCCGCACTGTATGTGTGAGGGCGTGCACGAGTTTTGGGGAAGTGCGTGTGCGTGGTGTTCTGAGAGAGTGTGAGGGTGTGCATGCCGGCGCCGCCCCCCCCTCCCTCATCTTGACAACCCCCCCCCAACTCTGTGTCTCTGACCCGGTATATGAGTGTGCGTGCGTGCGTGCGTGCACTTGTGTGCGTGTGTTTGACTGTCTGCTAGAATAACACCTGCCTGCCAAGGTCAGATTGTTTTTGTGACTGATATCTGTTTTGGGAACATGTGAGAGTGTTTTGACCTCCTCTCTTATTTTTCGTCAACATTAAATTGTTTTCTGTCTAAAGTATTTTGTTGATGTTCCATCCTGTCTGTTATGAATACATTTAAGAAAAACTTCATTACCCATAAATCTCTTGTTTTCGAACTTCCTGTTCCCTGGTTACCATAACAACCTTTGGACCCCATTGTTGGGAAGGACACAAGGTCGCTTCTCGCCCTTAAGGCGTATTACTGGTACTAGACACAGTGTCTAGCAACTCTCCCCATTCCCGACTGGTACTGTATAGTGCCCTTTTCATTGATTTAAATAATTTAAATTATTTTATTTAACTTCTATGTCACATCTATATTGATGTGCCAAAACGGGGGAGTGTTTAAGGATTCATTTTGATTTAATTTTGATTTGTTTTTGATTAATTTAATTTGGTTTTTCATTGATTTAAGATTTATTTGAAACTTAATTTGAAATATTTCTGTTTTATGGGCTGACGGAGATGGAGAGGAATGCAGAGTGTGGGGAAGGAGAATCGGGTCCCCGGAAAACAACCACGACTGAGGCGGGGTGCAGACGAACCACCACCTGGACAGGCCAGGACAGTGCATGCCAATCCACCGCATCGGCACGAGTCAATTGTGCCTGGTCGGTGAGTTTCTGTTGCACTGTTGAAGTTATGCCATGTAGTACAAACACTACCTGAAGAATTAAGTTGTCGTGAACAAATAAACTGGCCAAAGGTTCTCTGCTCCGTAGGAAACACCTGAAAGAAGACGACCCAGAAGAACCCACAGCTTCTGCATGTCCTCACCGCCGTCTCTCCATGCCCCACCGTCATCATCGTCATCCGATCACTGGACTTAATGGACTTTTTAATTCATATTTTATTTGTTTTCATTCTTTATTCTTTATTTGTTTATTACATTTTAATTCTGTCTTCATTCATCTGTACAAACGATGAAATATTGTGTCAAGTTTCTTTAACTTTAAGGATTTATTACAGTTCCCTTTTGAAAATTTGAATTTCTAAATATTATTAAAGTCTTCATATTATTATTATTATTACCCTGATAAAAATGTTTAATGTGGAGGTCATATGAACCTCATACAAAAATTAAAAGGGTAGATTGATAAGATAAGAATTATGATACATAATTCATGATTTGTGTATGAGGCTCATATGACCATATAATATATATATTATGAACTGAACTTACAGTATAAGAGACCACATTTTGGTCGGATACTCTAAGTTCAGGCAAACTGATTACAGGTCATAATAACTTTGGTTGCCCTGACTACAAAACCATGATATACTGTATGCCACTAGTGGAAAATTACCACTCATTGTCTTCCTTGTTATGATCTGGGAACCAATCAATGAGTCCCACGACTTCTACTGTCATAAACTGTACTCTTTATATACTGTTCTCCTCCATCTTGGAGGAGAGAGAGAATTATCAAGCTGCCACTAGGATGGTATGCTCACTGTCTGTCTCCTCTGTCTGACTCCTCTCAAATACAGCAATCTAAGATATACGTCCTTTGGTCTCTTTGTCTTATTTTAATTATGGATTTATAGATCCATACTTATTTCACTTTAATTAATTTATTTAACACCATATATGGCCACAAGTGCACACGCCTCTGTGTTTTTTGTTTTATTGTTTTAGAATAGTTTTTGGGCATGTATGCCTTTATTGATAGGACAGTAGACTAACAGGAAATGGGGAGAGATGGGGAGTGACACGCAGCAAAGGTCGTTGGGATCGGAACTCAAACCTGCAACATGATGTCAGGCGTCAGAGCCTATGTGGTATGGGCCTGGACCTGTAGCCAGCGGGCGCCTCTGGAGTTTTATTGTTGTTGACAAATGACCACTACAATACTCGCCATAGCCCATAAAAGTAAACCAGTAATTGTGGGCTCGCCTGGAAGGCGAGCACACGTATGTTATCTTCATTATTGTGGGCTCGCCTGGAAGGCGAGCACACGTATGTTATCTTCATTATTTATTTGTTTGTTTCTATACTAGTCAGTATCCTCAAAACTTTGGCGCGATTCATCTCCTACACGCTTACACCTTTCAACACCATTCAAATTTTTATGTGTTCATCTTACTGAGGACACGTGTGCTTGTATTTTTCGTTTTGAAATGTTTTGTAGAATAATTATAAAAAAATAAAAATGTTTAACTTTAAGCACCCAATGCATTTCCAATGGGTTTAATGAGTGGAGACAGAGTGAGACAGAGGAAAGGGACCCATGTTTATATTAAGTCGCTGTGGCTGTAATATTCACACTTCAGATATGCTATTTATATCAATGCGTTCACACAGGTCTGCTCTCTGATTTGATCCAAATGTCTAAGCTGTGTGATGTATAAAACTATAGTTATAGTTAAAACTATAAATAAATGTCCCTCTCCACTCTACTGATTACACAGCTGTGATCAAGAATCAAGTCCGGGCGATGGGATGTAAATCCCATAGCCATATATCCTAGAGCCCGCAGGGACAGTCAGCCATATTAGTGGTTGTTGTTGGTTGTCAGGGAGATATCAAAACCAATGCATTTCCAAGTCAGATCCACAAACACAATAAAAGCCATGCTCCACTCCTCAGTCTGGAGTGGCCACATAGAAGAACGCCTTGGTTATAGACATAGTGGAGGACAGATGTGATCTGGGATTGTTAGCCTACAGTATATGCACTCAATATACTCCACTACAGTTGGAGTCCATTTGACAGTTGCTGGTTCCCAAACACAGAATCAAAAATGTAGATCTAGAACACATAGAATATGTACAGTACAGTAAGGTTCAGTAGAGTACAGTAAAAGTACTGTAAGGTTCAGTAGAGTACAGTAAAGTACAGTAAGGTACAGAAAGGTACAGTACAGAAAGGTACAGTAGAGTACAGTACAGTACAGTACAGTAAGGTACAGTAAAGTACAATACAGTACAGTAAGGTACAGTAGAGTACAGTAAAGTACAGTAGAGTACAGTAAGGTACAGTAGAGTACAGTAAAGTACAGTATAGTAAGGTACAGTAGAGTACAGTACAGTAAGGTACAGTACGGCACAGTAGAGTACAGTACAGTATAGTACAGTAAGGTACAGTAAAGTACAGTACAGTAAGGTACAGTACAGTAAAGTACAGTAAGGTACAGTACAGTAGAGTAGAGTAAAGTACAGTACAGTAAGGTACAGTAAGTTACAGTAGAGTACAGTAAAGTACAGTAAGGTACAGCAGAGTACAGTAAAGTACAGTACTGTAAGGTACAGTACAGTACAGTACAGTAGTGTACAGTAAAGTACAGTACAGTAAGGTACAGTACAGTAAGGTACATTAGAGTACAGTAAAGTACAGTAAGGTACAGTACAGTAGAGTATGGTAAAGTACAGTAAGTTACAGTAGAGTACAGTAAAGTACAGTAAGGTACAGTACAGTAGAGTACAGTAAAGTACAGTAAGTTACAGTACAGTACAGTACAGTACAGTAAGGTACAGTACAATACTGTAAGGTACTGTACAGTACAGTATCCTATTTGTTGGGTTGGAAGCGAGCCCACACTGTTTCGAAGGAACAGTATTTCTAGTTTATTGTGGGCTCGCCTGGAAGGCGAGCACACGTATGTTATCTTCATTATTTATTAAGTGTGCCTATGCATAGCATGGGCAGACTTATTGTTATCGCTCATTAAGTGTGCCTATGCATAGCATGGGCAGACTTATTGTTATCACTCATACTTAAGCCAGACATGGAGACACACACACATGTATTTCCCCAAAGTTTGGCACGCTACTCCTCCCACAGTTTTTGCACCACACACTCGCGCCATATGTCAAATCGACCGGCTTACGCGGGAATCGTGTGCTATCAACTTGCTAAGAGAAAGGTTCTATAGTTTAATTGATATGAATTTATTAAGAAATTAATTAACCCTTACCTGTCCCCATTGACTTATAATGGGAATCGCATTCAATAATTTTTCTCTCGCAAACCATAGGGGCTACAGTTTCAAGACTCAGAGAGGAGGTTCATAATGATTACAAGGAATAAATAAAAAATAATAGCGTCATTTGGCCTCATGGTGGCGCTATAACAGCCCAGTGTACGTTTTGGCCTGTAACTGTTGAACCGTAGGTCGGAAAATTAAACTTATTTTTTCCCCGGATTCCTTGGGCCAAGACGCATCTCCCCATATAGGCCACGCCCATTTGCGCCAGGATAGATTTTCCGCCATCTTGAATTTTCTCCGAAACACACTTTTTGCTCCTTTTCCTACATATTTTCTTCAAATGTCTTAAAAACCGGTACACGTGATCTATGAAGCCACGCGATAAACATAGTCAAAGGATATTTCGATAGTCTATACCGTTCATTCGTAACGTGCTTCCAAAGTTAGCGGGAGGGGCCCGTTTTGCAAACAATAGCCATAAATCACAAACAAAAGGTCCATTCAACACTGAATTTCAACCACAGTTCGGGGGTGGCATACTCAACGAATCCCAAAAAGCATTTCCACTTGGCCACATGGTGGCGCTATAACGGACCGCTTGCCTCGTAACTCTTGAACCGTAGGTCACAGAATTACAATTCTTTTTTCCCTGGATTCCTTGGGTCACGACGCATCTCTCCATATAGGATACGCCAATTTGCACATGGGAAGATTTTCCGCCATCTTGAATTTTCTCCTAAACACACTTTTTATTCCTTTTGCTACAAATTTTCTTCAAATGTCTTAAAAACCGGTACACATGATCTTTAAAGCCATGCGATAAACATAGTCAAAGGATATCTTGATAATCCGTACTGTTCGTTCGTAACACGCTTCCAAAGTTAGCGGGAGGGGCCCGTTCGCTAACAATAGCCATAAATCACAAACAATAGGTCGAGTCAACACTGAATTTCAACCACAGGTCGGGGGTGGCATACTCAACGATTCCCCAAAAGCATTTCCACTTCGACCCCTAGGGGGCGTCACAACCGCACGAAACGTAATTGCTTCATGCCAGAACGCGTTTTTCACGGGGACCGACCCTCTCAAAAAGAAACACAGACCACTTGGCGGATGGTCTCACGGTCCAAACCGCTGCACGAGGTCGTGCATTTAGCGAGCTGCAGGCACACTTGTAAAAATTGACTCTGTCAATTCTAGTTAAGTGTGCCTATGCATAGCATGGGCAGACTTATTGTTATCGCTCATATTTATTAAGTGTGCCTATGCATAGCATGGGCAGACTTATTGTTATCGCTCATATTTATTTATTTATTAAGTGTGCCTATGCATAGCATGGGCAGACTTATTGTTATCACTCATACTTAAGCCAGACACCCACACACACATGGATTTCCCCAAAGTTTGGCACGCTACTCCTCCCACAGTTTTTGCACCACACACTCGCGCCATATGTCAAATCGACCGGCTTACGCGGGAATCGTGTGCTATCAACTTGCTAAGAGAAAGGTTCTATAGTTTAATTGATATGAATTTATTAGTGAATTAATTAACCCTTACCTGTCCCCATTGACTTATAATGGGAATCGCATTCAATTATTTTTCTCTCGCAAACCATAGGGGCTACAGTTTCAAGACTCGGAGAGGAGGTTCATAATGATTACAAGGAATAAATAAAAAATAATAGCGTCATTTGGCCTCATGGTGGCGCTATAACAGCCCAGTGTACGTTTTGGCCTGTAACTGTTGAACCGTAGGTCGGAAAATTAAACTTATTTTTTCCCCGGATTCCTTGGGCCAAGACGCATCTCCCCATATAGGCCACGCCCATTTGCGCCAGGATAGATTTTCCGCCATCTTGAATTTTCTCCGAAACACACTTTTTGCTCCTTTTCCTACATATTTTCTTCAAATGTCTTAAAAACCGGTACACGTGATCTATGAAGCCACGCGATAAACATAGTCAAAGGATATTTCGATAGTCTATACCGTTCGTTCGTAACGCGCTTCCAAAGTTAGCGGGAGGGGCCCGTTTCGCAAACAAAAGCCATAAATCACAAACAATAGGTCGAGTCAACACTGAATTTCAACCACAGGTCGGGGGTGGCATACTCAACGAATGCCCAAAAGCATTTCCACTTCGACCCCTAGGGGGCGTCACAAACGCACGAAACGTAACCGCTTCGTGCCAGAACGCGTTTTTCACGGGGACCGACCCTCTCACAACGAAACGCAGACGACTCGGAGGATAGTCTCACAGTTTGAACCGCTTGCTTCCTTACTGTAGTGTACTGTACTGTACTGTACCTTAGTGTGCTGTACTGTACTTTACTGTACTGTACTGTATGTTATTGTACTGTGCTATACCTTACTGTGCTGTACCTTACTGCACTGTGCTGTACTTTACCTTACTGTGCTGTACTTTACTGCACTGTATTGTACTGTACCGTACCTGCACTGTATTGCACTGTACCGTATCTTACTGTATTGTACTGTATCTTCTGTACTGTACTGTACTGTACCGTACCGTACCGTACCTTACTGTGCTGTAGTGTACAGTACCTTACTGTATTGTAGTGTACTGTATCTTCTGTACGGTTCTGTGCTGTACCTTACTGTGCCGTAGTGTACTGTACCTTATTGTACTGTATTGTGCTGTACCTTACTGTACCGTAGTGTACTGTATCTTCTGTAATGAACTGGATGGTAGTGTACTGTACTTTATGGTACTGTTCTGTGCCTTACTGTAGTGAACTGTAATACTGTACTGTACCTTAGTGTGCTGTACTGTACCTTACTGTACTGTACTGTACTGTATGTTATTGTACTGTGCTATACCTTACTGTAGCTTACTGTGCTGTACCTTACTGCACTGTACTGTACTTTACCTTACTGTGCTGTACTTTACTGCACTGTATTGTACTGTACCGTACCTGCACTGTATTGTACTGTACCGTACCATACTGTATTGTACTGTATCTTCTGTACTGTACTGTACTGTACTGTACTGTACTGTACTGTACTGTACTGTACTGTACCTTACTGTGCTGTAGTGTACTGTATCTTCTGTACTGTTCTGTGCTGTACCTTACTGTGCTGTAGTGTACTGTACCTTATTGTACTGTATTGTGCTGTACCTTACTGTACCGTAGTGTACTGTATCTTCTGTAATGAACTGGATGGTAGTGTACTGTACTTTATGGTACTGTTCTGTGCCTTACTGTAGTGAACTGTAAAATTGTTATGTAAATTCCAGATATTATTATTTTTACCCTTATTATTATTATTATTCCAAGATTCCAATCTTTATATTATGTATCCGTCTATGTATCCAGAAATAGCAAGTCTAGGCCCTGGCCCCTAAGCAGACAGTTGTTTGTCAGTTGTGGAACCGTCTGTGATGGAAGTATAAAACATTTGGACTATATTCGGCTCAACAGCAGCAGTTCCGCCCACGTCAGTGACTTTTTCTGATGGTCCGTGCAGTTATATAATCTGTAGCCTATGCCTTTCAAGTTTCAATTGGTACAGTGTCTAGCCTAATTAATCGACCATGCTTTTTTACCTGTTGTGTGAGGTGATGGTGTGAGTGAGTGGATAATATTAATGTGTTTGTTGGCAATTCTGATATAGTAATGAACTGGATGGTAGTGTACTGTACTTTATGGTACTGTTCTGTGCCTTACTGTAGTGAACTGTAAAAGTGTTATGTAAATTCCAGATATTATTATTTTTACCCGTATTATTATTATTATTCAAAGTTTCCAATCTTTATATTATGTATTTGTCTATGTATCCAGAAAGAGCAAGTCTAGGCCCTGGCCCATAAGCAGACAGTTGTTTGTCAGTTGTGGAACTGTTTGTGGTGGAAGTATAAAACATTTGGACTATATTTGGCTCAACAGCAGCAGTTCCGCCCACGTCAGTGACTTTTTCTAATGGTTTGTGCAGTTATGTAATCTGTAGGCTATGCCTTTCAAGTTTCAATTGGTACAGTGTCTAGCCTAATTAATGGACCATGCTTTTTTACCTGTTGTGTGAGGCGATGGTGTGAGAGAGTGGATAACATTAATGTGTTTGTTGGCGGTTCTGATATACTAGAAGTTTGCGGCCCTTCGGGCTGCTCAAGTCTAGAGTCCACGCCCGCACGAGGTCGCGCGTTTAGCGAGCTGCAGGCACACTTGTCAAAATTGACTCTGTCAATTCTAGTTTACTTACTTAAGTCTGTCCATACTTTTCCCCAAAGTTTGGCACGCTACTCCTCCCACAGTTTTTGCACCACACACTCGCGCCATATGTCAAATCGACCGGCTTACTCGGGAATGGTGTGCTATCAAGTTGCTAAGAGAAAGGTTCTATAGTTTAATTGATATTAATTTATTAGTGAATTAATTTTCCCCATTGACTTATAATGGGAATCGCATTCAATTATTTTTCTCTCGCAAACCATAGGGGCTACAGTTTCAAGACTTGGAGAGGAGGTTCATAATGATTGTAAGAATTAATCAAAAAATAATGACATCACTCGGCCTCATGGTGGCGCTATAACGGCCAACTTTACGTTTTGCCCCGTAACTCTTGAACCGTAGGTCGGAAAATGAAAATTATTTTTTCCCTGGATTCCTTGGGTCATGACGCATCTCCCCATATAGGCCACGCCCATTTGCGTATGGATAGATTTTCCGCCATCTTGAATTTTGTCCAAAACACACTTTTTGCTCCTTTTCCTACATATTTTCTTCAAATGTCTTAAAAACCGGTACACATGATCTATGAAGCCACGCGATAAACATAGTCAAAGGATATTTCGATAGTCCATACCGTTTGTTCGTAACGCGCTTCCAAAGTTAGCGGGAGGGGCCCGTTTCACAAACGATAGCCATAAATCACAAACAATAAGTCGAGTCACCACCGAATTTCAACCACAGGTCGGGGGTGGCATACTCAACGAATCCCCAAAAGCATTTCCACTTCGACCCCTAGGGGGCGTCACAAACGCGCAAAAGGTAACCGTTTCGTGCCAGAACGCGTTTTTCACGGGGACCGACCCTCTCGCGACGAAACGCGGACGACTCGGCGGACGGTCTCACGGTCCGAACCGCCGCACGGGGTCGCGCATTTAGCGCGCTGCAGGCACACTTGTCAAAATTGACTCTGTCAATTCTAGTTAAGTGTGCCTATGCATAGCATGGGGACACTTATTGTTCTCGCTCATATTTATTTAAGTCTGTCCATGCAATTCCCCAAAAGTTTGGCACGCTACTCCTCCCACAGTTTTTGCACCACACACTCGCGCCATATGTCAAATCGACCGGCTTACTCGGGAATGGTGTGCTATCAAGTTGCTAAGAGAAAGGTTTTATAGTTTAATTGATATTAATTTATTAGTGAATTAATTTTCCCCATTGACTTATAATGGGAATCGCATTCAATTATTTTTCTCTCGCAAACCATAGGGGCTACAGTTTCAAGACTTGGAGAGGAGGTTCATAATGATTGTAAGAATTAATCAAAAAATAATGACATCACTCGGCCTCATGGTGGCGCTATAACGGCCAACTTTACGTTTTGCCCCGTAACTCTTGAACCGTAGGTCGGAAAATGAAAATTATTTTTTCCCTGGATTCCTTGGGTCATGACGCATCTCCCCATATAGGCCACGCCCATTTGCGTATGGATAGATTTTCCGCCATCTTGAATTTTGTCCAAAACACACTTTTTGCTCCTTTTCCTACATATTTTCTTCAAATGTCTTAAAAACCGGTACACATGATCTATAAAGCCACGCGATAAACATAGTCAAAGGATATTTTGATAGTCCATACCGTTCGTTCGTAACGCGCTTCCAAAGTTAGCGGGAGGGGCCCATTTGGCAAAAAATTGCCCTAACTCACAAACAAAAGGTCGAGTCGACACTAAATTTCAACCACAGGTTGCGGGTGGCATACTCAACCGATCCCCAAAAGCATTTCCACTTCGACCCATAGGGGGCGTCACAAACGCGCGAAACGTAACCGTTTCGTGCCAAAACGCGTTTTCCACGGGGACCGACCCTCTCACGACGAAACGCAGGCGACTCGGCGGACGGTCCCACGGTCCAAACCGCCGCACGAGGTCGCGCATTTAGCGAGCTGCAGGCACACTTGTCAAAATTGACTCCGTCAATTCTAGTTAAGTGTGCCTATGCATAGCATGGGGACACTTATTGTTCTCGCTCATATTTATTTAAGTCTGTCCATGCAATTCCCCAAAAGTTTGGCACGCTACTCCTCCCACAGTTTTTGCACCACACACTCGCGCCATATGTCAAATCGACCGGCTTACGCGGGAATCGTGTGCTATCAACTTGCTAAGAGAAAGGTACTATAGTTTAATTGATATTAATTTATTAGTGAATTAATTTTCCCCATTGACTTATAATGGGAATCGCATTCAATTATTTTTCTCTCGCAAACCATAGGGGCTACAGTTTCAAGACTTGGAGAGGAGGTTCATAATGATTGTAAGAATTAATCAAAAAATAATTACATCACTCGGCCTCATGGTGGCGCTATAACGGCCAACTTTACGTTTTGCCCCGTAACTCTTGAACCGTAGGTCGGAAAATGAAAATTATTTTTTCCCTGGATTCCTTGGGTCATGACGCATCTCCCCATATAGGCCACGCCCATTTGCGTATGGATAGATTTTCCGCCATCTTGAATTTTGTCCAAAACACACTTTTTGCTCCTTTTCCTACATATTTTCTTCAAATGTCTTAAAAACCGGTACACATGATCTATAAAGCCACGCGATAAACATAGTCAAAGGATATTTTGATAGTCCATACCGTTCGTTCGTAACGCGCTTCCAAAGTTAGCGGGAGGGGCCCATTTGGCAAAAAATTGCCCTAACTCACAAACAAAAGGTCGAGTCGACACTAAATTTCAACCACAGGTTGCGGGTGGCATACTCAACCGATCCCCAAAAGCATTTCCACTTCGACCCATAGGGGGCGTCACAAACGCGCGAAACGTAACCGTTTCGTGCCAAAACGCGTTTTCCACGGGGACCGACCCTCTCACGACGAAACGCAGGCGACTCGGCGGACGGTCCCACGGTCCGAACCGCCGCACGAGGTCGCGCATTTAGCGAGCTGCAGGCACACTTGTCAAAATTGACTCTGTCAATTCTAGTTAAGTGTGCCTATGCATAGCATTGGCAGACTTATTGCAATCGCTCATATTTATTAAGTGTGCCTATGCATAGCATGGGCAGACTTATTGTTATCGCTCATATTTACTTACTTAAGTCTGTCCATACTTTTCCCCAAAGTTTGGCACGCTACTCCTCCCACAGTTTTTGCACCACACACTCGCGCCATATGTCAAATCGACCGGCTTACTCGGGAATGGTGTGCTAGTAACTTGCTAAGAGAAAGGTTCTATAGTTTAATTGATATGAATTTATTAGTGAATTAATTTCCCCCATTGACTTATAATGGGAATTGCCAAAACTCACATTCAATTATTTTTCGCTCGCAAACCATAGGGGCTACAGTTTCAAGACTTGGAGAGGAGGTTCATAATGATTTCAAGGATTAAATAAAAAATAATAGTGTCGTTTGGCCTCATGGTGGCGCTATAACAGCCCACTTTACGTTTTGGCCTGTAACTGTTGAACCGTAGGTCGGAAAATGAAAATTCTTTTTTCCCTGGATTCCTTGGGTCAAGACGCATCTCCCCATATAGGCCACGCCCATTTGCGCCAGGATAGATTTTCCGCCATCTTGAATTTTCTCCAAAACACACTTTTTGCTCCTTTTCCTACATATTTTCTTCAAATGTCTTAAAAACCGGTACACATGATCTATGAAGCCACGCGATAAACATAGTCAAAGGATATTTCGATAGTCAATACCGTTCGTTCGTAACGCGCTTCCAAAGTTAGCGGGAGGGGCCCGTTTGGCAAAAAATTGCCCTAACTCACAAACAAAAGGTCGAGTCGACACTAAATTTCAACCACAGGTCGCGGGTGGCATACTCAACAGATCCCCAAAAGCATTTCCACTTCGACCCCTAGGGGGCGTCACAAACGCGCAAAAGGTAACCGTTTCGTGCCAGAACGCGTTTAAGTTTGGCACGCTACTCCTCCCACAGTTTTTGCACCACACACTCGCGCCATATGTCAAATCGACCGGCTTACTCGGGAATCGTGTGCTAGTAACTTGCTAAGAGAAAGGTTCTATAGTTTAATTGATATTAATTTATTAGTGAATTAATTAACCCTTTCCTTTCCCCATTGACTTATAATGGGAATCGCAAAAACTCACATTCAATTATTTTTCTAACGCAAACCATAGGGGCTACAGTTTCAAGACTTGGAGAGGAGGTTCATAATGATTTCAAGGATTAAATAAAAAATAATAGTGTCATTTGGCCTCATGGTGGCGCTATAACAGCCCAGTTTACGTTTTGGCCTGTAACTGTTGAACCGTAGGTTGGAAAATTAAAATTATTTTTTCCCTGGATTCCTTGGGTCAAGACGCATCTCCCGATATAGGCCACGCCCATTTGCGCCAGGATAGATTTTCCGCCATCTTGAATTTTCTCCAAAACACACTTTTTGCTCCTTTTCCTACATATTTTCTTCAAATGTCTTAAAAACCGGTACACGTGATCTATGAAGCCATGCGATAAACATAGTCAAAGGATAGTTCGATAGTCCTTACCATTCGTTCGTAACGGCCTTCCAAAGTTAGCGGGAGGGGCCCGTTTCGCAAACGAGAGCCATAAATCACAAACAAAAGGTCGAGTCAACACTGAATTTTAACCACGGGTCGCGGGTGGCATACTCAACGTTTCCCCAAAAGCATTTCCACTTCGACCCCTAGGGGGCGTCACAAACGCGCGAAACGTAAACATATTACTTAGACAAAATCTCTGGACTTTGAGCTTTAACTCAAAAAACACCATAATAGTTCTGTTCAATATTACAATGGGAATCCATTAAGAATGTCTTACTCTACCTCTGATAACATCTTTGTAAGATTTTACTGTACAAAAGTGGAGTAATATAGCTTTAAAGTCACTACAAAAACACATTATTTAGAAGGTGGAGTAATATAGCTTTAAAGTCACTACAAAAACATGTGACTTAGTCAAAATCTCTGGACTTTGAGATTTAACTGAAAAAACACCATAATAGTTCTGTTCACTATTACAACGGCAATCCCCTAAGAACGTCCTACTGTACCTCTGATAACATTTTGGTAACATTTTACTGTACAAAAGTGGAGTAATATAGCTTTAAAGTCACTACAAAAACACATTACTTAGAGAAGTAGCAGTGTCGGAAAAGGTGTTATAAAAAGCGGCCTGAAGGTGGCGCTAGAATAGGGGCATGTGAGAAATGAGGGGTGGGGTGTCCGCGTTGCCGTGGCGGACGAATAGGTACCGGCCCCGGCTCTCCCGGACGCTGCTAGGCCGAGTTACGGCATTTTATGTGTGCTGCAGTGGCAGGGGGTCCTCCACTGGGGGCGCCACCACTTTTGCATCCGTTCTGGAGCACCAGGAGTGGGTGGTCCCAAGGAAATGGCCGTGAGCAGCCCCGTTGGGGTGTTCATTTGGTCATTTTTGCACATTTGGTCATGTGTTACATCTGGGGGTCCCCCAGGGACCTGGGGGTCCCTGGGGCTCCGGGGGTCCTTGGAGGTTGTAGTATGTTAGGCAAGTGGAGTGTGTGTAAAATCTGGCATGGATGGGGGCAACGGTTGGGGAGATATGAGCAGGGGACAAGTGTGACGTGTGAGCACATGTGCTCATTTTTTACATCTGGGGGTCCCTGATCCACAAGCCCACATGCAGCCTTGTAGATCGGCTGTTTTTATTGTTTTATTTTTTAAATTGTTTCCCCCTGACTTAGTCTTTTCTAGGATCACCTTTTAGTTGAGCTTGTACCAGTGACTGTACTGTCAATGACACTGTATACCTATGACAGTCCTATATCAATAATTAGTTCATTTGTGAATGACTTCCCTGTGGAAATATCATGTGTATTACGTATCTATCTATCTTCCCAAGTCAGATGCATTCACATTGCACTGAACGCACGCACGCACGCACGCACGCACGCAGGCTGCGCAGGTCAGCTCAACTTTTTTTTTTTTTTTTTTTTGTAAAGCTCCAGCCAGAGTCAGGCGCCGAGGTGAGGGGACGGCACCAAGCCGGACTTGCGTGCTCAGGCAGCGGCCGAAGGCCGCTGCCCCCTCCCACCCCCTGGAAGTGCGGCAGGCTGGAAGCCTCTAGAACCTATCTGTAGGTCCCCGTCCATAGATGTCGCTCTATCCAAGAAATTCTCCCCCCCAGTCACCTGACACACCAGGAACTGCTGCTGCTGCACATTCAATTATTTTCCTCTCGCAAACCATAGGGGCTACAGTTTCAAGACTTGGAGAGGAGGTTCATAATGATTTCAAGGAATAAATAAAAAATAATAGTGTCATTTGGCCTCATGGTGGCGCTATAACAGCACACTTTACGTTTTGGCCTGTAACTCTTGAACCGTAGATCGGAAAATGAAAATTATTTTTTCCCTGGATTCCTTGGGTCAAGACGCATCTCCCCATATAGGCCCTGCCCATTTGCGTAGGGATAGATTTTCCGCCATCTTGAATTTTCTCCAAAACACACTTTTTGCTCCTTTTCCTACATATTTTCTTCAAATGTCTTAAAAACCGGTACACATGATCTATGAAGCCACGCGATAAACATAGTCAAAGGATATTTCGATAGTTCGTACCGTTCGTTCGTAACGCGCTTCCAAAGTTAGCGGGAAGGGCCCGTTTGGCAAAAAATTGCCCTAACTCACAAACAATAGGTCGAGTCAACACTGAATTTCAACCACAGGTCGGGGGTGGCATACTCAACAGATCCCCAAAAGCATTTCCACTTCGACCCCTAGGGGGCGTCACAAACGCGCAAAAGGTAACCGTTTCGTGCCAGAACGCGTTTTTCACGGGGACCGACCCTCTCACGACGAAACGCGGACGACTCGGCGGACGGTCTCGCGGTCCGAACCGCCGCACGGGGTCGCGCATTTAGCGCGCTGCAGGCACACTTGTCAAAATTGACTCTGTCAATTCTAGTGTATGTATGTCCATGCTTTTCCCCAAAGTTTGGCACGCTACTCCTCCCACAGTTTTCGCACCACACACTCGCGCCATATGTCAAATCGACCGGCTTACTCGGGAATGGTGTGCTAGTAACTTGCTAAGAGAAAGGTTCTATAGTTTAATTGATATTAATTTATTAGTGAATTAATTTTTCCCCATTCACTTATAATGGGACAATGCAAAAAGTCACATTCAAGTATTTTTCTCTCGCAAACCATAGGGGCTACAGTTTCAAACCTCGGAGAGGAGATTCATAATGATTTTAAGAATAAATCAAAAAATAATTACACCACTCATCCTCATGGTGGCGCTATAACGGCTCACTTTACGTTTTGCCCCGTAACTCTTGAACCGTAGATCGGAAAATGAAAATTGTTTTTTCCCTGGATTCCTTGGGTCAAGACGCATCTCCCCATATAGGCCACGCCCATTTGCGTATGGGTAGATTTTCCGCCATCTTGAATTTTCTCCAAAACACACTTTTTGCTCCTTTTCCCACATATTTTCTTCAAATGTCTTAAAAACCGGTACACATGATCTATGCAGCCACGCGATAAACATAGTCAAAGGATATTTTGATAGTCCGTACCGTTCGTTCGTAACGCGCTTCCAAAGTTAGCGGGAGGGGCCCGTATCGCAAACGATAGCCATAAATCACAAACAATAGGTCGAGTCAACACTGAATTTCAACCACAGGTCGGGGGTGGCATACTCAACGAATCCCCAAAAGCATTTCCACTTCGACCCCTAGGGGGCGTCACAAACGCGCAAAACGTAACCGTTTCGTGCCAAAACGCGTTTTTCACGGGGACCGACCCTCTCACAATGAAACGCAGGCGACTCGGCGGACGGTCTCACGGTCCGAACCGCCGCACAAGGTCGCGCATTCAGCGCGCTGCAGGCACACTTGTCAAAATTGACTCTGTCAATTCTAGTTTACTTATGTCCATGGTTTTCCTCAAAGTTTGACACGCTACTCCTCCCACAGTTTTCGCACCACACACTCGCGCCATATGTGAAATCGACCGGCTTACTCGGGAATCGTGTGCTAGTAACTTGCTAAGAGAAAGGTTCTATAGTTTAATTGATATTAATTTATTAGTGAATTAATTTCCCCCCATTGACTTATAATGGGAATGGCAAAAACTCAAATTCAATTATTTGTCTCTCGCAAACCATAGGGGCTAGAGTTTCAAGACTTGGAGAGGAGGTTCATAATGATTTCAAGGATTAAATAAAAAATAATAGTGTCATTTGGCCTCATGGTGGCGCTGTAACAGCCCACTTTACGTTTTGGCCTGTAACTCTTGAACCGTAGATCGGAAAATTAAAATTCTTTTTTCCCTGGATTCCTTGGGTCATGACGCATCTCGCCATATAGGCCACGCCCATTTGCGCCAGGATAGATTTTCCGCCATCTTGAATTTTCTCCAAAACACACTTTTTGCTCATTTTCCTAAATTTTTTCTTCAAATGTCACGAAAAGCGGTATACCTGACCTATGAAGCCATGCAATGAACATACTCAAGGGATATTTTGATCGTCCGTACCGTTCGTTCGTAACGCGCTTCTAAAGTTAGCGGGATGGGCTTGTTTGGCAAACAATAGCCATAAATCACAAACAAAAGGTCCAGTCAACACTGAATTTCAACCACAGGTCGGGGGTGGCAAACTCAACGAATCCCCAAAAGCATTTCACTTGGCCACATGGTGGCGCTATAACGGACCACTTGCCTCGTAACTCTTGAACCGTAGGTCGGAGAATTAAAATTATTTTTTCCCTGGATTCCTTGGATCACGACGCATCTCTCCATATAGGCCACGCAAATTCGAACACTGCGAGATTTTTCACCATTTTGAATTTTCTCCAAAACACACTTTTTGCTCCTTTTCCTACATATTTTCTTCAAATGTCACGAAAATGGGTACACATGATCTATGAACCCATGCAATGAACATAGTCAAGGGATATTTTGATAGTCCATACCGTTCGTTCGTAACGCGCTTCTAAACTTAGCGGGAGGGGCACGTTTCGCAAACGATAGCCATAAATCACAAACGATAGGTCGAGTCAACACCGAATTTCAACCAAATGTCGGGGGTGGCATACTCAACGAATCCCCAAAAGCATTTCCACTTCGACCCCTAGGGGGCGTCAAAAACGCGCGAAACGTAACCGTTTCGTGCCAGAACGCGTTTTTCACGGGGACCGACCCTCTCACAACGAAACACGGGCGACTCGGCGGATATTCTCACCGTCCAAACCGCTGCACAAGGTCGCGCACTGCAGGCACACTTGTCAAAATTGACTCTGTCAATTCTAGTTAAGTGTGCCTATGCATAGCATGGGCAGACTTATTGTTATCGCTCATATTTATTTACTTAAGTCTGTCCATACTTTTCCCCAAAGTTTGGCACGCTACTCCTCCCACAGTTTTCGCACCACACACTCGCGCCATATGTCAAATCGACCGGCTTACTCGGGAATGGTGTGCTAGTAAGTTGCTAAGAGAAAGGTTCTATAGTTTAATTGATATTAATTTATTAGTGAATTAATTTTCCCCATTGACTTATAATGGGAATCGCATTCAATTATTTTTCTCTCGCAAACCATAGGGGCTACAGTTTCAAGACTTGGAGAGGAGGTTCATAATGATTGTAAGAATTAATCAAAAAATAATTACATCACTCGGCCTCATGGTGGCGCTATAACGGCCAACTTTACGTTTTGCCCCGTAACTCTTGAACCGTAGGTCGGAAAATGAAAATTATTTTTTCCCTGGATTCCTTGGGTCATGACGCATCTCCCCATATAGGCCACGCCCATTTGCGTATGGATAGATTTTCCGCCATCTTGAATTTTGTCCAAAACACACTTTTTGCTCCTTTTCCTACATATTTTCTTCAAATGTCTTAAAAACCGGTACACATGATCTATGAAGCCACGCGATAAACATAGTCAAAGGATATTTTGATAGTCCATAGCGTTTGTTCGTAACGCGCTTCCAAAGTTAGCGGGAGGGGCCCGTTTCACAAACGATAGCCATAAATCACAAACAATAAGTCGAGTCACCACCGAATTTCAACCACAGGTCGGGGGTGGCATACTCAACGAATCCCCAAAAGCATTTCCACTTCGACCCCTAGGGGGCGTCACAAACGCGCCAAACGTAACCGTTTCGTCGCAGAACGCGTTTCAGACACAGGCAATGCGATTGAGCTCTGCTGTACTTTACTGCACTGTATTGTACTGTACTGTACCGTACCGTACTGTATTGTACTCTGTCTTCTGTACTGTACTGTACTGTACTGTACTGTACTGTACTGTACCTTACTCTGCTGTAGTGTACTGTACCTTACTGTATTGTAGTGTACTGTATCTTCTGTACTGTCTGTGCTGTAGCTTACTGTGCTGTAGTGTACTGTACCTTACCGTACTGTAGTGTGCTGTACCTTACTGTATTGTAGTGTACTGTGTCTTCTGTACTGTACTGTATGGTAGTGTACTGTACTTTTATGGTACCGTTCTGTGCCTTACTGTAGTGAACTGTAAAAGTGTTATGGAAATTCCAGATATTATTATGTATCTGTCTATGTATACCCCAAGATTCCAATCTTTATATTATGTATCCGTCTATGTTTACAGAATTAGCAAGTCTAGGCCCTGGCCCCTAAGCAGACAGTTGTTTGTCAGTTGTGGAATTGTCTGTGGTGGAAGTATAAAACATTTGGACTATAGTCGGCTCAACAGCAGCAGTTCTGCCCACGTCAGTGACTTTTTCTGATGGTCCGTGCAGTTATGTAATCTGTAGCCTATGCCTTTCAAGTTTCAATTGGTACAGTGTCTAGCCTAATTAATGGACCATGCTTTTTTACCTGTTGTGTGAGGCGATGGTGTGAGTGAGTGGATAATATTAATGTGTTGGTTGGCGGTTCTGATATAGTAATGAACTGGATGGTAGTGTACTGCGTCAGTGACTTTTTCTGATGGTCCGTGCAGTTATGTAATCTGTAGCCTATGCCTTTCAAGTTTCAATTGGTACAGTGTCTAGTTAAGTGTGCCTATGCATAGCATGGGCAGACTTATTGTTATCGCTCATATTTACTTACTTAAGTCTGTCCATACTTTTCCCCAAAGTTTGGCACGCTACTCCTCCCACAGTTTTTGCACCACACACTCGCGCCATATGTCAAATCGACCGGCTTACTCGGGAATGGTGTGCTATCAAGTTGCTAAGAGAAAGGTTCTATAGTTTAATTGATATTAATTTATTAGTGAATTAATTTTCCCCATTGACTTATAATGGGAATCGCATTCAATTATTTTTCTCTCGCAAACCATAGGGGCTACAGTTTCAAGACTTGGAGAGGAGGTTCATAATGATTGTAAGAATTAATCAAAAAATAATGACATCACTCGGCCTCATGGTGGCGCTATAACGGCCAACTTTACGTTTTGCCCCGTAACTCTTGAACCGTAGGTCGGAATATTAAAATTAGTTTTTCCCTGGATTCCTTGGGTCCAGACGCATCTCCCGATATAGGCCACGCCCATTTGCGTATGGGTAGATTTTCCGCCATCTTGAATTTTCTCCAAAACACACTTTTTGCTCCTTTTCCTACATATTTTCTTCAAATGTCTCAAAAACCGGTACACATGATCTATGAAGCCACGCGATGAACATAGTCAAAGGATATGTCGATAGTCCGTACCGTTCGTTCGTAACGCGCTTCCAAAGTTAGCGGGAGTGGCACGTTTCGCAAACGATAGCCATAAATCACAAACAATAGGTCGAGTTGACACTGAATTTCAACCACAGGTCGGGGGTGGCATACTCAACGGATCCCCAAAAGCATTTCCACTTCGACCCCTAGGGGGCGTCACAAACGCGCGAAACGTAACCGTTTCGTGCCAGAACGCGTTTTTCACGGGGACCGACCCTCTCACGACGAAACGCAGACGACTCGGCGGACGGTCTCACAGTCCGAACCTTCGCACAAGGTCGCGCATTTAGCGAGCTGCAGGCACACTTGTCAAAATTGACTCTGTCAATTCTAGTTAAGTGTGCCTATGCATAGCATGGGCAACTTATTGCAATCGCTCATATTTATGTATGTATGTATGTATGTCCATGCTTTTCCCCAAAGTTTGACACGTTTCACAGACCACAGTTTTTGCGCCACACACTCGCGCCATATGTCAAATCGACCGGCTTACGCGGGAATCGTGTGCTAGTAAGTTGCTAAGAGAAAGGTTCTATAGTTTAATTGATATTAATTTATTAGTGCATTAATTTCTCCCCATTGACTTATAATGGGAATGGCAAAAACTCACATTCAATTAATTTTCTCTCGCAAACCATAGGGCCTACAGTTTCAACACTTGGAGAGGAGGTTCATAATGATTTCAAGGATTGAATAAAAAATAATAGTGTCATTTGGCCTCATGGTGGCGCTATAACAGCCCACTTTACGTTTTGGCCTGTAACTGTTGAACCGTAGGTCAGAAAATTTAAATTATTTTTTCCCTCGATTCCTTGGGTCAAGACGCATCTCCCGATATAGGCCACGCCCATTTGCGCCAGGATAGATTTTCCGCCATCTTGAATTTTCTCCAAAACACACTTTTTGTTCCTTTTCCGACATATTTTCTTCAAATTGCACAAAAAACGGTACACATGATCTATGAACCCATGCAATGAACATACTCAAGGGATATTGCGATAGTCCATTACGTTCGTTCGTAACGCGCTTCCAAAGTTAGCGAAGGGGCCCGTTTTGCAAACAATAGCCATAAATCACAAACAAAAGGTCCAGTCAACACTGAATTTCAACCACAGGTCGGGGGTGGCATACTCAATGATCCCCAAAAGCATTTCCAATTGGCCACATGGTGGCGCTATAACGGACCACTTGCCTCATAACTCTTGAACCATAGGTCGGAGAATTAAAATTCTTTTTTCCCTGGATTCCTTGGGTCACGACGCATCTCTCCATATAGGACACGCCAATTTGCACATGGGAAGATTTTTCACCATTTCGAATTTTCTCCAAAACACACTTTTTGCATTTTTTCCTACATATTTTCTTCAAATGTCTTAAAAACCGGTACACATGATCTATGAAGCCATGCGATAAACATAGTCAAAGGATATGTCGATAGTCCGTACCGTTCGTTCGTAACGCGCTTCCAAAGTTAGCGGGAGGGGCACGTTTTGCAAACGATAGCCATAAATCACAAACAATAGGTCGAGTCGACACTGAATTTCAACCACAGGTCGGGGGTGGCATACTCAACGGATCCCCAAAAGCATTTCCACTTCGACCCCTAGGGGGCGTCACAAACGCGCGAAACGTAACCGTTTCGTGCCAGAACGCGTTTTTCACGGGGACCGACCCTCTCACGACGAAACGCAGACGACTCGGCGGACGGTCTCGCGGTCCAAACCGCCGCACGAGGTCGCGCATTTAGCGAGCTGCAGGCACACTTGTCAAAATTGACTCTGTCAATTCTAGTTAAGTGTGCCTATGCATAGCATGGGCAGACTTATTGTTATCACTCATACTTAAGCCAGACATGGACACACACATGTATTTCCCCAAAGTTTGGCACGCTACTCCTCCCACAGTTTTTGCACCACACACTTGCGCCATATGTCAAATCGACCGGCTTACGCGGGAATCGTGTGCTATCAACTTGCTAAGAGAAAGGTTCTATAGTTTAATTGATATGAATTTATTAAGAAATTAATTAACCCTTACCTGTCCCCATTGACTTATAATGGGAATCGCATTCAATAATTTTTCTCTCGCAAACCATAGGGGCTACAGTTTCAAGACTCAGAGAGGAGGTTCATAATGATTACAAGGAATAAATAAAAAATAATAGCGTCATTTGGCCTCATGGTGGCGCTATAACAGCCCAGTGTACGTTTTGGCCTGTAACTGTTGAACCGTAGGTCGGAAAATTAAACTTATTTTTTCCCCGGATTCCTTGGGCCAAGACGCATCTCCCCATATAGGCCACGCCCATTTGCGCCAGGATAGATTTTCCGCCATCTTGAATTTTCTCCGAAACACACTTTTTGCTCCTTTTCCTACATATTTTCTTCAAATGTCTTAAAAACCGGTACACGTGATCTATGAAGCCACGCGATAAACATAGTCAAAGGATATTTCGATAGTCTATACCGTTCATTCGTAACGTGCTTCCAAAGTTAGCGGGAGGGGCCCGTTTTGCAAACAATAGCCATAAATCACAAACAAAAGGTCCATTCAACACTGAATTTCAACCACAGTTCGGGGGTGGCATACTCAACGAATCCCAAAAAGCATTTCCACTTGGCCACATGGTGGCGCTATAACGGACCGCTTGCCTCGTAACTCTTGAACCGTAGGTCACAGAATTACAATTCTTTTTTCCCTGGATTCCTTGGGTCACGACGCATCTCTCCATATAGGATACGCCAATTTGCACATGGGAAGATTTTCCGCCATCTTGAATTTTCTCCTAAACACACTTTTTGCTCCTTTTCCTACATATTTTCTTCAAATGTCTTAAAAACCGGTACACATGATCTATGAAGCCATGCGATAAACATAGTCAAAGGATATTTCGATAGTCCATACCGTTCGTTCGTAACGCGCTTCCAAAGTTAGCGGGAGGGGCCCGTTTCGCAAACGATAGCCATAAATCACAAACAAAAGGTCGAGTCAACACAGATTTTTAACCACAGGTTGCGGGTGGCATACTCAACAAATCCCCAAAAGCATTTCCACTTCGACCCCTAGGGGGCGTCACAAACGCGCGAAACGTAACCGTTTCGTGCCAGAACGCGTTTTTCACGGGGACCGACCCTCTCACAACGCAACGCAGACAACTCGGCGGACGGTCTCACGGTCCAAACCGCTACACAAGGTCGCGCATTTAGCGCGCTGCAGGCACACTTGTAAAAATTGACTCTGTCAATTCTAGTTAAGTGTGCCTATGCATAGCATTGGCAGACTTATTGCAATCGCTCATATTTATTTATTTATGTCCATGCTTTTCCCCAAAGTTTGACACGCTACTCCTCCCACAGTTTTCGCACCACACACTCGCGCCATATGTGAAATCGACCGGCTTACTCGGGAATCGTGTGCTAGTAACTTGCTAAGAGAAAGGTTCTATAGTTTAATTGATATTAATTTATTAGTGAATTAATTTCCCCCCATTGACTTATAATGGGAATGGCAAAAACTCAAATTCAATTATTTGTCTCTCGCAAACCATAGGGGCTAGAGTTTCAAGACTTGGAGAGGAGGTTCATAATGATTTCAAGGATTAAATAAAAAATAATAGTGTCATTTGGCCTCATGGTGGCGCTGTAACAGCCCACTTTACGTTTTGGCCTGTAACTCTTGAACCGTAGATCGGAAAATTAAAATTCTTTTTTCCCTGGATTCCTTGGGTCATGACGCATCTCCCCATATAGGCCACGCCTATTTGCGCCAGGATAGATTTTCCGCCATCTTGAATTTTCTCCAAAACACACTTTTTGCACATTTTCCTACATATTTTCTTCAAATGCCACAAAAAGCGGTACACCTGATCTATGAAGCCATGCAATGAACATACTCAAGGGATATTTTGATTGTCCATACCGTTCGCTTGTAACGCGCTTCTAAAGTTAGCGGGAGGGGCCCGTTTGGCAAACAATAGCCATAAATCACAAACAAAAGGTCCAGTCAACACTGAATTTCAACCACAGGTCGGGGGTGGCAAACTCAACGAATCCCCAAAAGCATTTCACTTGGCCACATGGTGGCGCTATAACGGACCACTTGCCTCGTAACTCTTGAACCGTAGGTCAGAGAATTTAAATTATTTTTTCCCTGGATTCCTTGGGTCACGACGCATCTCTCCATATAGGCCACGCGAATTTGAACACTGCCAGATTTTTCACCATTTTGACTTTTCTCCAAAACACACTTTTTGCTCCTTTTCCTACATATTTTCTTCAAATGTCACGAAAATGGGTACACATGATCTATGAACCCATGCAATGAACATAGTCAAGGGATATTTCGATAGTCCATACCGTTTGTTCATAACGGGCTTCCAAATTTAGCGGGAGGGGCCCGTTTTGCAAACAATAGCCATAAATCACAAACAAAACGTCGAGTCAACACTGAATTTCTACCACAGGTTGCGGGTGGCTTACTCAACGAATCCCCAAAAGCATTTCCAATTCGACCCATAGGGGGCGTCACAAACGCGCAAAACATAACCGTTTCGTGCCAAAGCGCGTTTTTCACGGGGAACGACCCTCTCACAACGAAACACAGACAACTTGGCGGATGGTCTCACAGTCCAAACCGCTGCACGAGGTCGCGCATTCAGCGAGCTGCACTGCAGGCACACTTGTCAAAATTGACTCTGTCAATTCTAGTATTGACTTTACAACCGCACTCTCTAAACTTCGGCACGCTACTCCTCCCACAGTTTTTGCACCACACACTCGCGCCATATGTCAAAACGACCGGCTTACTCGGGAATCGTGTGCTAGTAACTTGCTAAGAGAAAGGTTCTATAGTTTAATTGATATTAATTTATTAGTGAATTAATTTTTCCCCATTGACTTATAATGGGACAATGCAAAAAGTCACATTCAAGTATTTTTCTCTCGCAAACCATAGGGGCTACAGTTTCAAACCTCGGAGAGGAGATTCATAATGATTTTAAGAATAAATCGAAAAATAATTACACCACTCATCCTCATGGTGGCGCTATAACGGCTCACTTTACGTTTTGCCCCGTAACTCTTGAACCGTAGATCGGAAAATGAAAATTGTTTTTTCCCTGGATTCCTTGGGTCAAGACGCATCTCCCCATATAGGCCACGCCCATTTGCGTATGGGTAGATTTTCCGCCATCTTGAATTTTCTCCAAAACACACTTTTTGCTCCTTTTCCCACATATTTTCTTCAAATGTCTTAAAAACCGGTACACATGATCTATGCAGCCACGCGATAAACATAGTCAAAGGATATTTCGATAGTCCGTACCGTTCGTTCGTAACGCGCTTCCAAAGTTAGCGGGAGGGGCCCGTTTCGCAAACGATAGCCATAAATCACAAACAATAGGTCGAGTCAACACTGAATTTCAACCACAGGTCGGAGGTGGCATACTCAACGAATCCCCAAAAGCATTTCCACTTCGACCCCTAGGGGGCGTCACAAACGCGCGAAACGTAACCGTTTCGTGCCAAAACGCGTTTTTCACGGGGACCGACCCTCTCACAACGAAACGCAGGCGACTCGGCGGACGGTCTCACGGTCCGAACCGCCGCACAAGGTCGCGCATTCAGCGCGCTGCAGGCACACTTGTCAAAATTGACTCTGTCAATTCTAGTTAAGTGTGCCTATGCATAGCATTGGCAACTTATTGCAATCGCTCATATTTATGTATGTATGTATGTATGTCCATGCTTTTCCCCAAAGTTTGGCACGCTACTCCTCCCACAGTTTTCGCACCACACACTCGCGCCATATGTCAAATCGACCGGCTTACTCGGGAATGGTGTGCTAGTAACTTGCTAAGAGAAAGGTTCTATAGTTTAATTGATATGAATTTATTAGTGAATTAATTTCCCCCATTGACTTATAATGGGAATTGCCAAAACTCACATTCAATTATTTTTCGCTCGCAAACCATAGGGGCTACAGTTTCAAGACTTGGAGAGGAGGTTCATAATGATTTCAAGGATTAAATAAAAAATAATAGTGTCGTTTGGCCTCATGGTGGCGCTATAACAGCCCACTTTACCTTTTGGCCTGTAACTGTTGAACCGTAGGTCGGAAAATTAAAATTCTTTTTTCCCTGGATTCCTTGGGTCAAGACGCATCTCCCCATATAGGCCACGCCCATTTGCGCCAGGATAGATTTTCCGCCATCTTGAATTTTCTCCAAAACACACTTTTTGCTCCTTTTCCTACATATTTTCTTCAAATTGCACAAAAAACGGTACACATGATCTATGAACCCATGCAATGAACATACTCAAGGGATATTGCGATAGTCCATTACGTTCGTTCGTAACGCGCTTCCAAAGTTAGCGGGAGGGGCCCGTTTTGCAAACAATAGCCATAAATCACAAACAAAAGGTCCAGTCAACACTGAATTTCAACCACAGGTCGGGGGTGGCATACTCAACGATCCCCAAAAGCATTTCCAATTGGCCACATGGTGGCGCTATAACGGACCACTTGCCTCGTAACTCTTGAACCATAGGTCGGAGAATTAAAATTCTTTTTTCCCTGGATTCCTTGGGTCACGACGCATCTCTCCATATAGGACACGCCAATTTGCACATGGGAAGATTTTTCACCATTTCAAATTTTCTCCAAAACACACTTTTTGCATTTTTTCCTACATATTTTCTTCAAATGTCACAAAAATGGGTACACATGATCTACTAACCCATGCAATGAACATAGTCAAGGGATATGTCTATAGTCCATACCATTCGTTCGTAACGGGCTTCCAGAGTTAGCGGGAGGGGCCCGTTTTGCAAATAATAGCCATAAATCACAAACAAAACGTTGAGTCAGCAATGAATTTCAACCACAGGCTGCGGGTGGCTTACTCAAGGAATCCCCAAAAGCGTTTCCAATTCGACCCGTAGGGGGCGTCACAAACGCGCAAAACGTAATTGTCCCCATTGACTTATAATGGGAGAAAGCAGAAATTCACATTCAAGTATTTTTCTTGCGCAAAGCATAGGGGCTACAGTTTTAAACCTTGCAGAGGAGATTCATAATGATTTTAAGAATAAATCAAAAAATAATTACATCACTCATCCTCATGGTGGCGCTATAACGGCCCACTTTACGTTTTGCCCCGTAACTCTTGAACCGTAGATCGGAAAATTAAAATTATTTTTTCCCTGGATTCCTTGGGTCAAGACGCATCTCTCGATATAGGCCACGCCCATTTGCGTAGGGATAGATTTTCCGCCATCTTGAATTTTCTCCAAAACACACTTTTTGCTCCTTTTCCTACATATTTTCTTCAAATGTCTTAAAAACCGGTACACTTGATCTATGAAGCCACGCGATAAACATAGTCAAAGGATATTTCGATAGTCCATACCGTTCGTTCGTAATGCGCTTCCAAACTTAGCGGGAGGGGCACGTTTCGCAAACAATAGCCATAAATCACAAACAATAGGTCGAGTCAACACCGAATTTCAACCACAGATCGGGGGTGGCATACTCAACGGATCCCCAAAAGCATTTCCACTTCGACCCCTAGGGGGCGTCACAAACGCGCGAAACGTAACCGTTTCGTGCCGGAACGCGTTTTTCACGGGGACCGACCCTCTCACAACCAAACCCAGACAACTTGCCGGATGGTCTCACCGTCCAAACCGCTACACAAGGTCGTGCATTGCAGGCACACTTGTCAAAATTGACCATGTCAATTCTAGTTAAGTGTGCCTATGCATAGCATTGGCAGACTTATTGCAATCGCTCATATTTATTTACTTATGTCCATGCTTTTCCCCAAAGTTTGACACGCTACTCCTCCCACAGTTTTCGCACCACACACTCGCGCCATATGTGAAATCGACCGGCTTACTCGGGAATCGTGTGCTAGTAACTTGCTAAGAGAAAGGTTCTATAGTTTAATTGATATTAATTTATTAGTGAATTAATTTCCCCCCATTGACTTATAATGGGAATGGCAAAAACTCAAATTCAATTATTTGTCTCTCGCAAACCATAGGGGCTAGAGTTTCAAGACTTGGAGAGGAGGTTCATAATGATTTCAAGGATTAAATAAAAAATAATAGTGTCATTTGGCCTCATGGTGGCGCTGTAACAGCCCACTTTACGTTTTGGCCTGTAACTCTTGAACCGTAGATCGGAAAATTAAAATTCTTTTTTCCCTGGATTCCTTGGGTCATGACGCATCTCGCCATATAGGCCACGCCCATTTGCGCCAGGATAGATTTTCCGCCATTTTGAATTTTCTCCAAAACACACTTTTTGCTCATTTTCCTAAATTTTTTCTTCAAATGTCACGAAAAGCGGTATACCTGACCTATGAAGCCATGCAATGAACATACTCAAGGGATATTTTGATCGTCCGTACCGTTCGTTCGTAACGCGCTTCTAAAGTTAGCGGGATGGGCTTGTTTGGCAAACAATAGCCATAAATCACAAACAAAAGGTCCAGTCAACACTGAATTTCAACCACAGGTCGGGGGTGGCAAACTCAACGAATCCCCAAAAGCATTTCACTTGGCCACATGGTGGCGCTATAACGGACCACTTGCCTCGTAACTCTTGAACCGTAGGTCGGAGAATTAAAATTATTTTTTCCCTGGATTCCTTGGGTCACGACGCATCTCTCCATATAGGATACGCCAATTTGCACATGGGAAGATTTTCCGCCATCTTGAATTTTCTCCTAAACACACTTTTTACTCCTTTTGCTACAAATTTTCTTCAAATGTCTTAAAAACCGGTACACATGATCTTTAAAGCCATGCGATAAACATAGTCAAAGGATATCTCGATAATCCGTACCGTTCGTTCGTAACACGCTTCCAAAGTTAGCGGGAGGGGCCCGTTCGCTAACAATAGCCATAAATCACAAACAAAAGGTCAAGTCAACACTGAATTTTAACCACGGGTCGCGGGTGGCATACTCAACGTTTCCCCAAAAGCATTTCCACTTCGACCCATAGGGGGCGTCACAAACGCGCGAAACGTAACCGTTTCGTGCCAGAACGCGTTTTTCACGGGGACCGACCCTCTCACAACGGAACACGGGCTTGGCGGATTGTCTCACCGTCCAAACCGCTGCACAAGGTCGCGCACTGCAGGCACACTTGTCAAAATTGACTCTGTCAATTCTAGTATTGACTTTACAAGCGCACTCTCTAAACTTCGGCACGCTACTCCTCCCACAGTTTTTGCACCACACACTCGCGCCATATGTCAAAACGACCGGCTTACTCGGGAATGGTGTGCTAGTAACTTGCTAAGAGAAAGGTTCTATAGTTTAATTGATATTAATTTATTAGTGAATTAATTTTTCCCCATCGACTTATAATGGGACAATGCAAAAAGTCACATTCAAGTATTTTTCTCTCGCAAACCATAGGGGCTACAGTTTCAAACCTCGGAGAGGAGATTCATAATGATTTTAAGAATAAATTGAAAAATAATTACACCACTCATCCTCATGGTGGCGCTATAACGGCTCACTTTACGTTTTGCCCCGTAACTCTTGAACCGTAGATCGGAAAATGAAAATTATTTTTTCCCTGGCTTCCTTGGGTCAAGACGCATCTCCCCATATAGGCCACGCCCATTTGCGTAGGGATAGATTTTCCGCCATCTTGAATTTTCTCCAAAACACACTTTTTGCTCCTTTTCCTACATATTTTCTTCAAATGTCTTAAAAACCGGTACACATGATCTATGAAGCCACGCAATAAACATAGTCAAAGGATATTTTGATAGTCCATACCGTTCGTTCGTAACGCGCTTCCAAAGTTAGCGGGAGGGGCCCGTTTGGCAAAAAATTGCCCTAACTCACAAACAATAGGTCGAGTCACCACTGAATTTCAACCACAGGTCGGGGGTGGCATACTCAACGGATCCCCAAAAGCATTTCCACTTCGACCCCTAGGGGGCGTCACAAACGCGCCAAACGAAACCGTTTCGTGCCAGAACGCGTTTTTCGAGGGGACCGACCCTCTCACGACGAAACGCGGACGACTCGGCGGACGGTCTCGCGGTCCGAACCGCCGCACGAGGTCGCGCATTTAGCGCGCTGCAGGCACACTTGTCAAAATTGACTCTGTCAATTCTAGTTAAGTGTGCCTATGCATAGCATGGGACACTTATTGTTCTCGCTCATATTTATTTAGGTCTTTCTTTCTGTCCATACTTTTCCCCAAAGTTTGGCACGCTACTCCTCCCACAGTTTTTGCACCACACACTCGCGCCATATGTCAAATCGACCGGCTTACGCGGGAATGGTGTGCTAGTAAGTTGCTAAGAGAAAGGTTCGATAGTTTAATTGATACTAATTTATTAGTGAATTAATTTTCCCCATTGACTTAGAATGGGAATCGCATTCAATAATTTTCTCTCGCAAACCATAGGGGCTACAGTTTCAAGACTTGGAGAGGAGGTTCATAATGATTTCAAGGATTAAATAAAAAATAATAGCGTCATTTGGCCTCATGGTGGCGCTATAACAGCCCAGTTTACGTTTTGGCCTGTAACTGTTGAACCGTAGCTCGGAAAATTAAAATTATTTTTTCCCTGGATTCCTTGGGTCATGACGCATCTCTCCATATAGGCCCCGCCCATTTGCGTATGGGTAGATTTTCCGCCATCTTGGATTTTCTCCAAAACACACTTTTTGCTCCTTTTCCTACATACTTTCTTCAAATGTCTTAAAAACCGGTACACATGATCTTTGAAGCCATGCGAGACACATAGTCAAAGGATATTTCGATAGTCCGTACCGTTAGTTCGTAACGCGCTTCCAAAGTTAGCGGGAGGGGCACGTTTCACAAACAACAGCCATAAATCACAAACAATAGGTCGAGTCAACACCGAATTTCAACCAGAGGTCGGGGGTGGCATACTCAACGAATCCCCAAAAGCATTTCCACTTCGACCCCTAGGGGGCGTCACAAACGTCACAAACGCGCAAAACGTAACGCTTCCCCATTGACTTATAATGGGAATCGCAAAAACTCACATTCAATTATTTTTCTCTCGCAAACCATAGGGGCTACAGTTTCAAGACTTGGAGAGGAGGTTCAAAATGATTTCAAGGATTAAAATGAAAAATAATAGTGTCATTTGGCCACATGGTGGCGCTATAACAGCCCAGTTTACGTTTTGGCCTGTAACTGTTGAACCGTAGGTCGGAAAATGAAAATTCTTTTTTCCCTGGATTCCTTGGGTCATGACGCATCTCCCCATATAGGCCCCGCCCATTTGCGTATGGGTAGATTTTCCGCCATCTTGAATTTTCTCCAAAACACACTTTTTGCTCCTTTTCCTACAAATTTTCTTCAAATGTCTCAAAAACCGGTACACATGATCTATGACGCCACGCAATAAACATAGTCAAAGCATATGTCGATAGTCCGTACCGTTCGTTCGTAACACGCTTCCAAACTTAGCGGGAGGGGCACGTTTCGCAAACGATAGCCATAAATCACAAACAATAGGTCGAGTCGACACTGAATTTCAACCACAGGTCGGGGGTGGCATACTCAACGGATCCCCAAAAGCATTTCCACTTCGACCCCTAGGGGGCGTGACAAACGCGCGAAACGAAACCGTTTCATGCCAGAACGCGTTTTTCGAGGGGACCGACCCTCTCACGACGAAACGCGGACGACTCGGCGGACGGTCTCACGGTCCAAACCGCCGCACAAGGTCGCACGTTTAGCGCGCTGCAGGCACACTTGTCAAAATTGACTCTGTCAATTCTAGTTAAGTGTGCCTATGCATAGCATTGGCAGACTTATTGCAATCGCTCATATTTATTTACTTATTAAGTGTGCCTATGCATAGCATGGGCAGACTTATTGTTATCGCTCATATTTACTTACTTAAGTCTGTCCATACTTTTCCCCAAAGTTTGGCACGCTACTCCTCCCACAGTTTTTGCACCACACACTCGCGCCATATGTCAAATCGACCGGCTTACTCGGGAATGGTGTGCTATCAAGTTGCTAAGAGAAAGGTTCTATAGTTTAATTGATATTAATTTATTAGTGAATTAATTTTCCCCATTGACTTATAATGGGAATCGCATTCAATTATTTTTCTCTCGCAAACCATAGGGGCTACAGTTTCAAGACTTGGAGAGGAGGTTCATAATGATTGTAAGAATTAATCAAAAAATAATTACATCACTCGGCCTCATGGTGGCGCTATAACGGCCAACTTTACGTTTTGCCCCGTAACTCTTGAACCGTAGATCGGAAAATGAAAATTATTTTTTCCCTGGCTTCCTTGGGTCAAGACGCATCTCCCCATATAGGCCACGCCCATTTGCGTAGGGATAGATTTTCCGCCATCTTGAATTTTGTCCAAAACACACTTTTTGCTCCTTTTCCTACATATTTTCTTCAAATGTCTTAAAAACCGGTACACATGATCTATGAAGCCACGCGATAAACATAGTCAAAGGATATTTCGATAGTCCATACCGTTTGTTCGTAACGCGCTTCCAAAGTTAGCGGGAGGGGCCCGTTTCACAAACGATAGCCATAAATCACAAACAATAAGTCGAGTCACCACCGAATTTCAACCACAGGTCGGGGGTGGCATACTCAACGAATCCCCAAAAGCATTTCCACTTTGACCCCTAGGGGGCGTCACAAACGCGCCAAACGTAACCGTTTCGTGGCAGAACGCGTTTCAGACACAGGCATTGCGATTGAGCTGTGCTGTACTTTACTGCACTGTATTGTACTGTACCGTACCGTACTGTATTGTACTCTCTCTTCTGTACTGTACTGTACTGTACTGTACTGTACTGTACTGTACCTTACTCTGCTGTAGTGTACTGTACCTTACTGTATTGTAGTGTACTGTATCTTCTGTACTGTCTGTGCTGTAGCTTACTGTGCTGTAGTGTACTGTACCTTACCGTACTGTAGTGTGCTGTACCTTACTGTATTGTAGTGTACTGTGTCTTCTGTACTGTACTGTATGGTAGTAGCGCGCTGCAGGCACACTTGTCAAAATTGACTCTGTCAATTCTAGTTAAGTGTGCCTATGCATAGCATGGGCAGACTTATTGTTATCACTCATACTTAAGCCAGACATGGACACACACATGTATTTCCCCAAAGTTTGGCACGCTACTCCTCCCACAGTTTTTGCACCACACACTTGCGCCATATGTCAAATCGACCGGCTTACGCGGGAATCGTGTGCTATCAACTTGCTAAGAGAAAGGTTCTATAGTTTAATTGATATGAATTTATTAAGAAATTAATTAACCCTTACCTGTCCCCATTGACTTATAATGGGAATCGCATTCAATAATTTTTCTCTCGCAAACCATAGGGGCTACAGTTTCAAGACTCAGAGAGGAGGTTCATAATGATTACAAGGAATAAATAAAAAATAATAGCGTCATTTGGCCTCATGGTGGCGCTATAACAGCCCAGTGTACGTTTTGGCCTGTAACTGTTGAACCGTAGGTCGGAAAATTAAACTTATTTTTTCCCCGGATTCCTTGGGCCAAGACGCATCTCCCCATATAGGCCACGCCCATTTGCGCCAGGATAGATTTTCCGCCATCTTGAATTTTCTCCGAAACACACTTTTTGCTCCTTTTCCTACATATTTTCTTCAAATGTCTTAAAAACCGGTACACGTGATCTATGAAGCCACGCGATAAACATAGTCAAAGGATATTTCGATAGTCTATACCGTTCATTCGTAACGTGCTTCCAAAGTTAGCGGGAGGGGCCCGTTTTGCAAACAATAGCCATAAATCACAAACAAAAGGTCCATTCAACACTGAATTTCAACCACAGTTCGGGGGTGGCATACTCAACGAATCCCAAAAAGCATTTCCACTTGGCCACATGGTGGCGCTATAACGGACCGCTTGCCTCGTAACTCTTGAACCGTAGGTCACAGAATTACAATTCTTTTTCCCCTGGATTCCTTGGGTCACGACGCATCTCTCCATATAGGATACGCCAATTTGCACATGGGAAGATTTTCCGCCATCTTGAATTTTCTCCTAAACACACTTTTTACTCCTTTTCCTACATATTTTCTTCAAATGTCTTAAAAACCGGTACACATGATCTATGAAGCCACGCGATAAACACAGTCAAAGGATATTTCGATAGTCCCTACCGTTCGTTCGTAACGCGCTTCCAAAGTTAGCGGGAGGGGCACGTTTCGCAAACGATAGCCATAAATCACAAACGATAAGTCGAGTCAACACTGAATTTCAACCACAGGTGGGGGGTGGCATACTCAACGAATCCCCAAAAGCATTTCCACTTCGACCCCTAGGGGGCGTCACAAACGCGCGAAACGTAACCGTTTCGTGCCGGAACGCGTTTTTCACGGGGACCAACCCTCTCACAACGAAACGCGGGCGACTCGGCGGACGGTCTCGCGGTCCAAACCGCCGCACGAGGTCGCGCATTTATGGAGCTGCACTGCAGGCACACTTGTCAAAATTGACTCTGTCAATTCTAGTTAAGTGTGCCTATGCATAGCATGGGCAGACTTATTGTTATCACTCATACTTAAGCCAGACATGGACACACACATGTATTTCCCCAAAGTTTGGCACGCTACTCCTCCCACAGTTTTTGCACCACACACTTGCGCCATATGTCAAATCGACCGGCTTACGCGGGAATCGTGTGCTATCAACTTGCTAAGAGAAAGGTTCTATAGTTTAATTGATATGAATTTATTAAGAAATTAATTAACCCTTACCTGTCCCCATTGACTTATAATGGGAATCGCATTCAACAATTTTTCTCTCGCAAACCATAGGGGCTACAGTTTCAAGACTCAGAGAGGAGGTTCATAATGATTACAAGGAATAAATAAAAAATAATAGCGTCATTTGGCCTCATGGTGGCGCTATAACAGCCCAGTGTACGTTTTGGCCTGTAACTGTTGAACCGTAGGTCGGAAAATTAAACTTATTTTTTCCCCGGATTCCTTGGGCCAAGACGCATCTCCCCATATAGGCCACGCCCATTTGCGCCAGGATAGATTTTCCGCCATCTTGAATTTTCTCCAAAACACACTTTTTGCTCCTTTTCCTACATATTTTCTTCAAATGTCTTAAAAACCGGTACACATGATCTATGAAGCCATGCGATAAACATAGTCAAAGGATATTTCGATAGTCCGTACCGTTCGTTCGTAACGCGCTTCCAAAGTTAGCGGGAGGGGCCCGTTTCGCAAACGATAGCCATAAATCACAAACAATAGGTCGAGTCAACACTGAATTTCAACCACAGGTCGGGGGTGGCATACTCAACGAATCCCCAAAAGCATTTCCACTTCGACCCCTAGGGGGCGTCACAAACGCGCAAAACGTAACCGTTTCGTGCCAGAACGCGTTTTTCACGGGGACCGACCCTCTCACAACGCAACGCAGACGACTCGGCGGACGGTCTCACGGTCCGAACCGCCACACAAGGTCGCGCATTTAGCGCGCTGCAGGCACACTTGTCAAAATTGACCCTGTCAATTCTAGTTAAGTGTGCCTATGCATAGCATGGGCAGACTTATTGTTATCGCTCATATTTATTTATTTACTTACTTAAGTCTGTCCATACTTTTCCCCAAAGTTTGGCACGCTACTCCTCCCACAGTTTTTGCACCACACACTCGCGCCATATGTCAAATCGACCGGCTTACTCGGGAATGGTGTGCTATCAAGTTGCTAAGAGAAAGGTTCTATAGTTTAATTGATATTAATTTATTAGTGAATTAATTTTCCCCATTGACTTATAATGGGAATCGCATTCAATTATTTTTCTCTCGCAAACCATAGGGGCTACAGTTTCAAGACTTGGAGAGGAGGTTCATAATGATTGTAAGAATTAATCAAAAAATAATGACATCACTCGGCCTCATGGTGGCGCTATAACGGCCAACTTTACGTTTTGCCCCGTAACTCTTGAACCGTAGGTCGGAAAATGAAAATTATTTTTTCCCTGGATTCCTTGGGTCATGACGCATCTCCCCATATAGGCCACGCCCATTTGCGCCAGGATAGATTTTCCGCCATCTTGAATTTTCTCCAAAACACACTTTTTGCTCCTTTTCCTACATATTTTTGTCAAATGTCACAAAAACCGGTACACGTGATCTATGAAGCCACGCGATAAACATAGTCAAAGGATATTTCGATAGTCCATACCGTTCGTTCGTAACGCGCTTCCAAAGTTAGCGGGAGGGGCACGTTTCGCTAACGATAGCCATAAATCACAAACAACAGGTCGAGTCAACACTGAATTTCAACCACAGGTCGGGGGTGGCATACTCAACGGATCCCCAAAAGCATTTCCACTTCGACCCCTAGGGGGCGTCACAAACGCGCGAAATGTAACCGTTTCGTGCCAGAACGCGTTTTTCACGGGGACCGACCCTCTCACAACGAAACGCAGGCGACTCGGCGGACAGTCTCACGGTCCGAACCGCCGCACGAGGTCGCGCATTCAGCGCGCTGCAGGCACACTTGTCAAAATTGACTCTGTCAATTCTAGTTAAGTGTGCCTATGCATAGCATGGGCAGACTTATTGTTATCACTCATACTTAAGCCAGACATGGAGACACACATGTATTTCCCCAAAGTTTGGCACGCTACTCCTCCCACAGTTTTTGCACCACACACTTGCGCCATATGTCAAATCGACCGGCTTACGCGGGAATCGTGTGCTATCAACTTGCTAAGAGAAAGGTTCTATAGTTTAATTGATATGAATTTATTAAGAAATGAATTAACCCTTACCTGTCCCCATTGACTTATAATGGGAATCGCATTCAATAATTTTTCTCTCGCAAACCATAGGGGCTACAGTTTCAAGACTCAGAGAGGAGGTTCATAATGATTACAAGGAATAAATAAAAAATAATAGCGTCATTTGGCCTCATGGTGGCGCTATAACAGCCCAGTGTACGTTTTGGCCTGTAACTGTTGAACCGTAGGTCGGAAAATTAAACTTATTTTTTCCCCGGATTCCTTGGGCCAAGACGCATCTCCCCATATAGGCCACGCCCATTTGCGCCAGGATAGATTTTCCGCCATCTTGAATTTTCTCCGAAACACACTTTTTGCTCCTTTTCCTACATATTTTCTTCAAATGTCTTAAAAACCGGTACACGTGATCTATGAAGCCACGCGATAAACATAGTCAAAGGATATTTCGATAGTCTATACCGTTCATTCGTAACGTGCTTCCAAAGTTAGCGGGAGGGGCACGTTTCGCAAACAACAGCCATAAATCACAAACAATAGGTCGCGGCAACACTGAATTTCAACCACAGGTCGGGGGTGGCATACTCAAGGAATCCCCAAAAGCATTTCCACTTCGACCCCTAGGGGGCGTCACAAACGCGCGAAAGGTAACCGTTTCGTGCCAGAACGCGTTTTTCACAGGGACCGACCCTCTCACAACGAAACGCGGACGGTCTCACGGTCCGAACCGCCGCACGAGGTCGCGCATTTAGCGCGCTGCAGGCACACTTGTAAAAATTGACTCTGTCAATTCTAGTTAAGTGTGCCTATGCATAGCATGGGCAGACTTATTGTTATCACTCATACTTAAGCCAGACATGGACACACACATGTATTTCCCCAAAGTTTGGCACGCTACTCCTCCCACAGTTTTTGCACCACACACTTGCGCCATATGTCAAATCGACCGGCTTACGCGGGAATCGTGTGCTATCAACTTGCTAAGAGAAAGGTTCTATAGTTTAATTGATATGAATTTATTAAGAAATTAATTAACCCTTACCTGTCCCCATTGACTTATAATGGGAATCGCATTCAATAATTTTTCTCTCGCAAACCATAGGGGCTACAGTTTCAAGACTCAGAGAGGAGGTTCATAATGATTACAAGGAATAAATAAAAAATAATAGCGTCATTTGGCCTCATGGTGGCGCTATAACAGCCCAGTGTACGTTTTGGCCTGTAACTGTTGAACCGTAGGTCGGAAAATTAAACTTATTTTTTCCCCGGATTCCTTGGGCCAAGACGCATCTCCCCATATAGGCCACGCCCATTTGCGCCAGGATAGATTTTCCGCCATCTTGAATTTTCTCCGAAACACACTTTTTGCTCCTTTTCCTACATATTTTCTTCAAATGTCTTAAAAACCGGTACACGTGATCTATGAAGCCACGCGATAAACATAGTCAAAGGATAGTTCGATAGTCCTTACCATTCGTTCGTAACGGCCTTCCAAAGTTAGCGGGAGGGGCCCGTTTTGCAAACGAGAGCCATAAATCACAAACAAAAGGTCGAGTCAACACTGAATTTTAACCACGGGTCGCGGGTGGCATACTCAACGTTTCCCCAAAAGCATTTCCACTTCGACCCCTAGGGGGCGTCACAAACGCGCGAAACGTAAACATATTACTTAGACAAAATCTCTGGACTTTGAGCTTTAACTCAAAAAACACCATAATAGTTCTGTTCAATATTACAATGGGAATCCATTAAGAATGTCTTACTCTACCTCTGATAACATCTTTGTAAGATTTTACTGTACAAAAGTGGAGTAATATAGCTTTAAAGTCACTACAAAAACACATTATTTAGAAGGTGGAGTAATATAGCTTTAAAGTCACTACAAAAACATGTGACTTAGTCAAAATCTCTGGACTTTGAGATTTAACTGAAAAAACACCATAATAGTTCTGTTCACTATTACAACGGCAATCCCCTAAGAACGTCCTACTGTACCTCTGATAACATTTTGGTAACATTTTACTGTACAAAAGTGGAGTAATATAGCTTTAAAGTCACTACAAAAACACATTACTTAGAGAAGTAGCAGTGTCGGAAAAGGTGTTATAAAAAGCGGCCTGAAGGTGGCGCTAGAATAGGGGCATGTGAGAAATGAGGGGTGGGGTGTCCGCGTTGCCGTGGCGGACGAATAGGTACCGGCCCCGGCTCTCCCGGACGCTGCTAGGCCGAGTTACGGCATTTTATGTGTGCTGCAGTGGCAGGGGGTCCTCCACTGGGGGCGCCACCACTTTTGCATCCGTTCTGGAGCACCAGGAGTGGGTGGTCCCAAGGAAATGGCCGTGAGCAGCCCCGTTGGGGTGTTCATTTGGTCATTTTTGCACATTTGGTCATGTGTTACATCTGGGGGTCCCCCAGGGACCTGGGGGTCCCTGGGGCTCCGGGGGTCCTTGGAGGTTGTAGTATGTTAGGCAAGTGGAGTGTGTGTAAAATCTGGCATGGATGGGGGCAACGGTTGGGGAGATATGAGCAGGGGACAAGTGTGACGTGTGAGCACATGTGCTCATTTTTTACATCTGGGGGTCCCTGATCCACAAGCCCACATGCAGCCTTGTAGATCGGCTGTTTTTATTGTTTTATTTTTTAAATTGTTTCCCCCTGACTTAGTCTTTTCTAGGATCACCTTTTAGTTGAGCTTGTACCAGTGACTGTACTGTCAATGACACTGTATACCTATGACAGTCCTATATCAATAATTAGTTCATTTGTGAATGACTTCCCTGTGGAAATATCATGTGTATTACGTATCTATCTATCTTCCCAAGTCAGATGCATTCACATTGCACTGAACGCACGCACGCACGCACGCACGCACGCAGGCTGCAGGTCAGCTCAACTTTTTTTTTTTTTTTTTTTTTGTAAAGCTCCAGCCAGAGTCAGGCGCCGAGGTGAGGGGACGGCACCAAGCCGGACTTGCGTGCTCAGGCAGCGGCCGAAGGCCGCTGCCCCCTCCCACCCCCTGGAAGTGCGGCAGGCTGGAAGCCTCTAGAACCTATCTGTAGGTCCCCGTCCATAGATGTCGCTCTATCCAAGAAATTCTCCCCCCCAGTCACCTGACACACCAGGAACTGCTGCTGCTGCACATTCAATTATTTTTCTCTCGCAAACCATAGGGGCTACAGTTTCAAGACTTGGAGTGGAGGTTCATAATGATTTCAAGGATTAAATAAAAAATAATAGCGTCATTTGGCCTCATGGTGGCGCTATAACAGCCCAGTTTACGTTTTGGCCTGTAACTGTTGAACCGTAGCTCGGAAAATTAAAATTATTTTTTCCCTGGATTCCTTGGGTCAGGACGCATCTCCCCATACAGGCCCCGCCCATTTGCGTATGGGTAGATTTTCCGCCATTTTGAATTTTCTCCAAAACACACTTTTTGCTCCTTTTCCTACATATTTTCTTCAAATGTCTTAAAAACCGGTACACATGATCTATGAAGCCATGCGATATACATAGTCAAAGGATATTTCGATAGTTCGTACCGTTCGTTGGTAACGCGCTTCCAAAGTTAGCGGGAGGGGCCCGTTTGGCAAAAAATTGCCCTAACTCACAAACAATAGGTCGAGTCACCACCGAATTTCAACCACAGGTCGGGGGTGGCATACTCAACGGATCCCCAAAAGCATTTCCACTTCGACCCCTAGGGGGCGTCACAAACGCGCCAAACGTAAACATATTACTTAGACAAAATCTCTGGACTTTGAGCTTTAACTCAAAAAACACCATAATAGTTCTGTTCAATATTACAATGGGAATCCATTAAGAATGTCTTACTCTACCTCTGATAACATCTTTGTAAGATTTTACTGTACAAAAGTGGAGTAATATAGCTTTAAAGTCACTACAAAAACACATTATTTAGAGAAAATCTCTGTACTTTGAGCTTTAACTGAAAAAACAACATAATAGTTCTGTCCACTATTCCAATGGGAATCCCATAAGAATGTCTTACTATGCCTATGATAACATTTTGGTAAGATTTGACTATACAAAGGTGGAGTAATATAGCTTTAAAGTCACTACAAAAACATGTTACTTAGTCAAAATCTTTGGACTTTGAGATTTAACTGAAAAAACACCATAATAGTTCTGTTCACTATTACAACGGCAATCCCCTAAGAACGTCCTACTGTACCTCTGATAACATCTTTGTAACATTTTACTGTACAAAAGTGGAGTAAGATAGCTTTAAAGTCAATCCAAAAACACATTACTTAGAGAACATATCTGGACTTTGAGATTTTAAATCACACACAATAGGTCGAGTCAACACAGAATTTCAACCACAGGTCGCGGGTGGCATACTCAACAAATCCCCAAAAGCATTTCCACTTCGACCCAAACGTAACCGTTTCGTGCCAGAACGCGTTTTTCACGGGGACCGACCCTCTCACAACGAAACACGGGCGACTTGGCGGATTGTCTCACCGTCCAAACCGCTGCACAAGGTCGCGCACAGCAGGCACACTTGTCAAAATTGACTCTGTCAATTCTAGTATTGACTTTACAAGCGCACTCTCTAAACTTCGGCACGCTACTCCTCCCACAGTTTTTGCACCACACACTCGCGCCATATGTCAAAACGACCGGCTTACTCGGGAATGGTGTGCTAGTAACTTGCTAAGAGAAAGGTTCTATAGTTTAATTGATATTAATTTATTAGTGAATTATTTTTTCCCCTTTGACTTATAATGGGACAATGCAAAAAGTCACATTCAAGTATTTTTCTCTCGCAAACCATAGGGGCTACAGTTTCAAACCTCGGAGAGGAGATTCATAATGATTTTAAGAATAAATTAAAAAATAATTACACCACTCATCCTCATGGTGGCGCTATAACGGCTCACTTTACGTTTTGCCCCGTAACTCTTGAACCGTAGATCGGAAAATGAAAATTATTTTTTCCCTGGCTTCCTTGGGTCAAGACGCATCTCCCCATATAGGCCACGCCCATTTGCGTAGGGATAGATTTTCCGCCATCTTGAATTTTCTCCAAAACACACTTTTTGCTCCTTTTCCTACATATTTTCTTCAAATGTCTTAAAAACCGGTACACATGATCTATGAAGCCACGCAATAAACATAGTCAAAGGATATTTTGATAGTCCATACCGTTCGTTTGTAACGCGCTTCCAAAGTTAGCGGGAGGGGCCCGTTTGGCAAAAAATTGCCCTAACTCACAAACAAAAGGTCGCGTCGACACTAAATCTCAACCACAGGTTGCGGGTGGCATACTCAACAGATCCCCAAAAGCATTTCCACTTTGACTCATAGGGGGCGTCACAAACGCGCGAAACGTAACCGTTACGTGCCAGAACGCGTTTTTCAGGGGGAACGACCCTCTCAAGGGCACAAAGTATCAATGAAGTATTAAAAGTAAATGTACTCATTAAGAATATAAAAGTACTCATTATGAAGTAAAACATATTTGAGTAAAAGTACTCAAAAATACCAAAGAGTAAAAGTATTGTTAAAGTATCAAAAGTAATCATTGTGAAGTAAAAGTATATTTGAGTAAATGTACTCAAAATACCAAAGAGTATAAGTAAAAATGCCAAAGAGTAAAAGTATTGTTAGTATTAAAATGTATTCATCATCTGATCCACAAGCCCACATGCAGCCTTGTAGATCGGCTGTTTTTATTGTTTTATTTTTTAAATTGTTTCCCCCTGACTTAGTCTTTTCTAGGATCACCTTTTAGTTGAGCTTGTACCAGTGACTGTACTGTCAATGACACTGTATACCTATGACAGTCATATATCAATAATTAGTTCATTCGTGAATGACTTCCCTGTGGAAATAAGCCAAAAACATTACTAGGATCTCCTTTTAGTTGAGCTTGTACCAAATCATGTTTATTACGTATCTATCTATCTATCTTCCTAAGTCACATGCATTCACATTGCACTGAACGAACGAACGCACGCACGCACGCACGCTGCGCAGGTCAGCTCAGCAGCTGGCTTTTTTTTTGTTTGTTTTTTTTGTAAAGCTCCAGCCAGAGTCAGGCGCCGAGGTGGCGGGACGGCACCAAGCCGGACTTGCGTGCTCAGGCAGCGGCCGAAGGCCGCTGCCCCCTCTCACCCCCTGGAAGTGCGGTAGGCTGCAAGCCTCTAGAACCTATCTGTAGGTCCCCGTCCATAGATGTCGCTCTATCCAAGAAATTCTCCGTCAGTGAGTCACCTGACACACCAGGAACTGCTGCTGCTGCACATTCAATTATTTTTCTCTCGCAAACCATAGGGGCTACAGTTTCAAGACTTGGAGAGGAGGTTCATAATGATTTCAAGGATTAAATAAAAAATAATAGTGTCGTTTGGCCTCATGGTGGCGCTATAACAGGCCACTTTACGTTTTGGCCTGTAACTGTTGAACCGTAGGTCGGAAAATTAAAATTATTTTTTCCCTGGATTCCTTGGGTCAAGACGCATCTCCCGATATAGGCCACGCCCATTTGCGCCAGGATAGATTTTCCGCCATCTTGAATTTTCTCCAAAACACACTTTTTGTTCCTTTTCCGACATATTTTCTTCAAATTGCACAAAAAACGGTACACATGATCTATGAACCCATGCAATGAACATACTCAAGGGATATTGCGATAGTCCATTACGTTTGTTCGTAACGTGCTTCCAAAGTTAGCGGGAGGGGCCCGTTTTGCAAACAATAGCCATAAATCACAAACAAAAGGTCCAGTCAACACTGAATTTCAACCACAGGTCGTGGCTGGCATATTCAACGAATCCCCAAAAGCATTTCCACTTCGACCCGTAGGGGGGCGTCGCAAACACGCAAAACGTAACCGTTTCGTGCCAGAAGGCGTTTTTCAGGGGGACCGACCCTCTCAAAACGAAACGCAGACGACTTGGTGGATGGTCTCACAGTCCAAACCGCTACACAAGGTCGCGCATTTAGCGAGCTGCAGGCACACTTGTAAAAATTGACTCTGTCAATTCTAGTTAAGTGTGCCTATGCATAGCATGGGCAGACTTATTGTTATCGCTCATATTTAAGTCTGTCCATACTTTTCCCCAAAGTTTGGCACGCTACTCCTCCCACAGTTTTTCCACCACACACTCGCGCCATATGTCAAATCGACCGGCTTACTCGGGAATGGTGTGCTATCAAGTTGCTAAGAGAAAGGTTCTATAGTTTAATTGATATGAATTTATTAGTGAATTAATTTTCCCCATTGACTTATAATGGGAATCGCATTCAATTGTTTTTCTCTCGCAAACCATAGGGGCTACAGTTTCAAGACTTGGAGAGGAGGTTCATAATGATGTCAAGGATTAAATAAAAAATAATAGTGTCTTTTGGCCTCATGGTGGCGCTATAACAGCCCACTTTACCTTTTGGCCTGTAACTCTTGAACCATAGGTCGGAAAATTTAAAATCTTTTTTCCCTGGATTCCTTGGGTCATGACGCATCTCCCCATATAGGCCACGCCCATTTGCGCCAGGATAGATTTTCCGCCATCTTGCATTTTCTCCAAAACACACTTTTTGCTCCTTTTACAACATATTTTCTTCAAATGGCACAAAAAGCGGTACACATGATCTATGAACCCTTACAATGAACATACTCAAGGGATATTTTGATAGTCCATATCGTTCGTTCGTAACGCGCTTCTAAAGTTAGTGGGAGGAGCCCGTTTCGCAAACAATAGCCATAAATCACAAACAAAACGTCGAGTCAACACTGAATTTCAACCAAAGGTCAGGGGTGGCATACTCAACGAATCCCCAAAAGCATTTCCACTCGGCCACATGGTGGCGCTATAACGGACCACTTGCCTCGTAACTCTTGAACCGTAGATCGGAAAATGAAAATTATTTTTTCCCTGGATTCCTTGGGTCAAGACGCATCTCCCCATATAGGCCCCGCCCATTTGCGTAGGGCTAGATTTTCCGCCATTTTGAATTTTCTCCAAAACACACTTTTTGCTCCTTTTCCCACATATTTTCTTCAAATGTCACAAAAAGCGGTACACATGATCTATGAACCCACCCGATGAACCTATTCAAGGGATATTTCGATAGTCCTTACCGTTCGTCCGTAACGCGATTCCAAAGTTAGCGGGAGGGGCCCGTTTCGCAAACAATAGCCATAAATAACAAACAAAAGGTCGGGTCAACACCGAATTTCACTTAAAGGTCGGGGGTGGCAAACTCTACGTATCCCGTAAAGCATTTCCACTTCGACCCGTAGGGGGCGTCACAAGCGCGCGAAACGTAACCCTTTCGGGCCAAAACGCGTTTTTCACGGGGAACGACCCTCTCACAATGAAACGCAGACGACTCGGCGGATGGTCTCACGGTCCGAACCGCTGCACGAGGTCGCGCATTTAGCGAGCTGCACTGCAGGCACACTTGTCAAAATTGACTCCGTCAATTCTAGTTAAGTGTGCCTATGCATAGCATTGGCAACTTATTGCAATCGCTCATATTTATGTATGTATGTCCATGCTTTTCCCCAAAGTTTGACACGTTTCACAGACCACAGTTTTTGCGCCACACACTCGCGCCATATGTCAAACCGACCGGGTTACTCGGGAATGGTGTGCTAGTAACTTGCTAAGAGAAAGGTTCTATAGTTTAATTGATATTAATTTATTAGTGAATTAATTTTTCCCCATCGACTTATAATGGGACAATGCAAAAAGTCACATTCAAGTATTTTTCTCTCGCAAACCATAGGGGCTACAGTTTCAAGACTCGGAGAGGAGGTTCATAATGATTACAAGGAATAAAAAAAAAATAATAGCGTCATTTGGCCTCATGGTGGCGCTATAACAGCCCAGTGTACGTTTTGGCCTGTAACTGTTGAACCGTAGGTCGGAAACTTAAAATTATTTTTTCCCCGGATTCCTTGGGTCGAGACGCATCTCCCCATATAGGCCACGCCCATTTGCGCCAGGATAGATTTTCCGCCATCTTGAAATTTCTCCGAAACACACTTTTTGCTCCTTTTCCTACATATTTTCTTCAAATGTCTTAAAAACCGGTACACATGATCTATGAAGCCACGCGATAAACATAGTCAAAGAATATTTCGATAGTCCGTACCGTTCGTTCGTAACGCGCTTCCAAAGTTAGCGGGAGGGGCACGTTTCGCAAACGATAGCCATAAATCACAAACAATAGGTCGAGTCAACACTGAATTTCAACCACAGGTCGGGGGTGGCATACTCAACCAATCCCCAAAAGCATTTCCACTTCGACCCCTAGGGGGCGTCACAAACGCGTAAAACGTAACCGTTTCGTGCCGGAACGCGTTTTTCACGGGGACGGACCCTCTCACAACGAAACACAGACAACTTGGCGGATGGTCTCACCGTCCAAACCGCTACACAAGGTCGTGCATTGCAGGCACACTTGTCAAAATTGACTCTGTCAATTCTAGTATTGACTTTACAAGCGCACTCTCTAAACTTCGGCACGCTACTCCTCCCACAGTTTTTGCACCACACACTCGCGCCATATGTCAAAACGACCGGCTTACTCTGGAATCGTGTGCTAGTAACTTGCTAAGAGAAAGGTTCTATAGTTTAATTTATATTAATTTATTAGTGAATTAATTTTTCCCCATTGACTTATAATGGGACAATGAAAAAAGTCACATTCAAGTATTTTTCTATCGCAAACCATAGGGCCTACAGTTTCAAACCTCGTAGAGCAGATTCATAATGATTTTAAGAATAAATCGAAAAATAATTACACCATTCATCCTCATGGTGGCGCTATAACGGCTCACTTTACGTTTTGCCCCGTAACTCTTGAACCGTAGATCGGAAAATGAAAATTATTTTTTCCCTGGATTCCTTGGGTCAAGACGCATCTCTCCATATAGGCCACGCCCATTTGCGTATGGATAGATTTTCCGCCATCTTGAATTTTGTCCAAAACACACTTTTTGCTCCTTTTCCTACATATTTTCTTCAAATGTCTTAAAAACCGGTACACATGATCTATGAAGCCACGCGATAAACATAGTCAAAGGATATTTCGATAGTTCGTACCGTTCGTTCGTAACGTGCTTCCAAAGTTAGCGGGAGGGGCAAGTTTCGCAAACGATAGCCATAAATCACAAACAATAGGTCGAGTCAACACTGAATTTCAACCACAGGTCGGGGGTGGCATACTCAACGAATCCCCAAAAGCATTTCCACTTCGACCCCTAGGGGGCGTCACAAACGCGCGAAACGTAACCGTTTCGTGCCAGAACGCGTTTTTCGAGGGGACCGACCCTCTCACAACGACACACGGACGACTCGGCAGACGGTCTCACAGTCCGAACCGCCGCACAAGGTCGCGCATTTAGCGCGCTGCAGGCACACTTGTCAAAATTGACTCCGTCAATTCTAGTTAAGTGTGCCTATGCATAGCATTGGCAGACTTATTGCAATCGCTCATATTTATTAAGTGTGCCTATGCATAGCATGGGGACACTTATTGTTCTCGCTCATATTTATTTAAGTCTGTCCATGCAATTCCCCAAAAGTTTGGCACGCTACTCCTCCCACAGTTTTTGCACCACACACTCGCGCCATATGTCAAATCGACCGGCTTACGCGGGAATCGTGTGCTATCAACTTGCTAAGAGAAAGGTACTATAGTTTAATTGATATTAATTTATTAGTGAATTAATTTTCCCCATTGACTTATAATGGGAATCGCATTCAATTATTTTTCTCTCGCAAACCATAGGGGCTACAGTTTCAAGACTTGGAGAGGAGGTTCATAATGATTGTAAGAATTAATCAAAAAATAATTACATCACTCGGCCTCATGGTGGCGCTATAACGGCCAACTTTATGTTTTGCCCCGTAACTCTTGAACCGTAGGTCGGAAAATTAAAATTATTTTTTCCCTGGATTCCTTGGGTCAAGACGGATCTCCCGATATAGGCCACGCCCATTTGCGTATGGGTAGATTTTCCGCCATCTTGAATTTTCTCCAAAACACACTTTTTGCTCCTTTTCCTACATATTTTCTTCAAATGTCTCAAAAACCGGTACACATGATCTATGAAGCCACGCGATAAACATAGTCAAAGGATATTTTGATAGTCCATACCGTTCGTTCGTAACGCGCTTCCAAAGTTAGCGGGAGGGGCCCGTTTGGCAAAAAATTGCCCTAACTCACAAACAAAAGGTTGAGTCGACACTAAATTTCAACCACAGGTTGCGGGTGGCATACTCAACAGATCCCCAAAAGCATTTCCACTTCGACCCCTAGGGGGCGTCACAAACATGCGAAACGTAAACATATTACTTAGACAAAATCTCTGGACTTTGAGCTTTAACTCAAAAAACACCATAATAGTTCTGTTCAATATTACAATGGGAATCCATTAAGAATGTCTTACTCTACCTCTGATAACATCTTTGTAAGATTTTACTGTACAAAAGTGGAGTAATATAGCTTTAAAGTCACAACAAAAACACATTATTTAGAAGGTGGAGTAATATAGTTTTAAAGTCACTACAAAAACATGGGACTTAGTCAAAATCTCTGGACTTTGAGATTTAACTGAAAAAACACCATAATAGTTCTGTTCACTATTACAACGACAATCCCCTCAGAACGTCCTACTGTACCTCTGATAACATCTTTGTAACATTTTACTGTACAAAATTGGCCCCTGCTCTCCCGGACGCTGCTAGGTTGAGTTACAGCATTTTATGTGCGCTGCAGTGGCAGGGGGTCCTCCACTGGGGGCGCCACCACTTTTGCATGGGGACACTTATTGTTCTCGCTCATATTTATTAAGTGTGCCTATGCATAGCATGGGCAGACTTATTGTTATCGCTCATATTTACTTAAGTCTGTCCATACTTTTCCCCAAAGTTTGGCACGCTACTCCTCCCACAGTTTTTGCACCACACACTCGCGCCATATGTCAAATCGACCGGCTTACGCGGGAATCGTGTGCTATCAACTTGCTAAGAGAAAGGTACTATAGTTTAATTGATATGAATTTATTAGTGAATTAATTTTCCCCATTGACTTATAATGGGAATCGCATTCAATTATTTTTCTCTCGCAAACCATAGGGGCTACAGTTTCAAGACTTGGAGAGGAGGTTCATAATGATGTCAAGGATTAAATAAAAAATAATAGTGTCTTTTGGCCTCATGGTGGCGCTATAACAGCCCACTTTACCTTTTGGCCTGTAACTCTTGAACCATAGGTCGGAAAATTAAAAATCTTTTTTCCCTGGATTCCTTGGGTCATGACGCATCTCCCCATATAGGCCACGCCCATTTGCGCCAGGATAGATTTTCCGCCATCTTGCATTTTCTCCAAAACACACTTTTTGCTCCTTTTACAACATATTTTCTTCAAATGGCACAAAAAGCGGTACACATGATCTATGAACCCTTACAATGAACATACTCAAGGGATATTTTGATAGTCCATATCGTTCGTTCGTAACGCGCTTCTAAAGTTAGTGGGAGGAGCCCGTTTCGCAAACAATAGCCATAAATCACAAACAAAACGTCGAGTCAACACTGAATTTCAACCAAAGGTCAGGGGTGGCATACTCAACGAATCCCCAAAAGCATTTCCACTCGGCCACATGGTGGCGCTATAACGGACCACTTGCCTCGTAACTCTTGAACCGTAGATCGGAAAATGAAAATTATTTTTTCCCTGGATTCCTTGGGTCAAGACGCATCTCCCCATATAGGCCCCGCCCATTTGCGTAGGGCTAGATTTTCCGCCATTTTGAATTTTCTCCAAAACACACTTTTTGCTCCTTTTCCCACATATTTTCTTCAAATGTCACAAAAAGCGGTACACATGATCTATGAACCCACCCGATGAACCTATTCAAGGGATATTTCGATAGTCCTTACCGTTCGTCCGTAACGCGATTCCAAAGTTAGCGGGAGGGGCCCGTTTCGCAAACAATAGCCATAAATAACAAACAAAAGGTCGGGTCAACACCGAATTTCACTTAAAGGTCGGGGGTGGCATACTCTACGTATCCCGTAAAGCATTTCCACTTCGACCCGTAGGGGGCGTCACAAGCGCGCTAAACGTAACCCTTTCGGGCCAAAACGCGTTTTTCACGGGGAACGACCCTCTCACAATGAAACGCAGACGACTCGGCGGATGGTCTCACGGTCCGAACCGCTGCACGAGGTCGCGCATTTAGCGAGCTGCACTGCAGGCACACTTGTCAAAATTGACTCTGTCAATTCTAGTTAAGTGTGCCTATGCATAGCATGGGGACACTTATTGTTCTCGCTCATATTTATTTAAGTCTGTCCATGCAATTCCCCAAAAGTTTGGCACGCTACTCCTCCCACAGTTTTTGCACCACACACTCGCGCCATATGTCAAATCGACCGGCGTACGCGGGAATCGTGTGCTATCAACTTGCTAAGAGAAAGGTACTATAGTTTAATTGATATTAATTTATTAGTGAATTAATTTTCCCCATTGACTTATAATGGGAATCGCATTCAATTATTTTTCTCTCGCAAACCATAGGGGCTACAGTTTCAAGACTTGGAGAGGAGGTTCATAATGATTGTAAGAATTAATCAAAAAATAATTACATCACTCGGCCTCATGGTGGCGCTATAACGGCCAACTTTATGTTTTGCCCCGTAACTCTTGAACCGTAGGTCGGAAAATTAAAATTATTTTTTCCCTGGATTCCTTGGGTCAAGACGGATCTCCCGATATAGGCCACGCCCATTTGCGTATGGGTAGATTTTCCGCCATCTTGAATTTTCTCCAAAACACACTTTTTGCTCCTTTTCCTACATATTTTCTTCAAATGTCTTAAAAACCGGTACACATGATCTATGAAGCCAGGCGATAAACATAGTCAAAGGATATTTTGATTGTCAATACCGTTTGTTCGTAACGCGCTTCCAAAGTTAGCGGGAGGGGCCCGTTTCACAAACGATAACCATAAATCACAAACAATAAGTCGAGTCACCACGGAATTTCAACCACAGGTCGGGGGTGGCATACTCAACGAATCCCCAAAAGCATTTCCACTTCGACCCCTAGGGGGCGTCACAAACGCGCCAAACGTAACCGTTTCGTGGCAGAACGCGTTTCAGACACAGGCATTGCGATTGAGCTGTGCTGTACTTTACTGCACTGTATTGTACTGTACCGTACCGTACTGTATTGTACTCTGTCTTCTGTACTGTACTGTACTGTACTGTACCTTACTTTGCTGTAGTGTACTGTACCTTACCGTATTGTAGTGTACTGTATCTTCTGTACTGTCTGTGCTGTAGCTTACTGTGCTGTAGTGTACTGTACCTTACCGTACTGTAGTGTGCTGTACGTTACTGTATTGTAGTGTACTGTGTCTTCTGTACTGTACTGTATGGTAGTGTACTGTACTTTTATGGTACCGTTCTGTGCCTTACTGTAGTGAACTGTAAAAGTGTTATGGAAATTCCAGATATTATTATGTATCTGTCTATGTATACCCCAAGATTCCAATCTTTATATTATGTATCCGTCTATGTATACAGAAATAGCAAGTCTAGGCCCTGGCCCCTAAGCAGACAGTTGTTTGTCAGTTGTGGAATTGTCCGTGGTGGAAGTATAAAACATTTGGACTATAGTCGGCTCAACAGCAGCAGTTCTGCCCACGTCAGTGACTTTTTCTGATGGTCCGTGCAGTTATGTAATCTGTAGCCTATGCCTTTCAAGTTTCAATTGGTACAGTGTCTAGCCTAATTAATGGACCATGCTTTTTTACCTGTTGTGTGAGGCGATGGTGTGAGTGAGTGGATAATATTAATGTGTTGGTTGGCGGTTCTGATATAGTAATGAACCGTTCGTTCGTAACGCGCTTCCAAAGTTAGCGGGAGGGGCCCGTTTGGCAAAAAATTGCCCTAACTCACAAACAATAGGTCGAGTCAACACTGAATTTCAACCACAGGTCGGGGGTGGCATAATCAACAGATCCCCAAAAGCATTTCCACTTCGACCCCTAGGGGGCGTCACAAACGCGCAAAAGGTAACCGTTTCGTGCCAGAACGCGTTTTTCACGGGGACCGACACTCTCACAACGAAACGCGGACGACTCGGCGGACGGTCTCACAGACCGAACCGCCGCACGGGGTCGCGCATTTAGCGCGCTGCAGGCACACTTGTCAAAATTGACTCTGTCAATTCTAGTTAAGTGTGCCTATGCATAGCATGGGCAGACTTATTGTTATCGCTCATATTTATTTATATATTTAAGTCTTTCTGTCCATACTTTTCCCCAAAGTTTGGCACGCTACTCCTCCCACAGTTTTGGCACCACACACTCCCGCCATATGTCAAATTGATCGGCTTGCTCGGGAATGGTGTGCTATCAAGTTGCTAAGAGAAAGGTTCTATAGTTTAATTGATATTAATTTATTAGTGAATTAATTTCCCCCATTGACTTATAATGGGAATCGCATTCAATTATTTTTCTCTCGCAAACCATAGGGGCCACAGTTTCAAGACTTGGAGAGGAGGTTCATAATGATTGTAAGAATTAATCAAAAAATAATTACATCACTCGGCCTCATGGTGGCGCTATAACGGCCAACTTTACGTTTTGCCCTGTAACTCTTGAACCGTAGGTCGGAAAATTAAAATTATTTTTTCCCTGGATTCCTTGGGTCAAGACGCATCTCCCGATATAGGCCACGCCCATTTGCGTATGGGTAGATTTTCCGCCATCTTGAATTTTCTCCAAAACACACTTTTTGCTCCTTTTCCTACATATTTTCTTCAAATGTCTTAAAAACCGGTACACATGATCTATGAAGCCAAGCGATAAACATAGTCAAAGGATATTTCGATAGTTCTTACCGTTCGTTCGTAACGCGCTTCCAAAGTTAGCGGGAGGGGCCCGTTTCGCAAACAATAGCCATAACTAACAAACAAAAGGTCGGGTCAACACCGAATTTCACTTAAAGGTCGGGGGTGGCATACTCTACGTATCCCGTAAAGCATTTCCACTTAAACCCGTAGGGGGCGTCACAAGCGCGCGAAACGTAACCCTCTTGGGCCAAAACGCGTTTTTCACGGGGAACGACCCTCTCACAACGAAACCCAGACGACTCGGCGGATGGTCTCACGGTCCGAACCGCTGCACGAGGTCGCGCATTTAGCGAACTGCACTGCAGGCACACTTGTCAAAATTGACTCTGTCAATTCTAGTTAAGTGTGCCTATGCATAGCATTGGCAGACTTATTGCAATCGCTCATATTTATTTACTTATGTCCATGGTTTTCCTCAAAGTTTGACACGCTACTCCTCCCACAGTTTTCGCACCACACACTCGCGCCATATGTGAAATTGACCGGCTTACTCGGGAATCGTGTGCTAGTAACTTGCTAAGAGAAAGGTTCTATAGTTTAATTGATATTAATTTATTAGTGAATTAATTTCCCCCCATTGACTTATAATGGGAATGGCAAAAACTCAAATTCAATTATTTGTCTCTCGCAAACCATAGGGGCTAGAGTTTCAAGACTTGGAGAGGAGGTTCATAATGATTTCAAGGATTAAATAAAAAATAATAGTGTCATTTGGCCTCATGGTGGCGCTGTAACAGCCCACTTTACGTTTTGGCCTGTAACTCTTGAACCGTAGATCGGAAAATTAAAATTCTTTTTTCCCTGGATTCCTTGGGTCATGACGCATCTCGCCATATAGGCCACGCCCATTTGCGCCAGGATAGATTTTCCGCCATCTTGAATTTTCTCCAAAACACACTTTTTGCTCATTTTCCTAAATTTTTTCTTCAAATGTCACGAAAAGCGGTATACCTGACCTATGAAGCCATGCAATGAACATACTCAAGGGATATTTTGATCGTCCGTACCGTTCGTTCGTAACACGCTTCTAAAGTTAGCGGGATGGGCTTGTTTGGCAAACAATAGCCATAAATCACAAACAAAAGGTCCAGTCAACACTGAATTTCAACCACAGGTTGGGGGTGGCAAACTCAACGAATCCCCAAAAGCATTTCACTTGGCCACATGGTGGCGCTATAACGGACCACTTGCCTCGTAACTCTTGAACCGTAGGTCGGAGAATTAAAATTCTTTTTTCCCTGGATTCCTTGGGTCACGACGCATCTCTCCATATAGGACACGCCAATTTGCACATGGGAAGATTTTTCACCATTTCAAATTTTCTCCAAAACACACTTTTTGCATTTTTTCCTACATATTTTCTTCAAATGTCACAAAAATGGGTACACATGATCTACCAACCCATGCAATGAACATAGTCAAGGGATATGTCTATAGTCCATACCATTCGTTCGTAACGGGCTTCCAGAGTTAGCGGGAGGGGCCCGTTTTGCAAATAATAGCCATAAATCACAAACAATAGGTCGAGTCAACACTGAATTTCAACCACAGGTCAGGGGTGGCATACTCAACGGATCCCCAAAAGCATTTCCACTTCGACCCCTAGGGGGCGTCACAAACGCGCGAAACGTTACCGTTTCGTGCCGGAACGCGTTTTTCACGGGGACCGACCCTCTCACGACGAAACGCAGACGACTTGGCAGACGGTCTCACGGTCCGAACCGCCGCACGAGGTCGCGCATTTAGCGCGCTGCAGGCACACTTGTCAAAATTGACTCTGTCAATTCTAGTTGACATTTACAAGCGCACTCTCTAAACTTCGGCACGCTACTAGTGCCGCACCATTTACGCCACCCGCGCAATATATACATCAAAACGTGCGGCTCGGCCGGGAATGGTGTGCTAGTAACTATCTTTCCGATCCGCGTTACCATGGCGACGTAATTGGCAAAAAACTATGCTTAATTTTCCCCATTGACTTATAATGGGACAATGCAAAAAGTCACATTCAATTATTTTCCTCTCGCAAACCATAGAGGCTACAGTTTCAAGACTTGGAGAGGAGGTTCATAATGATTTCAAGGATTAAATAAAAAATAATAGTGTCACTTGGCCTCATGGTGGCGCTATAACAGCCCAGTTTACGTTTTGGCCTGTAACTGTTGAACCGTAGGTCGGAAAATTAAAATTCTTTTTTCCCTGGATTCCTTGGGTCAAGACGCATCTCTCGATATAGGCCCCGCCCATTTGCGTAGGGATAGATTTTCCGCCATCTTGAATTTTCTCCAAAACACACTTTTTGCTCCTTTTCCTACATATTTTCTTCAAATGTCTTAAAAACCGGTACACTTGATCTATGAAGCCACGCGATAAACATAGTCAAAGGATATTTCGATAGTCCATACCGTTCGTTCGTAATGCGCTTCCAAACTTAGCGGGAGGGGCACGTTTCGCAAACAATAGCCATAAATCACAAACAATAGGTCGAGTCAACACCGAATTTCAACCAAAGGTCGGGGGTGGCATACTCAACGGATCCCCAAAAGCATTTCCACTTCGACCCCTAGGGGGCGTCACAAACGCGCGAAACGTAACCGTTTCGTGCCAGAACGCGTTTTTCACGGGGACCGACCCTCTCGCAACGAAACGCAGACGACTCGGCGGACGGTCTCACGGTCCAAACCGCCACACAAGGTCGCGCATTTAGCGCGCTGCAGGCACACTTGTCAAAATTGACTCTGTCAATTCTAGTTAAGTGTGCCTATGCATAGCATGGGGACACTTATTGTTCTCGCTCATATTTATTTATTTAAGTCTGTCCATGCAATTCCCCAAAAGTTTGGCACGCTACTCCTCCCACAGTTTTTGCACCACACACTCGCGCCATATGTCAAACCGACCGGGTTACTCGGGAATGGTGTGCTATCAAGTTGCTAAGAGAAAGGTTCTATAGTTTAATTGATATTAATTTATTAGTGAATTAATTTTCCCCATTGACTTATAATGGGAATCGCATACAATTATTTTTCTCTCGCAAACCATAGGGGCTACAGTTTCAAGACTTGGAGAGGAGGTTCATAATGATTGTAAGAATTAATCAAAAAATAATTACATCACTCGGCCTCATGGTGGCGCTATAACGGCCAACTTTACGTTTTGCCCCGTAACTCTTGAACCGTAGGTCGGAATATTAAAATTATTTTTTCCCTGGATTCCTTGGGTCAAGACGCATCTCCCCATATAGGCCACGCCCATTTGCGTATGGGTAGATTTTCCGCCATCTTGAATTTTCTCCAAAACACACTTTTTGCTCCTTTTCCTACATATTTTCTTCAAATGTCTTAAAAACCGGTACACATGATCTATGAAGCCACGCGATAAACATAGTCAAAGGATATTTTGATAGTCCATACCGTTTGTTCGTAACACGCTTCCAAAGTTAGCGGGAGGGGCCCGTTTCACAAACGATAGCCATAAATCACAAACAATAAGTCGAGTCTTCACCGAATTTCAACCACAGGTCGGGGGTGGCATACTCAACGAATCCCCAAAAGCATTTCCACTTCGACCCATAGGGGGCGTCACAAACGCGTGAAACGTAACCGTTTCGTGCCAGAACGCGTTTTTCAGGGGGACCGACCCTCTCAAAACGAAACACGGACGACTCGGCGGACGGTCTCACGGTCCGAACCGCCGCACAAGGTCGCGCATTTAGCGAGCTGCAGGCACACTTGTCAAAATTGACTCTGTCAATTCTAGTTAAGTGTGCCTATGCATAGCATGGGGACACTTATTGTTCTCGCTCATATTTATTTATTTAAGTCTGTCCATGCAATTCCCCAAAAGTTTGGCACGCTACTCCTCCCACAGTTTTTGCACCACACACTCGCGCCATATGTCAAATCGACCGGCTTACGCGGGAATCGTGTGCTATCAACTTGCTAAGAGAAAGGTACTATAGTTTAATTGATATTAATTTATTAGTGAATTAATTTTCCCCATTGACTTATAATGGGAATCGCATTCAATTATTTTTCTCTCGCAAACCATAGGGGCTACAGTTTCAAGACTTGGAGAGGAGGTTCATAATGATTGTAAGAATTAATCAAAAAATAATTACATCACTCGGCCTCATGGTGGCGCTATAACGGCCAACTTTACGTTTTGCCCCGTAACTCTTGAACCGTAGGTCGGAAAATTAAAATTATTTTTTCCCTGGATTCCTTGGGTCAAGACGCATCTCCCGATATAGGCCACGCCCATTTGCGTATGGGTAGATTTTCCGCCTTCTTGAATTTTCTCCAAAACACACTTTTTGCTCCTTTTCCTACATATTTTCTTCAAATGTCTTAAAAACTGGTACACATGATCTATGAAGCCACGCGATAAACATAGTCAAAGGATATTTCGATAGTTCGTACCGTTCGTTCGTAACGCGCTTCCAAAGTTAGCGAGAGGGGCCCGTTTGGCAAAAAATTGCCCTAACTCACAAACAATAGGTCGAGTCAACACTGAATTTCAACCACAGGTCGGGGGTGGCATAATCAACAGATCCCCAAAAGCATTTCCACTTCGACCCCTAGGGGGCGTCACAAACGCGCAAAAGGTAACCGTTTCGTGCCAGAACGCGTTTTTCACAGGGACCGACCCTCTCACAACGAAACGCGGACGACTCGGAGGTCAGAAAATGAAAATTCCTTTTTCCCTGGATTCCTTGGGTCAAGACGCATCTCCCCATATAGGCCACGCCCATTTGCGTATGGGTAGATTTTCCGCCATCTTGAATTTTCTCCAAAACACACTTTTTGCTCCTTTTCCTACATATTTTCTTCAAATGTCTAAAAAACCGGTACACATGATCTATGAAGCCACGCGATAAACATAGTCAAAGGATATTTTGATAGTCCATACCGTTCGTTCGTAACGCGCTTCCAAAGTTAGCGGGAGGGGCCCGTTTGGCAAAAAATTGCCCTAACTCACAAACAAAAGGTTGAGTCGACACTAAATTTCAACCACAGGTTGCGGGTGGCATACTCAACAGATCCCCAAAAGCATTTCCACTTCGACCCATAGGGGGCGTCATAATATAGTTTAATTGATATTAATTTATTAGTGAATTAATTTTCCCCATTGACTTATAATGGGAATCGCAAAAACTCACATTCAATTATTTTTCTCTCGCAAACCATAGGGGCTACAGTTTCAAGACTCGGAGAGGAGGTTCATAATGATTTCAAGGATTAAATAAAAAATAATAGTGTCATTTGGCCTCATGGTGGCGCTATAACAGCCCAGTTTACGTTTTGGCCTGTAACTGTTGAACCGTAGGTCGGAAACTTAAAATTATTTTTTCCCTGGATACCTTGGGTCAAGACACATCTCCCGATATAGGCCACGCCCATTTGCACCAGGATAGATTTTCCGCCATCTTGAATTGTCTCCAAAACACACTTTTTGCTCCTTTTCCTACATATTTTCTTTAAATGTCTTAAAAACCGGTACACATGATCTATGAAGCCACGCGATAAACATAGTCAAAGGATATTTTGATAGTCCATACCGTTCGTTCGTAACACGCTTCCAAAGTTAGCGGGAGGGCCATGTTTCGCAAACGATAGCCATAAATCACAAACAATAGGTCGAGTCAACACCAAAAGCATTTCCACTTCGACCCCTAGGGGGCGTCACAAACGCGCAAAAGGTAACCGTTTCGTGCCAGAACGCGTTTTTCACGGGGACCGACCCTCTCACGACGAAACGCGGACGACTCGGCGGACGGTCTCACGGTCCGAACCGCCGCACGAGGTCGCGCGTTTAGCGAGCTGCAGGCACACTTGTCAAAATTGACTCTGTCAATTCTAGTTAAGTGTGCCTATGCATAGCATGGGCAGACTTATTGTTATCGCTCATATTTACTTACTTAAGTCTGTCCATACTTTTCCCCAAAGTTTGGCACGCTACTCCTCCCACAGTTTTCGCACCACACACTCGCGCCATATGTCAAATCGACCGGCTTACTCGGGAATGGTGTGCTATCAAGTTGCTAAGAGAAAGGTTTTATAGTTTAATTTATATTAATTTATTAGTGAATTAATTTTCCCCATTGACTTATAATGGGAATCGCATTCAATTATTTTTCTCTCGCAAACCATAGGGGCTACAGTTTCAAGACTTGGAGAGGAGGTTCATAATGATTGTAAGAATTAATCAAAAAATAATTACATCACTCGGCCTCATGGTGGCGCTATAACGGCCAACTTTACGTTTTGCCCCGTAACTCTTGAACCGTAGGTCGGAAAATGAAAATTATTTTTTCCCTGGATTCCTTGGGTCATGACGCATCTCCCCATATAGGCCACGCCCATTTGCGTATGGATAGATTTTCCGCCATCTTGAATTTTGTCCAAAACACACTTTTTGCTCCTTTTCCTACATATTTTCTTCAAATGTCTTAAAAACCGGTACACATGATCTATGAAGCCACGCGATAAACATAGTCAAAGGATATTTCGATAGTCCATACCGTTTGTTCGTAACGCGCTTCCAAAGTTAGCGGGAGGGGCCCGTTTCACAAACGATAGCCATAAATCACAAACAATAAGTCGAGTCACCACCGAATTTCAACCACAGGTCGGGGGTGGCATACTCAACGAATCCCCAAAAGCATTTCCACTTCGACCCCTAGGGGGCGTCACAAACGCGCCAAACGTAACCGTTTCGTGCCAGAACGCGTTTTTCACGGGGACCGACCCTCTCACAACGAAACACGGGCGACTCGGCGGACGGTCTCACGGTCCGAACCGCCGCACGAGGTCGCGCATTTAGCGCGCTGCAGGCACACTTGTCAAAATTGACTCTGTCAATTCTAGTTAAGTGTGCCTATGCATAGCATTGGCAACTTATTGCAATCGCTCATATTTATGTATGTATGTATGTATGTCCATGCTTTTCCCCAAAGTTTGGCACGCTACTCCTCCCACAGTTTTTGCACCACACACTCGCGCCATATGTCAAATCGACCGGCTTACTCGGGAATGGTGTGCTAGTAACTTGCTAAGAGAAAGGTTCTATAGTTTAATTTATATTAATTTATTAGTGAATTAAATTGTCCCCATTGACTTATAATGGGAGAAAGCAAAAATTCACATTCAATTATTTTTCTCTCGCAAACCATAGGGGCTACAGTTTCAAGACTTGGAGAGGAGGTTCATAATGATTGTAAGAATTAATCAAAAAATAATTACATCACTCGGCCTCATGGTGGCGCTATAACAGGCCACTTTACGTTTTGGCCTGTAACTGTTGAACCGTAGGTCGGAAAATTAAAATTATTTTTTCCCTGGATTCCTTGGGTCAAGACGCATCTCCCGATATAGGCCACGCCCATTTGCGCCAGGATAGATTTTCCGCCATCTTGAATTTTCTCCAAAACACACTTTTTGTTCCTTTTCCGACATATTTTCTTCAAATTGCACAAAAAACGGTACACATGATCTATGAACCCATGCAATGAACATACTCAAGGGATATTGCAATAGTCCATTACGTTTGTTCGTAACGTGCTTCCAAAGTTAGCGGGAGGGGCCCGTTTTGCAAACAATAGCCATAAATCACAAACAAAAGGTCCAGTCAACACTGAATTTCAACCACAGGTCGGGGGTGGCATACTCAACGATCCCCAAAAGCATTTCCAATTGGCCACATGGTGGCGCTATAACGGACCACTTGCCTCGTAACTCTTGAACCATAGGTCGGAGAATTAAAATTCTTTTTTCCCTGGATTCCTTGGGTCACGACGCATCTCTCCATATAGGACACGCCAATTTGCACATGGGAAGATTTTTCACCATTTCAAATTTTCTCCAAAACACACTTTTTGCTCCTTTTCCTACATATTTTCTTCAAATGTCTTAAAAACCGGTACACATGATCTATGAAGCCACGCGATAAACATAGTCAAAGGATATTTCGATAGTCCGTACCGTTCGTTCGTAACGCGCTTCCAAAGTTAGCGGGAGGGGCCCGTTTCGCAAACGATAGCCATAAATCTAAAACAATAGGTCGAGTCAACACTGAATTTCAACCACAGGTCGCGGGCGGCATACTCAACGATTCCCCAAAAGCATTTCCACTTCGACCCCTAGGGGGCGTCACAAACGCGCGAAACGTAACCGTTTCGTGCCAGAACGCGTTTTTCACGGGGACCGACCCTCTCACGACGAAACGCGGACGACTCGGCGGACGGTCTCACGGTCCGAACCGCCGCACGAGGTCGCGCATTTAGCGCGCTGCAGGCACACTTGTCAAAATTGACTCTGTCAATTCTAGTGTTGAATCTACAAGCACACTTTCCCAAAGTTTGGCACGCTACTCCTCCCACAGTTTTTGCACCACACACTCGCGCCATATGTCAAATCGACCGGCTTACTCGGGAATCGTGTGCTAGTAACTTGCTAAGAGAAAGGTTCTATAGTTTAATTGATATGAATTTATTAGTGAATTAATTTTCCCCATTGACTTATAATGGGAATGGCAAAAACTCACATTCAATTATTTTCCTCTCGCAAACCATAGAGGCTACAGTTTCAAGACTTGGAGAGGAGGTTCATAATGATTTCAAGGATTAAATAAAAAATAATAGTGTCACTTGGCCTCATGGTGGCGCTATAACAGCCCAGTTTACGTTTTGGCCTGTAACTGTTGAACCGTAGGTCGGAAAATTAAAATTCTTTTTTCCCTGGATTCCTTGGGTCAAGACGCATCTCTCGATATAGGCCCCGCCCATTTGCGTAGGGATAGATTTTCCGCCATCTTGAATTTTCTCCAAAACACACTTTTTGCTCCTTTTCCTACATATTTTCTTCAAATGTCTTAAAAACCGGTACACATGATCTATGAAGCCACGCGATAAACACAGTCAAAGGATATTTCGATAGTCCCTACCGTTCGTTCGTAACGCGCTTCCAAAGTTTGCGGGAGGGGCACGTTTCGCAAACGATAGCCATAAATCACAAACGATAAGTCGAGTCAACACTGAATTTCAACCACAGGTGGGGGGTGGCATACTCAACGAATCCCCAAAAGCATTTCCACTTCGACCCCTAGGGGGCGTCACAAACGCGCGAAACGTAACCGTTTCGTGCCGGAACGCGTTTTTCACGGGGACCGACCCTCTCACAACGAAACGCGGACGACTCGCCGGACGGTCTCGCGGTCCGAACCGCCGCACGAGGTCGCGCATTTATGGAGCTGCACTGCAGGCACACTTGTCAAAATTGACTCTGTCAATTCTAGTATTGACTTTACAAGCGCACTCTCTAAACTTCGGCACGCTACTCCTCCCACAGTTTTTGCACCACACACTCGCGCCATATGTCAAAACGACCGGCTTACTCGGGAATCGTGTGCTAGTAACTTGCTAAGAGAAAGGTTCTATAGTTTAATTGATATTAATTTATTAGTGAATTAATTTTTCCCCATTGACTTATAATGGGACAATGCAAAAAGTCACATTCAAGTATTTTTCTCTCGCAAACCATAGGGGCTACAGTTTCAAACCTCGGAGAGGAGATTCATAATGATTTTAAGAATAAATCGAAAAATAACTACACCACTCATCCTCATGGTGGCGCTATAACGGCTCACGTTACGTTTTGCCCCGTAACTCTTGAACCGTAGATCGGAAAATGAAAATTATTTTTTCCCTGGATTCCTTGGGTCATGACGCATCTCCCCATATAGGCCACGCCCATTTGCGTAGGGATAGATTTTCCGCCATCTTGAATTTTCTCCAAAACACACTTTTTGCTCCTTTTCCTACATATTTTCTTCAAATGTCTTAAAAACCGGTACACATGATCTATGAAGCCATGCGATAAACATAGTCAAAGGATATTTCGATAGTCTATACCGTTCGTTCGTAACGGCCTTCCAAAGTTAGCGGGAGGGGCCCGTTTCGCAAACGAGAGCCATAAATCACAAACAAAAGGTCGAGTCAACACTGAATTTTAACCACAGGTCGCGGGTGGCATACTCAACGTTTCCCCAAAAGCATTTCCACTTCGACCCATAGGGGGCGTCACAAACGCGCGAAACGTAACCGCTTCGTGCCAGAACGCGTTTTTCACGGGGACCGACCCTCTCACAACGAAACACGGGCGACTCGGCGGATTGTCTCACCGTCCAAACCGCTGCACAAGGTCGCGCACTGCAGGCACACTTGTCAAAATTGACTCTGTCAATTCTAGTTAAGTGTGCCTATGCATAGCATTGGCAGACTTATTGCAATCGCTCATATTTATTTATTTATTTATGTCCATGGTTTTCCCCAAAGTTTGACACGCTACTCCTCCCACAGTTTTCGCACCACACACTCGCGCCATATGTGAAATCGACCGGCTTACTCGGGAATCGTGTGCTAGTAACTTGCTAAGAGAAAGGTTCTATAGTTTAATTGATATTAATTTATTAGTGAATTAATATCCCCCCATTGACTTATAATGGGAATGGAAAAAACTCAAATTCAATTATTTGTCTCTCGCAAACCATAGGGGCTAGAGTTTCAAGACTTGGAGAGGAGGTTCATAATGATTTCAAGGATTAAATAAAAAATAATAGTGTCATTTGGCCTCATGGTGGCGCTGTAACAGCCCACTTTACGTTTTGGCCTGTAACTCTTGAACCGTAGATCGGAAAATTAAAATTCTTTTTTCCCTGGATTCCTTGGGTCATGACGCATCTCGCCATATAGGCCACGCCCATTTGCGCCAGGATAGATTTTCCGCCATCTTGAATTTTCTCCAAAACACACTTTTTGCTCATTTTCCTAAATTTTTTCTTCAAATGTCACGAAAAGCGGTATACCTGACCTATGAAGCCATGCAATGAACATACTCAAGGGATATTTTGATCGTCCGTACCGTTCGTTCGTAACGCGCTTCTAAAGTTAGCGGGATGGGCTTGTTTGGCAAACAATAGCCATAAATCACAAACAAAAGGTCCAGTCAACACTGAATTTCAACCACAGGTCGGGGGTGGCAAACTCAACGAATCCCCAAAAGCATTTCACTTGGCCACATGGTGGCGCTATAACGGACCACTTGCCCCGTAACTCTTGAACCGTAGGTCGGAAAATTGAAATTCTTTTTTCCCTGGATTCCTTGGGTCCAGACGCATCTCCCGATATAGGCCACGCCCATTTGCGTAGGGATAGATTTTCCGCCATCTTGAATTTTCTCCAAAACACACTTTTTGCTCCTTTTCCTACATATTTTCTTCAAATCTCACAAAAACCGGTACACGTGATCTAAGAAGCCATGCAATCAACATGGTCAAGGGATATTTCGATAGTCCGTACCGTTCGTTCGAAACAGGCTTCCAAATTTAGCGGGAGGGGCCCCTTTCGCAAACGATAGCCATAAATCACAAACAAAACCTCGGGTCAACACTGAATTTTAACCACAGGTCGCGGGTGGCATACTCTACGTATCCACAAAAGCATTTCCACTTCGACCCGTAGGGGGCATCACAAGCGCGCGAAACGTAACCCTTTAGTCCCAAAACGCATTTTTCACGGGGAACGACCCTCTCACAACGAAACACAGACAACTTGGCGGATGGTCTCACAGTCCAAACCGCTGCACGAGGTCGCGCATTCAGCGAGCTGCACTGCAGGCACACTTGTCAAAATTGACTCTGTCAATTCTAGTGTTGACTTTACAACCGCACTCTCAAAACTTCGGCACGCTACTAGTGCCGCACCATTTACGCCACCCGCGCAATATATACATCAAAACGTGCGGCTCGGCCGGGAATGGTGTGCTAGTAACTTTCTTTCCGATCCGCGTTACCATGGCGACGTAATTGGCAAAAAACTACGCTTAATTTTACCCATTGACTTATAATGGGACAATGCAAAAAGTCACATTCAAGTATTTTTCTCTCGCAAACCATAGGGGCTACAGTTTCAAACCTCGGAGAGGAGATTCATAATGATTTAAAGAATAAATAGAAAAATAATTACATCACTCATCCTCATGGTGGCGCTATAACGGCCCACTTTACGTTTTGGCCTGTAACTCTTGAACCGTAGATCGGAAAATTAAAATTCTTTTTTCCCTGGATTCCTTGGGTCATGACGCATCTCCTCATATAGGCCACGCCCATTTGCGTAGGGAAAGATTTTCCGCCATCTTGAATTTTCTCCAAAACACACTTTTGGCTCCTTTTCCTACATATTTTCTTTAAATGTCTTAAAAACGGGTACACATGATCTCTGAAGCCACGCGATAAACATAGTCAAAGGATATTTCGATAGTCCATACCGTTCGTTCATAACGCGCTTCCAAAGTTAGCGGGAGGGGCCCGTTTTTCAAACGATAGCCATAAATCACAAACAATAGGTCGCGTCAACACTGAATTTCAACCACAGGTCGGGGGTGGCATACTCAACGGATCCCCAAAAGCATTTCCACTTCGACCCCTAGGGGGCGTCACAAACGCACGAAACGTAACCGTTTCGTGCTGGAACGCATTTATCACGGGGACCGACCCTCTCACAACGAAACACAGACGACTTGGCGGATGGTGTCACCGTCCAAACCGCTACACAAGGTCGCGCATTGCAGGCACACTTGTCAAAATTGACTCTGTCAATTCTAGTTAAGTGTGCCTATGCATAGCATGGGCAGACTTATTGTTATCGCTCATATTTATTTACTTAAGTCTGTCCATACTTTTCCCCAAAGTTTGGCACGCTACTCCTCCCACAGTTTTTGCACCACACACTCGCGCCATATGTCAAATCGACCGGCTTACTCGGGAATGGTGTGCTATCAAGTTGCTAAGAGAAAGGTTCTATAGTTTAATTGATATTAATTTATTAGTGAATTAATTTTCCCCATTGACTTATAATGGGAATCGCATTCAATTATTTTTCTCTCGCAAACCATAGGGGCTACAGTTTCAAGACTTGGAGAGGAGGTTCATAATGATTGTAAGAATTAATCAAAAAATAATGACATCACTCGGCCTCATGGTGGCGCTATAACGGCCAACTTTACGTTTTGCCCCGTAACTCTTGAACCGTAGGTCGGAAAATGAAAATTATTTTTTCCCTGGATTCCTTGGGTCATGACGCATCTCCCCATATAGGCCACGCCCATTTGCGTATGGGTAGATTTTCCGCCATCTTGAATTTTCTCCAAAACACACTTTTTGCTCCTTTTCCTACATATTTTCTTCAAATGTCTTAAAAACCGGTACACATGATCTATGACGCCACGCAATAAACATAGTCAAAGCATATGCCGATAGTCCGTACCGTTCGTTCGTAACACGCTTCCAAAGTTAGCGGGAGGGGCACGTTTCGCAAACGATAGCCATAAATCACAAACAATAGGTCGAGTCGACACTGAATTTCAACCACAGGTCGGGGGTGGCATACTCAACGGATCTCCAAAAGCATTTCCACTTCGACCCCTAGGGGGCGTCACAAACGCGCGAAACGTAACCGTTTCATGCCAGAACGCGTTTTTCACGGGGACCGACCCTCTCACGACGAAACGCGGACGACTCGGCGGACGGTCTCACGGTCCAAACCGCTGCACAAGGTCGCGCGTTTAGCGCGCTGCAGGCACACTTGTCAAAATTGACTCTGTCAATTCTAGTTAAGTGTGCCTATGCATAGCATGGGCAGACTTATTGTTATCGCTCATATTTACTTACTTAAGTCTGTCCATACTTTTCCCCAAAGTTTGGCACGCTACTCCTCCCACAGTTTTTGCACCACACACTCGCGCCATATGTCAAATCGACCGGCTTACTCGGGAATGGTGTGCTATCAAGTTGCTAAGAGAAAGGTTCTATAGTTTAATTGATATTAATTTATTAGTGAATTAATTTTCCCCATTGACTTATAATGGGAATCGCATTCAATTATTTTTCTCTCGCAAACCATAGGGGCTACAGTTTCAAGACTTGGAGAGGAGGTTCATAATGATTGTAAGAATTAATCAAAAAATAATGACATCACTCGGCCTCATGGTGGCGCTATAACGGCCAACTTTACGTTTTGCCCCGTAACTCTTGAACCGTAGGTCGGAAAATGAAAATTATTTTTTCCCTGGATTCCTTGGGTCATGACGCATCTCCCCATATAGGCCACGCCCATTTGCGTATGGATAGATTTTCCGCCATCTTGAATTTTGTCCAAAACACACTTTTTGCTCCTTTTCCTACATATTTTCTTCAAATGTCTTAAAAACCGGTACACATGATCTATGAAGCCACGCGATAAACATAGTCAAAGGATATTTCGATAGTCCATACCGTTTGTTCGTAACGCGCTTCCAAAGTTAGCGGGAGGGGCCCGTTTCACAAACGATAGCCATAAATCACAAACAATAAGTCGAGTCACCACCGAATTTCAACCACAGGTCGGGGGTGGCATACTCAACGAATCCCCAAAAGCATTTCCACTTCGACCCCTAGGGGGCGTCACAAACGCGCCAAACGTAACCGTTTCGTGGCAGAACGCGTTTCAGACACAGGCATTGCGATTGAGCTGTGCTGTACTTTACTGCACTGTATTGTACTGTACCGTACCGTACTGTATTGTACTCTGTCTTCTGTACTGTACTGTACTGTACTGTACTGTACTGTACTGTACTGTACCTTACTCTGCTGTAGTGTACTGTACCTTACTGTATTGTAGTGTACTGTATCTTCTGTACTGTCTGTGCTGTAGCTTACTGTGCTGTAGTGTACTGTACCTTGACGACTCGGCGGACGGTCTCACGCACGGTCCGAACCGCCGCACGGGGTCGCGCATTTAGCGCGCTGCAGGCACACTTGTCAAAATTGACTCTGTCAATTCTAGTATTGACTTTACAAGCGCACTCTCTAAACTTCGGCACGCTACTCCTCCCACAGTTTTTGCACCACACACTCGCGCCATATGTCAAAACGACCGGCTTACTCGGGAATGGTGTGCTATCAAGTTGCTAAGAGAAAGGTTCTATAGTTTAATTGATATTAATTTATTAGTGAATTAATTTTCCCCATTGACTTATAATGGGAATCGCATTCAATTATTTTTCTCTCGCAAACCATAGGGGCTACAGTTTCAAGACTTGGAGAGGAGGTTCATAATGATTGTAAGAATTAATCAAAAAATAATGACATCACTCGGCCTCATGGTGGCGCTATAACGGCCAACTTTACGTTTTGCCCCGTAACTCTTGAACCGTAGGTCGGAAAATGAAAATTATTTTTTCCCTGGATTCCTTGGGTCATGACGCATCTCCCCATATAGGCCCCGCCCATTTGCGTATGGATAGATTTTCCGCCATCTTGAATTTTGTCCAAAACACACTTTTTGCTCCTTTTCCTACATATTTTCTTCAAATGTCTTAAAAAGCGGTACAGGTGATCTATGAAGCCATGCGAGAAACATAGTCAAAGGATATTTCGATAGTCCGTACCGTTTGTTCGTAACGCGCTTCCAAAGTTAGCGGGAGGGGCACGTTTCGCAAACGATAGCCATAAATCACAAACAATAGGTCGAGTCGACACTGAATTTCAACCACAGGTCAGGGGTGGCATACTCAACGGATCCCCAAAAGCATTTCCACTTCGACCCCTAGGGGGCGTCACAAACGCGCCAAACGAAACCGTTTCGTGCCAGAACGCGTTTTTCGAGGGGACCGACCCTCTCACAACGAAACGCGGACGACTCGGCGGATGGTCTCACGGTCCGAACCGCCGCACGAGGTCGCGCATTTAGCGCGCTGCAGGCACACTTGTCAAAATTGACTCTGTCAATTCTAGTTAAGTGTGCCTATGCATAGCATGGGACACTTATTGTTCTCGCTCATATTTATTTATTTATTTATGTCTGTCCATACGATTCCCCAAAGTTTGGCACGCTACTCCTCCCACAGTTTTTGCAACACACACTCGCGCCATATGTCAAAACGACCGGCTTACTCGGGAATCGTGTGCTAGTAACTTGCTAAGAGAAAGGTTCTATAGTTTAATTGATATTAATTTATTAGTGCATTAATTTCTCCCCATTGACTTATAATGGGAATGGCAAAAACTCACATTCAATTAATTTTCTCTCGCAAACCATAGGGCCTACAGTTTCAACACTTGGAGAGGAGGTTCATAATGATTTCAAGGATTAAATAAAAAATAATAGTGTCATTTGGCCTCATGGTGGCGCTATAACAGCCCACTTTACGTTTTGGCCTGTAACTGTTGAACCGTAGGTCGGAAAATGAAATTTTTTTTTCCCTGGATTCCTTGGGTCAAGACGCATCTCCCGATATAGGCCACGCCCATTTGCGCCTGGATAGATTTTCCGCCATCTTGAATTTTCTCCAAAACACACTTTTTGTTCCTTTTCCGACATATTTTCTTCAAATTGCACAAAAAACGGTACACATGATCTATGAACCCATGCAATGAACATACTCAAGGGATATTGCGATAGTCCATTACATTCGTTCGTAACGCGCTTCCAAAGTTAGCGGGAGGGGCCCGTTTTGCAAACAATAGCCATAAATCACAAACAAAAGGTCCAGTCAACACTGAATTTCAACCACAGATCGGGGGTGGCATACTCAACGATCCCCAAAAGCATTTCCAATTGGCCACATGGTGGCGCTATAACGGACCACTTGCCTCGTAACTCTTGAACCATAGGTCGGATAATTAAAATTCTTTTTTCCCTGGATTCCTTGGGTCACGACGCATCTCTCCATATAGGACACGCCAATTTGCACATGGGAAGATTTTTCACCATTTCAAATTTTCTCCAAAACACACTTTTTGCATTTTTTCCTACATATTTTCTTCAAATGTCACAAAAATGGGTACACATGATCTACTAACCCATGCAATGAACATAGTCAAGGGATATGTCTATAGTCCATACCATTCGTTCGTAACGGGCTTCCAGAGTTAGCGGGAGGGGCCCGTTTTGCAAATAATAGCCATAAATCACAAACAAAACGTTGAGTCAGCACTGAATTTCAACCACAGGCTGCGGGTGGCTTACTCAAGGAATCCCCAAAAGCGTTTCCAATTCAACCCGTAGGGGGCGTCACAAACGCGCAAAACGTAATTGTCCCCATTGACTTATAATGGGAGAAAGCAGAAATTCACATTCAAGTATTTTTCTTTCGCAAAGCATAGGGGCTACAGTTTCAAACCTTGCAGAGGAGATTCATAATGATTTTAAGAATAAATCAAAAAATAATTACATCACTCATCCTCATGGTGGCGCTATAACGGCCCACTTTACGTTTTGCCCCGTAACTCTTGAACCGTAGATCGGAAAATTAAAAGTATTTTTTCCCTGGATTCCTTGGGTCAAGACGCATCTCTCGATATAGGCCACGCCCATTTGCGTAGGGATAGATTTTCCGCCATCTTGAATTTTCTACAAAACACACTTTTTGCTCCTTTTCCTACATATTTTCTTCAAATGTCTTAAAAACCGGTACACTTGATCTATGAAGCCACGCGATAAACATAGTCAAAGGATATTTCGATAGTCCATACCGTTCGTTCGTAACGCGCTTCCAAACTTAGCGGGAGGGGCACGTTTCGCAAACGATAGCCATAAATCACAAACAATAGGTCGAGTCAACACTGAATTTCAACCACAGGTCGGGGGTGGCATACTCAACGAATCCCCAAAAGCATTTCCACTTCGACCCCTAGGGGGCGTCACAAACGCGCGAAACGTAACCGTTTCGTGCCAGAACGCGTTTTTCACGGGGACCGACCCTCTCACGACGAAACGCGGACGACTCGGCAGACGGTCTCACGGTCCGAACCGCCGCACGAGCTCGCGCATTTAGCGCGCTGCAGGCACACTTGTCAAAATTGACTCTGTCAATTCTAGTTAAGTGTGCCTATGCATAGCATGGGGACACTTATTGTTCTTGCTCATATTTATTTATTTAAGTCTGTCCATGCAATTCCCCAAAAGTTTGGCACGCTACTCCTCCCACAGTTTTTGCACCACACACTCCCGCCATATGTCAAATTGATCGGCTTGCTCGGGAATGGTGTGCTATCAAGTTGCTAAGAGAAAGGTTCTATAGTTTAATTGATATTAATTTATTAGTGAATTAATTTCCCCCATTGACTTATAATGGGAATCGCATTCAATTATTTTTTTCTCGCAAACCATAGGGGCTACAGTTTCAAGACTTGGAGAGGAGGTTCATAATGATTGTAAGAATTAATCAAAAAATAATTACATCACTCGGCCTCATGGTGGCGCTATAACGGCCAACTTTACGTTTTGCCTTGTAACTCATGAACCGTAGGTCGGAAAATTTAAATTATTTTTTCCCCGGATTCCTTGGGTCAAGACGCATCTCCGCATATAGGCCACGCCCATTTGCGTATGGGTAGATTTTCCGCCATCTTGAATTTTCTCCAAAACACACTTTTTGCTCCTTTTCCTACATATTTTCTTCAAATGTCTTAAAAACCGGTACACATGATCTATGAAGCCACGCGATAAACATAGTCAAAGGATATTTCGATAGTCCATACCGTTCGTTCGTAACACGCTTCCAAAGTTAGCGGGAGGGGCCCGTTTCACAAACGATAGCCATAAATCACAAACAATAAGTCGAGTCACCACCGAATTTCAACCACAGGTCGGGGGCGGCATACTCAACTAATCCCCAAAAGCATTTCCACTTCGACCCATAGGGGGCGTCACAAACGCGCGAAAGGTAACCGTTTCGTGCCAGAACGCGTTTTTCAGGGGGACCGACCCTCTCAAAACGAAACACGGACGACTCGGCGGACGGTCTCACGGTCCGAACCGCCGTACAAGGTCGCGCATTTAGCGAGCTGCAGGCACACTTGTCAAAATTGACTCTGTCAATTCTAGTTAAGTGTGCCTATGCATAGCATTGGCAACTTATTGCAATCGCTCATATTTATGTATGTATGTCCATGCTTTTCCCCAAAGTTTGGCACGCTACTCCTCCCACAGTTTTTGCACCACACACTCGCGCCATATGTCAAAACGACCGGCTTACTCGGGAATGGTGTGCTAGTAACTTGCTAAGAGAAAGGTTCTATAGTTTAATTTATATTAATTTATTAGTGAATTAAATTGTCCCCATTGACTTATAATGGGAGAAAGCAAAAATTCACATTCAATTATTTTTCTCTCGCAAACCATAGGGGCTACAGTTTCAAGACTTGGAGAGGAGGTTCATAATGATTGTAAGAATTAATCAAAAAATAATTACATCACTCGGCCTCATGGTGGCGCTATAACAGGCCACTTTACGTTTTGGCCTGTAACGGTTGAACCGTAGGTCGGAAAATTAAAATTATTTTTTCCCTGGATTCCTTGGGTCAAGACGCATCTCCCGATATAGGCCACGCCCATTTGCGCCAGGATAGATTTTCCGCCATCTTGAATTTTCTCCAAAACACACTTTTTGTTCCTTTTCCGACATATTTTCTTCAAATTGCACAAAAAACGGTACACATGATCTATGAACCCATGCAATGAACATACTCAAGGGATATTGCGATAGTCCATTACGTTTGTTCGTAACGTGCTTCCAAAGTTAGCGAAAGGGGCCCGTTTTGCAAACAATAGCCATAAATCACAAACAAAAGGTCCAGTCAACACTGAATTTCAACCACAGGTCGGGGGTGGCATACTCAACGATCCCCAAAAGCATTTCCAATTGGCCACATGGTGGCGCTATAACGGACCACTTGCCTCGTAACTCTTGAACCATAGGTCGGAGAATTAAAATTCTTTTTTCCCTGGATTCCTTGGGTCACGACGCATCTCTCCATATAGGACACGCCAATTTGCACATGGGAAGATTTTTCACCATTTCAAATTTTCTCCAAAACACACTTTTTGCTCCTTTTCCTACATATTTTCTTCAAATGTCTTAAAAACCGGTACACATGATCTATGAAGCCACGCGATAAACATAGTCAAAGGATATTTCGATAGTCCGTACCGTTCGTTCGTAACGCGCTTCCAAAGTTAGCGGGAGGGGCCCGTTTCGCAAACGATAGCCATAAATCACAAACAATAGGTCGAGTCAACACTGAATTTCAACCACAGGTCGCGGGCGGCATACTCAACGATTCCCCAAAAGCATTTCCACTTCGACCCCTAGGGGGCGTCACAAACGCGCGAAACGTAACCGTTTCGTGCCAGAACGCGTTTTTCACGGGGACCGACCCTCTCAGAACGAAACGCGGACGACTCGGCGGACGGTCTCACGGTCCGAACCGCCGCACGAGGTCGCGCATTTAGCGCGCTGCAGGCACACTTGTCAAAATTGACTCTGTCAATTCTAGTTTACTTATGTCCATGCTTTTCCCCAAAGTTTGACACGCTACTCCTCCCACAGTTTTCGCGCCACACACTCGCGCCATATGTGAAATCGACCGGCTTACTCGGGAATCGTGTGCTAGTAACTTGCTAAGAGAAAGGTTCTATAGTTTAATTGATATGAATTTATTAGTGAATTAATTTCCCCCCATTGACTTATAATGGGAATGGCAAAAACTCAAATTCAATTATTTGTCTCTCGCAAACCATAGGGGCTAGAGTTTCAAGACTTGGAGAGGAGGTTCATAATGATTTCAAGGATTAAATAAAAAATAATAGTGTCATTTGGCCTCATGGTGGCGCTGTAACAGCCCACTTTACGTTTTGGCCTGTAACTCTTGAACCGTAGATCGGAAAATTAAAATTCTTTTTTCCCTGGATTCCTTGGGTCATGACGCATCTCGCCATATAGGCCACGCCCATTTGCGCCAGGATAGATTTTCCGCCATCTTGAATTTTCTCCAAAACACACTTTTTGCTCATTTTCCTAAATTTTTTCTTCAAATGTCACGAAAAGCGGTATACCTGACCTATGAAGCCATGCAATGAACATACTCAAGGGATATTTTGATCGTCCGTACCGTTCGTTCGTAACGCGCTTCTAAAGTTAGCGGGATGGGCTTGTTTGGCAAACAATAGCCATAAATCACAAACAAAAGGTCCAGTCAACACTGAATTTCAACCACAGGTCGGGGGTGGCAAACTCAACGAATCCCCAAAAGCATTTCACTTGGCCACATGGTGGCGCTATAACGGACCACTTGCCTCGTAACTCTTGAACCGTAGGTCGGAGAATTAAAATTATTTTTTCCCTGGATTCCTTGGATCACGACGCATCTCTCCATATAGGCCACGCAAATTCGAACACTGCGAGATTTTTCACCATTTTGAATTTTCTCCAAAACACACTTTTTGCTCCTTTTCCTACATATTTTCTTCACATGTCACGAAAATGGGTACACATGATCTATGAACCCATGCAATGAACATAGTCAAGGGATATTTTGATAGTCCATACCGTTTGTTCGTAACGGGCTTCCAAAGTTAGCGGGAGGGGCCCGTTTTGCAAACGATAGCCATAAATCACAAACAAAACGTTGAGTCAACACTGAATTTCTACCACAGGTTGCGGGTGGCTTACTCAACGAAGCCCCAAAAGCATTCCCAATTCGACCCGTAGGGGGCGTCACAAACGCGCAAAACGTAACCGTTTCGTGCCAAAACGCATTTTTCACGGGGAACGACCCTCTCACAACGAAACACAGACGACTTGCTGGATGGTCTCACAGTCCAAACTGCTGCACGAGGTCGCGCATTTAGCGAGCTGCACTGCAGGCACACTTGTCAAAATTGACTCTGTCAATTCTAGTTAAGTGTGCCTATGCATAGCATGGGCAGACTTATTGTTATCACTCATACTTAAGCCAGACACACACACATGTATTTCCCCAAAGTTTGGCACGCTACTCCTCCCACAGTTTTTGCACCACACACTCGCGCCATATGTCAAATCGACCGGCTTACGCGGGAATCGTGTGCTAGTAAGTTGCTAAGAGAAAGGTTCTATAGTTTAATTGATATGAATTTATTAAGAAATTAATTAACCCTTACCTGTCCCCATTGACTTATAATGGGAATCGCATTCAATAATTTTTCTCTCGCAAACCATAGGGGCTACAGTTTCAAGACTCAGAGAGGAGGTTCATAATGATTACAAGGAATAAATAAAAAATAATAGCGTCATTTGGCCTCATGGTGGCGCTATAACAGCCCAGTGTACGTTTTGGCCTGTAACTGTTGAACCGTAGGTCGGAAAATTAAACTTATTTTTTCCCCGGATTCCTTGGGCCAAGACGCATCTCCCCATATAGGCCACGCCCATTTGCGCCAGGATAGATTTTCCGCCATCTTGAATTTTCTCCGAAACACACTTTTTGCTCCTTTTCCTACATATTTTCTTCAAATGTCTTAAAAACCGGTACACGTGATCTATGAAGCCACGCGATAAACATAGTCAAAGGATATTTCGATAGTCTATACCGTTCATTCGTAACGTGCTTCCAAAGTTAGCGGGAGGGGCCCGTTTTGCAAACAATAGCCATAAATCACAAACAAAAGGTCCATTCAACACTGAATTTCAACCACAGTTCGGGGGTGGCATACTCAACGAATCCCAAAAAGCATTTCCACTTGGCCACATGGTGGCGCTATAACGGACCGCTTGCCTCGTAACTCTTGAACCGTAGGTCACAGAATTACAATTCTTTTTTCCCTGGATTCCTTGGGTCACGACGCATCTCTCCATATAGGATACGCCAATTTGCACATGGGAAGATTTTCCGCCATCTTGAATTTTCTCCTAAACACACTTTTTACTCCTTTTGCTACAAATTTTCTTCAAATGTCTTAAAAACCGGTACACATGATCTTTAAAGCCATGCAATAAACATAGTCAAAGGATATCTCGATAATCCGTACCGTTCGTTCGTAACACGCTTCCAAAGTTAGCGGGAGGGGCCCGTTCGCTAACAATAGCCATAAATCACAAACAATAGGTCGAGTCGACAGTGAATTTCAACCACAGGTCGGGGGTGGCATACTCAACGGATCCCCAAAAGCATTTCCACTTCGACCCCTAGGGGGCGTCACAAACGCGCGAAACGTAACCGTTTCGTGCCAGAACGCGTTTTTCACGGGGACCGAACCTCTCGCGACGAAACGCGGACGACTCGGCGGACGGTCTCGCGGTCCGAACCGCCGCACGAGGTCGCGCGTTTAGCGCGCTGCAGGCACACTTGTAAAAATTGACTCTGTCAATTCTAGTTAAGTGTGCCTATGCATAGCATGGGCAGACTTATTGTTATCACTCATACTTAAGCCAGACATGGACACACACATGTATTTCCCCAAAGTTTGGCACGCTACTCCTCCCACAGTTTTTGCACCACACACTTGCGCCATATGTCAAATCGACCGGCTTACGCGGGAATCGTGTGCTATCAACTTGCTAAGAGAAAGGTTCTATAGTTTAATTGATATGAATTTATTAAGAAATTAATTAACCCTTACCTGTCCCCATTGACTTATAATGGGAATCGCATTCAATAATTTTTCTCTCGCAAACCATAGGGGCTACAGTTTCAAGACTCGGAGAGGAGGTTCATAATGATTACAAGGAATAAATAAAAAATAATAGCGTCATTTGGCCTCATGGTGGCGCTATAACAGCCCAGTGTACGTTTTGGCCTGTAACTGTTGAACCGTAGGTCGGAAACTTAAAATTATTTTTTCCCCGGATTCCTTGGGTCGAGACGCATCTCCCCATATAGGCCACGCCCATTTGCGCCAGGATAGATTTTCCGCCATCTTGAAATTTCTCCGAAACACACTTTTTGCTCCTTTTCCTACATATTTTCTTCAAATGTCTTAAAAACCGGTACACATGATCTATGAAGCCACGCGATAAACATAGTAAAAGAATATTTCGATAGTCCGTACCGTTCGTTCGTAACGCGCTTCCAAAGTTAGCGGGAGGGGCACGTTTCGCAAACGATAGCCATAAATCACAAACAATAGGTCGAGTCAACACTGAATTTCAACCACAGGTCGGGGGTGGCATACTCAACCAATCCCCAAAAGCATTTCCACTTCGACCCCTAGGGGGCGTCACAAACGCGTAAAACGTAACCGTTTCGTGCCGGAACGCGTTTTTCACGGGGACGGACCCTCTCACAACGAAACACAGACAACTTGGCGGATGGTCTCACCGTCCAAACCGCTACACAAGGTCGTGCATTGCAGGCACACTTGTCAAAATTGACTCTGTCAATTCTAGTTAAGTGTGCCTATGCATAGCATGGGCAGACTTATTGTTATCGCTCATATTTACTTACTTAAGTCTGTCCATACTTTTCCCCAAAGTTTGGCACGCTACTCCTCCCACAGTTTTTGCACCACACACTCGCGCCATATGTCAAATCGACCGGCTTACTCGGGAATGGTGTGCTATCAAGTTGCTAAGAGAAAGGTTCTATAGTTTAATTGATATTAATTTATTAGTGAATTAATTTTCCCCATTGACTTATAATGGGAATCGCATTCAATTATTTTTCTCTCGCAAACCATAGGGGCTACAGTTTCAAGACTTGGAGAGGAGGTTCATAATGATTGTAAGAATTCATCAAAAAATAATTACATCACTCGGCCTCATGGTGGCGCTATAACGGCCAACTTTACGTTTTGCCCCGTAACTCTTGAACCGTAGATCGGAAAATGAAATTTTTTTTTTCCCTGGCTTCCTTGGGTCAAGACGCATCTCCCCATATAGGCCACGCCCATTTGCGTAGGGATAGATTTTCCGCCATCTTGAATTTTGTCCAAAACACACTTTTTGCTCCTTTTCCTACATATTTTCTTCAAATGTCTTAAAAACCGGTACACATGATCTATGAAGCCACGCGATAAACATAGTCAAAGGATATTTCGATAGTCCATACCGTTTGTTCGTAACGCGCTTCCAAAGTTAGCGGGAGGGGCCCGTTTCACAAACGATAGCCATAAAACACAAACAATAAGTCGAGTCACCACCGAATTTCAACCACAGGTCGGGGGTGGCATACTCAACGAATCCCCAAAAGCATTTCCACTTTGACCCCTAGGGGGCGTCACAAACGCGCCAAACGTAACCGTTTCGTGGCAGAACGCGTTTCAGACACAGGCATTGCGATTGAGCTGTGCTGTACTTTACTGCACTGTATTGTACTGTACCGTACCGTACTGTATTGTACTCTCTCTTCTGTACTGTACTGTACTGTACTGTACTGTACTGTACTGTACTGTACCTTACTCTGCTGTAGTGTACTGTACCTTACTGTATTGTAGTGTACTGTATCTTCTGTACTGTCTGTGCTGTAGCTTACTGTGCTGTAGTGTACTGTACCTTACCGTACTGTAGTGTGCTGTACCTTACTGTATTGTAGTGTACTGTGTCTTCTGTACTGTACTGTATGGTAGTAGCGCGCTGCAGGCACACTTGTCAAAATTGACTCTGTCAATTCTAGTTAAGTGTGCCTATGCATAGCATGGGCAGACTTATTGTTATCGCTCATATTTACTTAAGTCTGTCCATACTTTTCCCCAAAGTTTGGCACGCTACTCCTCCCACAGTTTTTGCACCACACACTCGCGCCATATGTCAAATCGACCGGCTTACGCGGGAATCGTGTGCTATCAACTTGCTAAGAGAAAGGTACTATAGTTTAATTGATATGAATTTATTAGTGAATTAATTTTCCCCATTGACTTATAATGGGAATCGCATTCAATTATTTTTCTCTCGCAAACCATAGGGGCTACAGTTTCAAGACTTGGAGAGGAGGTTCATAATGATGTCAAGGATTAAATAAAAAATAATAGTGTCTTTTGGCCTCATGGTGGCGCTATAACAGCCCACTTTACCTTTTGGCCTGTAACTCTTGAACCATAGGTCGGAAAATTAAAAATCTTTTTTCCCTGGATTCCTTGGGTCATGACGCATCTCCCCATATAGGCCACGCCCATTTGCGCCAGGATAGATTTTCCGCCATCTTGCATTTTCTCCAAAACACACTTTTTGCTCCTTTTACAACATATTTTCTTCAAATGGCACAAAAAGCGGTACACATGATCTATGAACCCTTACAATGAACATACTCAAGGGATATTTTGATAGTCCATATCGTTCGTTCGTAACGCGCTTCTAAAGTTAGTGGGAGGAGCCCGTTTCGCAAACAATAGCCATAAATCACAAACAAAACGTCGAGTCAACACTGAATTTCAAGCAAAGGTCAGGGGTGGCATACTCAACGAATCCCCAAAAGCATTTCCACTCGGCCACATGGTGGCGCTATAACGGACCACTTGCCTCGTAACTCTTGAACCGTAGATCGGAAAATGAAAATTATTTTTTCCCTGGATTCCTTGGGTCAAGACGCATCTCCCCATACAGGCCCCGCCCATTTGCGTAGGGCTAGATTTTCCGCCATTTTGAATTTTCTCCAAAACACACTTTTTGCTCCTTTTCCCACATATTTTCTTCAAATGTCACAAAAAGCGGTACACATGATCTATGGACCCACCCGATGAACCTATTCAAGGGATATTTCGATAGTCCTTACCGTTCGTCCGTAACGCGATTCCAAAGTTAGCGGGAGGGGCCCGTTTCGCAAACAATAGCCATAAATAACAAACAAAAGGTCGGGTCAACACCGAATTTCACTTAAAGGTCGGGGGTGGCATACTCTACGTATCCCGTAAAGCATTTCCACTTCGACCCGTAGGGGGCGTCACAAGCGCGCTAAACGTAACCCTTTCGGGCCAAAACGCGTTTTTCACGGGGAACGACCCTCTCACAATGAAACGCAGACGACTCGGCGGATGGTCTCACGGTCCGAACCGCTGCACGAGGTCGCGCATTTAGCGAGCTGCACTGCAGGCACACTTGTCAAAATTGACTCTGTCAATTCTAGTATTGACTTTACAAGCGCACTCTCTAAACTTCGGCACGCTACTCCTCCCACAGTTTTTGCACCACACACTCGCGCCATATGTCAAAACGACCGGCTTACTCGGGAATCGTGTGCTAGTAACTTGCTAAGAGAAAGGTTCTATAGTTTAATTTATATTAATTTATTAGTGAATTAATTTTTCCCCATTGACTTATAATGGGACAATGCAAAAAGTCACATTCAAGTATTTTTCTCTCGCAAACCATAGGGGCTACAGTTTCAAACCTCGGAGAGGAGATTCATAATGATTTTAAGAATAAATTGAAAAATAATTACACCACTCATCCTCATGGTGGCGCTATAACGGCTCACTTTACGTTTTGCCCCGTAACTCTTGAACCGTAGATCGGAAAATGAAAATTATTTTTTCCCTGGCTTCCTTGGGTCAAGACGCATCTCCCCATATAGGCCACGCCCATTTGCGTAGGGATAGATTTTCCGCCATCTTGAATTTTCTCCAAAACACACTTTTTGCTCCTTTTCCTACATATTTTCTTCAAATGTCTTAAAAACCGGTACACATGATCTATGAAGCCACGCAATAAACATAGTCAAAGGATATTTTGATAGTCCATACCGTTCGTTCGTAACGCGCTTCCAAAGTTAGCGGGAGGGGCCCGTTTGGCAAAAAATTGCCCTAACTCACAAACAAAAGGTCGCGTCGACACTAAATTTCAACCACAGGTTGCGGGTGGCATACTCAACAGATCCCCAAAAGCATTTCCACTTCGACTCATAGGGGGCGTCACAAACGCGCGAAACGTAACCGTTTCGTGCCAGAACGCGTTTTTCACGGGGACCGACCCTCTCGCAACGAAACGCAGACGACTCGGCGGACGGTCTCACCGTCCGAACCGCCGCACGAGGTCACGCGTTTAGCGCGCTGCAGGCACACTTGTCAAAATTGACTCTGTCAATTCTAGTTAAGTGTGCCTATGCATAGCATGGGCAGACTTATTGTTATCGCTCATATTTACTTACTTAAGTCTGTCCATACTTTTCCCCAAAGTTTGGCACGCTACTCCTCCCACAGTTTTTGCACCACACACTCGCGCCATATGTCAAATCGACCGGCTTACTCGGGAATGGTGTGCTATCAAGTTGCTAAGAGAAAGGTTCTATAGTTTAATTGATATTAATTTATTAGTGAATTAATTTTCCCCATTGACTTATAATGGGAATCGCATTCAATTATTTTTCTCTCGCAAACCATAGGGGCTACAGTTTCAAGACTTGGAGAGGAGGTTCATAATGATTGTAAGAATTCATCAAAAAATAATTACATCACTCGGCCTCATGGTGGCGCTATAACGGCCAACTTTACGTTTTGCCCCGTAACTCTTGAACCGTAGATCGGAAAATGAAATTTTTTTTTTCCCTGGCTTCCTTGGGTCAAGACGCATCTCCCCATATAGGCCACGCCCATTTGCGTAGGGATAGATTTTCCGCCATCTTGAATTTTGTCCAAAACACACTTTTTGCTCCTTTTCCTACATATTTTCTTCAAATGTCTTAAAAACCGGTACACATGATCTATGAAGCCACGCGATAAACATAGTCAAAGGATATTTCGATAGTCCATACCGTTTGTTCGTAACGCGCTTCCAAAGTTAGCGGGAGGGGCCCGTTTCACAAACGATAGCCATAAAACACAAACAATAAGTCGAGTCACCACCGAATTTCAACCACAGGTCGGGGGTGGCATACTCAACGAATCCCCAAAAGCATTTCCACTTTGACCCCTAGGGGGCGTCACAAACGCGCCAAACGTAACCGTTTCGTGGCAGAACGCGTTTCAGACACAGGCATTGCGATTGAGCTGTGCTGTACTTTACTGCACTGTATTGTACTGTACCGTACCGTACTGTATTGTACTCTCTCTTCTGTACTGTACTGTACTGTACTGTACTGTACTGTACTGTACTGTACCTTACTCTGCTGTAGTGTACTGTACCTTACTGTATTGTAGTGTACTGTATCTTCTGTACTGTCTGTGCTGTAGCTTACTGTGCTGTAGTGTACTGTACCTTACCGTACTGTAGTGTGCTGTACCTTACTGTATTGTAGTGTACTGTGTCTTCTGTACTGTACTGTATGGTAGTAGCGCGCTGCAGGCACACTTGTCAAAATTGACTCTGTCAATTCTAGTTAAGTGTGCCTATGCATAGCATGGGCAGACTTATTGTTATCACTCATACTTAAGCCAGACATGGACACACACATGTATTTCCCCAAAGTTTGGCACGCTACTCCTCCCACAGTTTTTGCACCACACACTTGCGCCATATGTCAAATCGACCGGCTTACGCGGGAATCGTGTGCTATCAACTTGCTAAGAGAAAGGTTCTATAGTTTAATCGATATGAATTTATTAAGAAATTAATTAACCCTTACCTGTCCCCATTGACTTATAATGGGAATCGCATTCAATAATTTTTCTCTCGCAAACCATAGGGGCTACAGTTTCAAGACTCAGAGAGGAGGTTCATAATGATTACAAGGAATAAATAAAAAATAATAGCGTCATTTGGCCTCATGGTGGCGCTATAACAGCCCAGTGTACGTTTTGGCCTGTAACTGTTGAACCGTAGGTCGGAAAATTAAACTTTTTTTTCCCCCGGATTCCTTGGGCCAAGACGCATCTCCCCATATAGGCCACGCCCATTTGCGCCAGGATAGATTTTCCGCCATCTTGAATTTTCTCCGAAACACACTTTTTGCTCCTTTTCCTACATATTTTCTTCAAATGTCTTAAAAACCGGTACACGTGATCTATGAAGCCACGCGATAAACATAGTCAAAGGATATTTCGATAGTCTATACCGTTCATTCGTAACGTGCTTCCAAAGTTAGCGGGAGGGGCCCGTTTTGCAAACAATAGCCATAAATCACAAACAAAAGGTCCATTCAACACTGAATTTCAACCACAGTTCGGGGGTGGCATACTCAACGAATCCCAAAAAGCATTTCCACTTGGCCACATGGTGGCGCTATAACGGACCGCTTGCCTCGTAACTCTTGAACCGTAGGTCACAGAATTACAATTCTTTTTTCCCTGGATTCCTTGGGTCACGACGCATCTCTCCATATAGGATACGCCAATTTGCACATGGGAAGATTTTCCGCCATCTTGAATTTTCTCCTAAACACACTTTTTACTCCTTTTGCTACAAATTTTCTTCAAATGTCTTAAAAACCGGTACACATGATCTTTAAAGCCATGCGATAAACATAGTCAAAGGATATCTCGATAATCCGTACCGTTCGTTCGTAACACGCTTCCAAAGTTAGCGGGAGGGGCCCGTTCGCTAACAATAGCCATAAATCACAAACAATAGGTCGAGTCAACACTGAATTTCAACCACAGGTCGGGGGTGGCATACTCAACGATTCCCCAAAAGCATTTCCACTTCGACCCCTAGGGGGCGTCACAAACGCGCGAAACGTAACCGTTTCGTGCCAAAACGCGTTTTTCACGGGGACCGACCCTCTCACAACGAAACGCAGGCGACTCGGCACACGGTCTCACGGTCCGAACCGCCGCACAAGGTCGCGCATTCAGCGCGCTGCAGGCACACTTGTCAAAATTGACTCTGTCAATTCTAGTATTGACTTTACAAGCGCACTCTCTAAACTTCGGCACGCTACTCCTCCCACAGTTTTTGCACCACACACTCGCGCCATATGTCAAAACGACCGGCTTACTCGGGAATCGTGTGCTAGTAACTTGCTAAGAGAAAGGTTCTATAGTTTAATTTATATTAATTTATTAGTGAATTAATTTTTCCCCATTGACTTATAATGGGACAATGCAAAAAGTCACATTCAAGTATTTTTCTCTCGCAAACCATAGGGGCTACAGTTTCAAACCTCGGAGAGGAGATTCATAATGATTTTAAGAATAAATTGAAAAATAATTACACCACTCATCCTCATGGTGGCGCTATAACGGCTCACTTTACGTTTTGCCCCGTAACTCTTGAACCGTAGATCGGAAAATGAAAATTATTTTTTCCCTGGCTTCCTTGGGTCAAGACGCATCTCCCCATATAGGCCACGCCCATTTGCGTAGGGATAGATTTTCCGCCATCTTGAATTTTCTCCAAAACACACTTTTTGCTCCTTTTCCTACATATTTTCTTCAAATGTCTTAAAAACCGGTACACATGATCTATGAAGCCACGCAATAAACATAGTCAAAGGATATTTTGATAGTCCATACCGTTCGTTCGTAACGCGCTTCCAAAGTTAGCGGGAGGGGCCCGTTTGGCAAAAAATTGCCCTAACTCACAAACAAAAGGTCGCGTCGACACTAAATTTCAACCACAGGTTGCGGGTGGCATACTCAACAGATCCCCAAAAGCATTTCCACTTCGACTCATAGGGGGCGTCACAAACGCGCGAAACGTAACCGTTTCGTGCCAGAACGCGTTTTTCACGGGGACCGACCCTCTCGCAACGAAACGCAGACGACTCGGCGGACGGTCTCACCGTCCGAACCGCCGCACGAGGTCACGCGTTTAGCGCGCTGCAGGCACACTTGTCAAAATTGACTCTGTCAATTCTAGTGTTGAATCTACAAGCACACTTTCCCAAAGTTTGGCACGCTACTCCTCCCACAGCTTTTGCACCACACACTCGCGCCATATGTCAAAAAGACCACCTTACTCGGGAATCGTGTGCTAGTAACTTGCTAAGAGAAAGGTTCTATAGTTTAATTGATATGAATTTATTAGTGAATTAATTTTCCCCATTGACTTATAATGGGAATGGCAAAAACTCACATTCAATTATTTTTCTCTCACAAACCATAGGGGCTACAGTTTCAAGGCTTGGAGAGGAGGTTCATAATGATTCCAAGGATTAAATAAAAAATAATAGTGTCATTTGGCCTCATGGTGGCGCTATAACAGCCCAGTTTACGTTTTGGCCTGTAACTGTTGAACCGTAGGTCGGAAACTGAAAATTATTTTCCCCCTGGATTCCTTGGGTCAAGACGCATCTCCCAATATAGGCCAGGCCCATTTGCGCCAGGATAGATTTTCCGCCATCTTGAATTTTCTCCAAAACACACTTTTTGCTCCTTTTCCCTACATATTTTCTTTAAATGTCTTAAAAACGGGTACACATGATCTATGAAGCCACGCGATAAACATAGTCAAAGGATATTTCGATAGTCCATACCGTTCGTTCGTAACGCGCTTCCAAAGTTAGCGGGAGGGGCCCGTTTCGCAAACGATAGCCATAAATCACAAACAATAGGTCGCGTCAACACTGAATTTCAACTTCAGGTCGGGGGCGGCATACTCAACGGATCCCCAAAAGCATTTCCACTTCGACCCCTAGGGGGCGTCACAAACGCGCGAAACGTAACCGTTTCGTGCCGGAACGCGTTTTTCACGGGGACCGATCCTCACACGACGAAACGCGGACGACTCGGCGGACGGTCTCAAGGTCCGAACCGCCGCACGAGGTCGCGCATTTAGCGAGCTGCACTGCAGGCACACTTGTCAAAATTGACCCTGTCAATTCTAGTTAAGTGTGCCTATGCATAGCATGGGCAGACTTATTGTTATCACTCATACTTAAGCCAGACATGGACACACACATGTATTTCCCCAAAGTTTGGCACGCTACTCCTCCCACAGTTTTTGCACCACACACTTGCGCCATATGTCAAATCGACCGGCTTACGCGGGAATCGTGTGCTATCAACTTGCTAAGAGAAAGGTTCTATAGTTTAATTGATATGAATTTATTAAGAAATTAATTAACCCTTACCTGTCCCCATTGACTTATAATGGGAATCGCATTCAATAATTTTTCTCTCGCAAACCATAGGGGCTACAGTTTCAAGACTCAGAGAGGAGGTTCATAATGATTACAAGGAATAAATAAAAAATAATAGCGTCATTTGGCCTCATGGTGGCGCTATAACAGCCCAGTGTACGTTTTGGCCTGTAACTGTTGAACCGTAGGTCGGAAAATTAAACTTATTTTTTCCCCGGATTCCTTGGGCCAAGACGCATCTCCCCATATAGGCCACGCCCATTTGCGCCAGGATAGATTTTCCGCCATCTTGAATTTTCTCCGAAACACACTTTTTGCTCCTTTTCCTACATATTTTCTTCAAATGTCTTAAAAACCGGTACACGTGATCTATGAAGCCACGCGATAAACATAGTCAAAGGATATCTCGATAATCCGTACCGTTCGTTCGTAACACGCTTCCAAAGTTAGCGGGAGGGGCCCGTTCGCTAACAATAGCCATAAATCACAAACAATAGGTCGAGTCAACACTGAATTTCAACCACAGGTCGGGGGTGGCATACTCAACGGATCCCCAAAAGCATTTCCACTTCGACCCCTAGGGGGCGTCACAAACGCGCGAAACGTAAACATATTACTTAGACAAAATCTCTGGACTTTGAGCTTTAACTCAAAAAACACCATAATAGTTCTGTTCAATATTACAATGGGAATCCATTAAGAATGTCTTACTCTACCTCTGATAACATCTTTGTAAGATTTTACTGTACAAAAGTGGAGTAATATAGCTTTAAAGTCACTACAAAAACACATTATTTAGAAGGTGGAGTAATATAGCTTTAAAGTCACTACAAAAACATGTGACTTAGTCAAAATCTCTGGACTTTGAGATTTAACTGAAAAAACACCATAATAGTTCTGTTCACTATTACAACGGCAATCCCCTAAGAACGTCCTACTGTACCTCTGATAACATTTTGGTAACATTTTACTGTACAAAAGTGGAGTAATATAGCTTTAAAGTCACTACAAAAACACATTACTTAGAGAAGTAGCAGTGTCGGAAAAGGTGTTATAAAAAGCGGCCTGAAGGTGGCGCTAGAATAGGGGCATGTGAGAAATGAGGGGTGGGGTGTCCGCGTTGCCGTGGCGGACGAATAGGTACCGGCCCCGGCTCTCCCGGACGCTGCTAGGCCGAGTTACGGCATTTTATGTGTGCTGCAGTGGCAGGGGGTCCTCCACTGGGGGCGCCACCACTTTTGCATCCGTTCTGGAGCACCAGGAGTGGGTGGTCCCAAGGAAATGGCCGTGAGCAGCCCCGTTGGGGTGTTCATTTGGTCATTTTTGCACATTTGGTCATGTGTTACATCTGGGGGTCCCCCAGGGACCTGGGGGTCCCTGGGGCTCCGGGGGTCCTTGGAGGTTGTAGTATGTTAGGCAAGTGGAGTGTGTGTAAAATCTGGCATGGATGGGGGCAACGGTTGGGGAGATATGAGCAGGGGACAAGTGTGACGTGTGAGCACATGTGCTCATTTTTTACATCTGGGGGTCCCTGATCCACAAGCCCACATGCAGCCTTGTAGATCGGCTGTTTTTATTGTTTTATTTTTTAAATTGTTTCCCCCTGACTTAGTCTTTTCTAGGATCACCTTTTAGTTGAGCTTGTACCAGTGACTGTACTGTCAATGACACTGTATACCTATGACAGTCCTATATCAATAATTAGTTCATTTGTGAATGACTTCCCTGTGGAAATATCATGTGTATTACGTATCTATCTATCTTCCCAAGTCAGATGCATTCACATTGCACTGAACGCACGCACGCACGCACGCACGCACGCACGCACGCAGGCTGCGCAGGTCAGCTCAACTTTTTTTTTTTTTTTTTTTGTAAAGCTCCAGCCAGAGTCAGGCGCCGAGGTGAGGGGACGGCACCAAGCCGGACTTGCGTGCTCAGGCAGCGGCCGAAGGCCGCTGCCCCCTCCCACCCCCTGGAAGTGCGGCAGGCTGGAAGCCTCTAGAACCTATCTGTAGGTCCCCGTCCATAGATGTCGCTCTATCCAAGAAATTCTCCCCCCCAGTCACCTGACACACCAGGAACTGCTGCTGCTGCACATTCAATTATTTTTCTCTCGCAAACCATAGGGGCTACAGTTTCAAGACTTGGAGAGGAGGTTCATAATGATTGTAAGAATTAATCAAAAAATAATGACATCACTCGGCCTCATGGTGGCGCTATAACGGCCAACTTTACGTTTTGCCCCGTAACTCTTGAACCGTAAGTCGGAAAATGAAAATTATTTTTTCCCTGGATTCCTTGGGTCATGACGCATCTCCCCATATAGGCCACGCCCATTTGCGCCAGGATAGATTTTCCGCCATCTTGAATTTTGTCCAAAACACACTTTTTGCTCCTTTTCCTACATATTTTCTTCAAATGTCTTAAAAACCGGTACACATGATCTATGAAGCCACGCGATAAACATAGTCAAAGGATATTTCGATAGTTCGTACCGTTCGTTCGTAACGCGCTTCCAAAGTTAGCGGGAGGGGCCCGTATGGCAAAAAATTGCCCTAACTCACAAACAATAGGTCGAGTCAACACTGAATTTCAGCCACAGGTCGGGGGTGGCATACTCAACCAATCCCCAAAAGCATTTCCACTTCGACCCCTAGGGGGCGTCACAAACGCGTAAAACGTAACCGTTTCGTGCCGGAACACGTTTTTCACGGGGACGGACCCTCTCACAACGAAACACAGACAACTTGGCGGATGGTCTCACCGTCCAAACCGCTACACAAGGTCGTGCATTGCAGGCACACTTGTCAAAATTGACTCTGTCAATTCTAGTATTGACTTTACAAGCGCACTCTCTAAACTTCGGCACGCTACTCCTCCCACAGTTTTTGCACCACACACTCACGCCATATGTCAAAACGACCGGCTTACTCGGGAATGGTGTGCTAGTAACTTGCTAAGAGAAAGGTTCTATAGTTTAATTGATATTAATTTATTAGTGAATTAATTTTCCCCCATCGACTTATAATGGGACAATGCAAAAAGTCACATTCAAGTATTTTTCTCTCGCAAACCATAGGGGCTACAGTTTCAAACCTCGGAGAGGAGATTCATAATGATTTTAAGAATGAATTGAAAAATAATTACACCACTCATCCTCATGGTGGCGCTATAACGGCTCACTTTACGTTTTGCCCCGTAACTCTTGAACCGTAGATCGGAAAATGAAAATTATTTTTTCCCTGGCTTCCTTGGGTCAAGACGCATCTCCCCATATAGGCCACGCCCATTTGCGTAGGGATAGATTTTCCGCCATCTTGAATTTTCTCCAAAACACACTTTTTGCTCCTTTTCCTACATATTTTCTTCAAATGTCTTAAAAACCGGTACACATGATGTATGAAGCCACGCAATAAACATAGTCAAAGGATATTTTGATAGTCCATACCGTTCGTTCGTAACGCGCTTCCAAAGTTAGCGGGAGGGGCCCGTTTGGCAAAAAATTGCCCTAACTCACAAACAATAGGTCGAGTCACCACTGAATTTCAACCACAAGTCGGGGGTGGCATACTCAACGGATCCCCAAAAGCATTTCCACTTCGACCCCTAGGGGGCGTCACAAACGCGCCAAACGAAACCGTTTCGTGCCAGAACGCGTTTTTCGAGGGGACCGACCCTCTCACGACGAAACGCGGACGACTCGGCGGACGGTCTCGCGGTCCGAACCGCCGCACGAGGTCGCGCATTTAGCGCGCTGCAGGCACACTTGTCAAAATTGACTCCGTCAATTCTAGTTAAGTGTGCCTATGCATAGCATGGGCAGACTTATTGTTATCGCTCATATTTAAGTCTGTCCATACTTTTCCCCAAAGTTTGGCACGCTACTCCTCCCACAGTTTTTGCACCACACACTCGCGCCATATGTCAAATCGACCGGCTTACGCGGGAATCGTGTGCTATCAACTTGCTAAGAGAAAGGTACTATAGTTTAATTGATATGAATTTATTAGTGAATTCATTTTCCCCATTGACTTATAATGGGAATCGCATTCAATTATTTTTCTCTCGCAAACCATAGGGGCTACAGTTTCAAGACTTGGAGAGGAGGTTCATAATGATGTCAAGGATTAAATAAAAAATAATAGTGTCTTTTGGCCTCATGGTGGCGCTATAACAGCCCACTTTACCTTTTGGCCTGTAACTCTTGAACCATAGGTCGGAAAATTAAAAATCTTTTTTCCCTGGATTCCTTGGGTCATGACGCATCTCCCCATATAGGCCACGCCCATTTGCGCCAGGATAGATTTTCCGCCATCTTGCATTTTCTCCAAAACACACTTTTTGCTCCTTTTACAACATATTTTCTTCAAATGGCACAAAAAGCGGTACACATGATCTATGAACCCTTACAATGAACATACTCAAGGGATATTTTGATAGTCCATATCGTTCGTTCGTAACGCGCTTCTAAAGTTAGTGGGAGGAGCCCGTTTCGCAAACAATAGCCATAAATCACAAACAAAACGTCGAGTCAACACTGAATTTCAACCAAAGGTCAGGGGTGGCATACTCAACGAATCCCCAAAAGCATTTCCACTCGGCCACATGGTGGCGCTATAACGGACCACTTGCCTCGTAACTCTTGAACCGTAGATCGGAAAATGAAAATTATTTTTTCCCTGGATTCCTTGGGTCAAGACGCATCTCCCCATATAGGCCCCGCCCATTTGCGTAGGGCTAGATTTTCCGCCATTTTGAATTTTCTCCAAAACACACTTTTTGCTCCTTTTCCCACATATTTTCTTCAAATGTCACAAAAAGCGGTACACATGATCTATGAACCCACCCGATGAACCTATTCAAGGGATATTTCGATAGTCCTTACCGTTCGTCCGTAACGCGATTCCAAAGTTAGCGGGAGGGGCCCGTTTCGCAAACAATAGCCATAAATAACAAACAAAAGGTCGGGTCAACACCGAATTTCACTTAAAGGTCGGGGGTGGCATACTCTACGTATCCCGTAAAGCATTTCCACTTCGACCCGTAGGGGGCGTCACAAGCGCGCTAAACGTAACCCTTTCGGGCCAAAACGCGTTTTTCACGGGGAACGACCCTCTCACAATGAAACGCAGACGACTCGGCGGATGGTCTCACGGTCCGAACCGCTGCACGAGGTCGCGCATTTAGCGAGCTGCACTGCAGGCACACTTGTCAAAATTGACTCTGTCAATTCTAGTTAAGTGTGCCTATGCATAGCATGGGCAGACTTATTGTTATCACTCATACTTAAAGGAGTGGTTCGCCGGTTTTCAACCAAGTCTGTGTTCTTTTAGTCAACTACGTTCATGCTAAAACGCGTCTATTTCCTTACATTACTGTTCTGTGGACAGTAGGGGGCCTTCCCACCACGTACGTCATAGACTGATTCGGCCAATGAAACGCCTGGCTATGACGTACGTGGTGGGAGCAGGGTGGGAGGCCGTTGTAGCTGCAGAAACTACAGTAGGTTTGACCCGGAACGGCTACCGTAGTAGACTAGCAGAACCCCAAACCAAAACAAAGATAGCAGTAGCAGCAGTAGTAGTAGTAGTAAAAAACATGGCTTCAGAGTCAGATTTTGAGCATTTTGACGAGGAGGAGGACTTTTTACACATGTTAGCTGAATCGGCTGTTCAGCCATACATGTTTGAGCCTGAGTACACGCAGGAAGAATTGAGGGAAAGAGAAGAACAAGAGAGACAGAGAGACGCTTCCAGAGCTGCAGCCCCACCGGAGCCAGAGGGACCACCCAGAGCCAACAACACGGACTGGTGTGAGTGTGGACACTGTCAGGCCATGCCTTCAGAAAGGGAATCTCTATGTTGCAGAAGATGGCCCCGTGTCCAGTTCTTGTTACAAGAGCTTCCAGACACAGAGACAGTGTGTGTGACGGAGCACCCTAGTTTCTCTCCCCACCTTGACAGTGGTGTACTTCAAACGTACTTCAGAATACCCAAGCTGAATTGGAAAAAGCAGCCGAAACCCAATGGACCAAGAGGGACGATGAGTTTGAAGTAAGCGATCAATTTATTTACTCACTCTCTCTTTCTCTCTCTCTCTCTCTGTGTGTGTGTGTGTGTGTGTGTGTGTGTGTGTGTGTGTGTGTGTGTGTGTGTGTGTGTGTGTGTGTGTGTGTGTGTGTGTGTGTGACCGAGCCTTCCACAACTCTCCCTCAATTTGATATATTTAGCTATAAAGTGCAACGTGAATTGATTCTAGTATATTATAGTAGTACAATTTAACGCCTGGTGCACTGAGATGCAGACAGGGCCATCTCAGTGCTAACCTCCACCCCATCGTTTTATCTCGTTTCACACATTCCTTTACCATATATGAAAATGTCTCTATAGAGGAATAAATGTCATGTAAATGTAGTTCAGTATAACATCACATAGCTGATGTACACACATAGCTGGGCAAAGGAAGGACAGCACTGTAGTGTACAATGTATGATGGTTCCTCTGATTACCTTTTAAAAAGAGGAACCACAGCTATAGGCTAATGATGGTCAAAACTCCTTAGTTACAGTGTCAACACAGTGACATTGAATTATCCACCCTCATTATGCACTTATTGCACTACTGAATTACACATGAATGTAAAAGATATATACCAATCACTGACCAATGAGCCATCATCATTACACATTGTTCTCTTCAGGCAAAATAATTACAATGACTGACTTTTAATGACAATGGGAACGCCACTGAATTACATGTGAATAGTAAAGCCATAGACACATCAATGACAACGTGTCACACCCACCCAACAATGAATCAGGATTTATGAAAGAACAGTATGAGAGAGACTACACAGCATGCATGCATGCTACAATACTACTGTATACAGTCTGCAACTTTTCTTCTTTCTTCTGACTGCAGGCAATATCGCCTGGCGGGATACCGGCACGTTTTGGAGTGGATCCTTCAGGGGGCAAAACTCGGGATAGGGAATCGTATTGTCCTGCCAGCTTGCATAATTCACCAGGTAAAACAATCATATATTACTTCAGACCATTTTGCCTTTTTCCACTCAACCTAGAAAGGATAGTTAACCCCCTAAATGACATTTTTGCTATTGATTAGTCACCCCATGGAGACACGAGTTGAATAATATTAATTTTATTTTTGTTGCATTCCTAAGACAATACTTTGATTACTATAGATTTACCAAATTTACTATACTCATAATTTCGTTTTAGGAATGCAACTAATACAAACAGATATTATTGAACTCAAGTCTCCATGGGCTGACAAATCAATAGAAAAAAAGTCATTTTGAGAGCTTTAAGCTGAGAGCTGTTAAATACCTAAATTGAAAATCTTCTTCCTTCTTCAGGTCAGGCAGCGATTCCCGGAACCTAGTGGGGTGTACAAGGGCTTTTGTGAAGCTGAAGATATTTTTGATGAGCTGTGATGGTGTGCAAATTTGTGAGCTGATAATAAAGATACATTAATTTAAGACATTGGACTTTTTATTTACTTGTACCAAGTGTGATGTACACAGTTGTACCCAACAAAGTGAAATAATAAATTGTTGCCTACAGCAGTTGTTCTCAAATGGGGTTACGTGTACACCTAGGGGTACATAGAGGTACTACGGGGGCACATGAAAGTGAAAAATGAACACCATTTAGAGTAACTGTGTTTCGATGCTGTAATTTCAAGTCTTTCACTCCTTTTTCTTTGAAATGTTATATTATCGATATATTCTTCAAAAGTGGGTTTCATTCATAGCATCAGGTGGACACCTCATGTCCGAAATGGCAACTTTTCAGGATTCAAAATCAAAAGTAGAAGATCTACAAGCTAAAAATGCAACATCCTTTGAGCTTGTGGATCTTCTACTTTTGTATGGTACTAGTATAGCATAGTAGGGCATTCATGACGTTCATTTTTGTATAAGTCAGAGTTGTGTAGTTTTTAGAGTGGGCTTAGGAATCAATGTGTGTGCTTTGTTATGTCTGTTTATGTAAAACCAAGGACCATTTATCATATCATATAATATACAATTGAAAAGGCGACTGAAAGCACGCCTCAAAGGTCCAAATCAATGTACACAAAGGGGATCTTTGATATCAGTGATAGATCAAAGAAAGGGGTCCCACACACAGCCTGGAACTGGCAAAGATTTCCTATTTTCGATGGTGCAGAGGGAAAAAGGGAGCAAACCAAATACAGAGCGGCAAAGGTAAAGTTTACTAGGAAGTATTGAGGGTTTGAGTGGTTAAATGTGAATCCATGAATCCAACAAAGAAAGAGAAAGGACAATAGAACTAAACACATTGATTTATACAATACTGATGCGGTCAAACAAGTCCATGACGCTATCAAGGATAAGTGTGGAAAAATTTCACCTGCTACACAATTTTATAGACTACAATGTGTAGTGCTGCTTCATCTCTAGCTAAAGGGTGCTTGGCCTGAGAAACGTGAACCCCTCCTGCCCCTCTAAAGGGGTTTTCACAGGAGGCTAAGAACATTTATGCCATATGGTTCCATTTGTACACTTTCAGAGCTATGGGGCGGTCCTTGTCTAATGCTTGCCCACATACCCTCGGCAGGTAAATAACGTTTGGGCAGGTGAAGTTCACTTTCAGGTTGCCCAACCAAGCAATTGGTCATTTGATGAGACGCAAATGTCTGTAAACACAACACAAGATATCTGTAATCACCTGAACGTGGCCAACGCACTGTCCTCTGGTCTATGGAATGTAAAATAAGAGCACTGTTAACCTATCATTTTTGTGCACTTAAAAATATAAAATAACAAGTGAGTAACCATAGACATATTCAATCATAGCTATGTAGGTATTTTTATTTGGATGTATTGAGGTATGACATCGTATCGCACAGACCCAGAAATTATAGAAATAAGTGTTACATTGAGTGGTAATCAAAACCTATCATCTTATAACGGACGATTTACTTTATGGGCAAGTAGAACATGACCTGTACTTGCCTCTGAGACCTTAGTATCAACCCCTGAATGTTTGAGAACCACTGTCCTGGTGGACTCTAATGTGCCGCAGTGTCATAGTAAATCAGAGTCATACATTTGACACACAGTGTCTTGAAAACCGGGTGTCTAGTCCTGGTGAAATCTGGACCGGTGGTCAAGATTTGCCTGCTCCTTTGGGGGCTTGGGTGTTTTGGCAATGTTGGGTGGTAGAGATGGCCGATCAAGGGTAGACGTTGGCACTTGGTAGGGCACCGTCGTATCCTTTCTTCGCTTGATGGCGAGATCGACCAGTGTCTCTCGGAAGAGGTGTGTGTGGGGCACGTACTGCTTCTTCACAGCCCACCTCCCTGTCCGCTTGCAGTTCTCCTGTTTCGTGCGGAGTTCACCTGAAATGTAATTATTTTTTCTTGTCATTGTGAAATTCTTATATTTGCTAGGCACCCCAGGCACTTTCACATTTAGAAATACAGCTAGTGCTGTAATTTATCTACAGAGGACAGGCAGAAATTAATCTTTACAGGTCACATGCAAAAAACAAACAAAAAACATTCCAGTAAATTAATTTTAATAACCTGTGGCACTTGTGGCTTGTTTCCGCTTCACAATGTTTTCATTGTGCTCCAAAACTGCCAGCATTCCTCGTTCCTTCATACCAGTGTATGAAAAGTGTAAACGCTTGGGGAGATATTTTAAGAGATTACTGTGAAATATTTCGAGGCCACCTATAGGAACACAAGAACAAAATTATAAAAAAAAAAAAAAGATTTCAAAAAATGTTTTTTTTTTTTTTTTTTTTACATTTATGTTAAAAAATAAATCATGATTCTATCCATTTTGAATAGCTTGAATACATGATTACTATGCAATTGACAGATTGTTGATATTATTGACATTGGTTCTCAGTTAATAAGTAGTATGTTTAGAAAATGGTAGTGGTACGGCCCACCCTGTTCGCTGTAACTTGTACATGTTTAAAATAAAAAATATGTCGTAGCCCCGACCCCCCCACCCTACGAGGTGGTAGGGGGTCCCTGCTCCATCTCCCCATTAGTTTGGGGGTCCCCGGCCTGAAAACGTTGAAGACCCCTGCGGACCAGCAGGACCATAAACGTGATGACAATTTCAGTTTACCTGTGTGTTTGAAGAGCCCCAAGTATTCAAGGTCTCCCAACAGCAGCTTGTCACAGACCAGCTTCTCCAGATCTTGGTATACCTGCAATTCCAATGTAGGCATTTAGCAGACCCGCTTTATCCAGAGCGATTTACAGTAAGCAAGGTAAACACAAGATAAGACATCAAATGCGTGTAAATGATGATGGGGAACTTATTTCAATAACAAGCTCATAACGCCCTCCGGTCATCGAATGACTGTCAGTCAACACTAAGTGTATATATAGCAGTGAAGGCAACGCAACACTATAGTTACATGAGTGCATGTTCAATATTTTAAAATGAGATCACATTGATGTATGAATTGAGATTGTGTGTAGTTTCTTTATAGCCCCAACAGTAACATACAAAGACTAAATTCTATCTAAATAATACGGTACCTGTGAGTCCCTGGAAAGCCACTTCTTCTTCTTCCTCATCTCTTGGTCCAGGGGAAGATGAAAACACCTGTACCTCCGACCTCCCTCAGTCCAGCTATGGATGTCTCGGACGTGGTACAGGATGGACAGCCAACGACGCTTCAGCTCCTGAAATAAATAAATAGATAATAAAGAATATGGTAAACAATCAGGCAACAACAAAGATAAGGAAAACGAAATCTCTTGTTAAACAGGCCAAAGCAAAGGTTTTACAGTCAGATGAATAGGCTAGACATAACAAGGAGGGCAGACAGTAATGTAAAATATGATGATCACATACCTCTGTGTTGCCTCCGCAGGAAGCAGAACAGAACCACAAATGATTCCTCAGAGACCTAATTGGTGAAATACAATAAATAAGTTACACTCTTATGTAACGCTCAACTTACTCAACGTGAGTATTTGTGTGGTTGTAGGTGTCTTTCCTTACATTGACCAGTCTGCTAAATCTCCCCGACCCTTCTTCTTGGCTTTAGCCATCAGCTTGCTATTGAAACCTGAAATAGTCATTTAAATATTAAAACAATCTATGAACTATTTGGGTGTCACCTCCGGTAAAAAAAAACAACAAAAAAACATTGCAGACAACATAGAAAATGTAAAATTAGAGATTATGGAACACAATCCATCTTGCACTTGCCTTTGACAGTGTGCCAAATGTCAAACTGATGATCGATTTCAGGATACTCTTCCCTCATCTTCTTTCTCACTGATCGTGAGCGGTCCGTTGCCACCACCTCCACCTGTAGTCCCACATCAAGCAGCGTGTCGAGGGCCCGTTTGAAGCCTTCTGCTTCCATGGCAGATGAACTTGATGCTTCTGTGACCTACAAGAGGTTAGAGGGATGAAGGGTAGTAAAAGATACATAGAGTAACCAGCCGTTATGCCACAATGTTATGCAATAACACAACCCAAATTACCTGCACTAGGTTAGTCTGCACTATCTCCCCAGTGGCATCCAGCATCATGGTGTAATGGCAGTATTTTGCTGAAAACCCTGGTGAGTCACATCTGAGTTGATGGAAGTAAAAAATAAAAATATATACAGGTATATATTAAACTAAGCATTTCAATCAATGCAATAAATCCACAACAAATGATTAATACCGATTTCAATGTATATACTACTACTACTACTACTTCTTCTTCTGCTGTTTCTTTTACATTCTTCATACACACCTTCCATCCCCAGACAGGTGGACTGGCGTATACGGTTCTCCCCTCTCCTTCTTTTCCGCCTCTTCAATGCAGAGTCTGATCAGGATGTGCTCCCTCTGTTTTGAGTACACACTCTCAACGACAGGACCCAGGTATGACTTCTGCATGTCATAGAAGGTGGTGTGTTTGATCATCCTCAAGTTCATTAATGCGGACCAATCCTGCAACTCTGTGATGGTGCTCCCCGTGAACAGCACAGAGGCAGCACTAAGCAAGTTCACCTCAGGCATCCCTCTGACTTCAGGAGATGAAGACCAGGTACCAGAGTGTCCTTCAAGGCAGTCCCACCTAACCTTCATCTGTGCCCCGACATAGAACACGTGTGTTTCGTTTATGGGCTTTCCACAGCACTGACACTTCCTGAAGAGTTCTAGGATACTGGACTCATACACGATGACCTTAGGCTCCTTCCAACGATGACGAGTAGGATCCTCCTCCTCCTCATCATCATCCTTCACACGCTTCTCCTGGGATGAAGCTGGGGTGGTGGTGGTGGATGAATCATCCTCGGGACAATAGTCTGAATCCTTGGGGTCAAATACTTCCCAACTGCTGCTACTTGTGTCCATGAGAGCCTAATTTTAAATGAAAATGGAGAAATAAACTAACATGCTGACCACACCAACATTGGCAGTTGATAATGTCTGTCATTAAGACCTGGAATTATTTTATACTTTAGCTATTGAAAAATAGCAAATATACAAGCTCACAGCACTGCTGACCACTTGTAGATCTGCTATTTGTTGTTCTGAAAATATTTGTCAATCTTTGTATATATATTTTTCAAAGCAAACTTCTGTAACTCAAATCTCTGCTTCTGGGGGTCCCTGGAACAACATTTTGAGATGGGGATCAGCGGCCAAACACAAAATACAAATTTTGGGGGTCCTTGACATCAAAAAGTTTGAGAACCACTGATTTAGAAGACATTCATAGAATTGGGTCAAAATATTCAAAGACTTGTCCATATACAAGCACACAGCGCAGCATTCAGTGCATAGTATTCCACAAATGCCTTCTAAATCAGTAGTTCTCACACTTTCAAGATGTTTCATTCGTAACCATGGTGAATACTTACTGATGAACGCAGACGACGTAGCCCAAGTGGGCTTGCAGTGTGTGGCGTAGATGACAAGGGTCCAGCTACAAACTAAACAACAACAAAAAGGTCTCAGCATCCTCATTGTAAGCATCATAGACTCTCAGTAGGCCAATTAATTTGCAACATTTACGAACACCACAATAACATCTCTGTAATGCAATCGCCATTTGTCAGTGTCTGTTACTTGTTCCTTCTACTCCTTAGGGCAGTGAGTCTCAACAAATGTTCTTACATCTTGAAAGAGGACACCTTTATGTGAAGCCTGTCTCTATGTAGGTGCATGTGTTGCCAAGTATGGCATTTGAACCCTAACCATACCTCTTTTTTTCTTCTTTTGGCCATGGTTGATGCTGTGGGTCTCAAAGTAGGGTTTGGAACTCCCCTCTCCATGGACGCCTGAGGATCCCAGCAGAAATGAGGGAGAATGTAATCACTATTATTTTACAAGCTACAAGATAATCCAAGACAGAATGTGTAACAGGGGTTCCCAAACTTTTTTGTCTCAGGGCACCCCATAAATATTTGTTTTAATCCGAGGCACCCCTAAATTATAATTTTCACTCCCAGCACCTTATATTTATAGCATATCGTCGTTATTGGGTGGAAACCTTGTATGTCCAAAACCGTTCGTTTTGTATTTATCATCTATAAAATGTACAAAACTAGTGAAAACAGCAGATCTACAAGCACACAGGTAGATCGGCTGTTTTCACTAGTTTTGTGCGACAGTCTTGTATGATGAAGCAGGGCTTTGCTTTACCAAAAGATGTACACATTTGAAACTTGGAGATATGAGGTTTTGGAGATATGAGGTTTCTGCCTGACAGTGAAGATATTTTAGTGATTAAGATATCTTAGTGATTATGTTGCGAGGATAACGTTGAGATAACAGCCATTTTGGTTAGAACTGACTTTGTACTTCAAGTTTAAAATGATACAAAATATTTTTTCAAGTGTCCAAATAAATTCCAAATATTATCAAATGATCTCGCGGCACCCCAGGGTGCCCCGTCACCCACTTTGAAAACCCCTGGTATAAGAATCAATCAATCCACATAAAATATTCCACTCTGATGACTTATTTCACCAGTCTCTCTCAAATGGAGTATGTGTTGTATATGCATTTACATGACAGTGTTAGAAGCACTGTGTTCTGTCACTGATGCTATGTTCTGTTCTGCTCTGCTCTGTGATTGTAGTGATATTTAAAAGTAATGATAAATGATGAGTCCAAAGAAACGTTTTTAACAAAGTTTACTGAAACTTCTTGCAAGTGGAGAAAAATACCAACAAAGAAAAAGTATACAGAATATGGCTTGAAGGTTCACAATATTAACGTGGTGGGTCTCTTTTCTGTCACTAGTAACACAATCGCGACATCTAGTGACATTTTCTGTGACATCACTCACAGTCAGACAGAAAAGCAACTTCCCGTTAGGTTCTTCAAAATAAAGTGTCTGAGCTTGTGCCAAATAATCTGCAACCATAAACAAGCATGCAGTAAATAATGTGTTTCCGAAATGTTTTTAAATTGTAAATAGTACTTATATTTTTAACAGTTGGGACTACATGGCCTAATCATTCTCCAACACAATACACTACACTGCTTTAATGATTATGCACCACAAGGCAAATTATGACAGGCTGCCTAAAGATTAGCATAGCAATGACAATAGAGGCCAGCCCAGCACAATGACAACACATACATTCATAAGATTGACTTCCATTATTCTAAACTGAGGTGTCACCTAAACCCAACCTCAGTGGGGGCATTTCTGAATGTTTCTACGTGGGGTGTTTCTGAATGGAGGTCTGCCCCCCACCTTGCCCTCGGGGATCAAGAAACCTATCCTAGCACTAAACGTGTCTCAAACAACGAGGCTAAATAATTGACTTCTTCCAAATAAAAGATGCTTACCCCTTCAACGACTGCAACTTCATCTGAAGCCTCTGCAGATGGCAGGTTCTAAAGAAAAGTGACAACATAAATATAGCTAGTCAAGTGTCTAGCGTACTAGCGTTTGCTATAATTACATGTTTCACAAGTTGCTTACGGCATTTTAACTCCAAACATACCTCTGGTCTGCTTCTTTTGGCCGACAGGGGTTGAACAGTAGTCGAGGACACCTCAGGCTCAATGTCAACAGTCTCGTCTTGGGGGAATATAGATGGAACCGCGTTCTCCCTCAGTAGAGACCGCGCTTTCCTGGTCTTTCCCTGGTCCATCATTTCTGCCATCAGATTTCTCCCAAAATCATCTGCGGTAAAATGTTCACCACACACTCGCAGACCTCCGAGTATAGCTGGGTCTGTGTTTTCGTCGTAACGAGGGTGTTTGATTGCCCTCAGCCATTGTCTGCAAAGGTCCCATCTAGTATCCACGTTTGGGAGACGGTGATAAGACACGGGTCCTTTCTGCCTCTTTCTGGCCCGATAACACCCAGGTACAAAACAAGTTTGCGGCATCGTTTCACCGACACATACACGGACACACACGAAACAACTACTGCAAACAACAACAACAAAAAAACAACAACTACTACTGCTACTATTAAAATGACTGCTGCTACTACTACCACTACTACTACTAGGCTACAACTATTATTACTACTACTACTATAACTAATACTACTTCCAAAAACAACTGCTTCCAAATACACGACCGATGCTTTCCACCAACAAGCCCCTACAAGGCGCGCTGTTGTTTCGAGCGGGAGGAAGGGGTTGGGCGAGTTGCGCTAAGCACCGTGGGTAGTGTAGTGTATTTACAGGACGCGCCCTAGGAAGTGAGGTCATAGCTTCGCGTTTCCAAAAAAATGGCAATATACCTCCAAAATAAAATTCCTTTTGGTTTCCATGTTAGAATATGATAATATGGGGTTACAAAAGCCCTTGAAAACGACCGGAGCTCCCCTTTAAGCCAGACATGGAGACACACATGTATTTCCCCAAAGTTTGGCACGCTACTCCTCCCACAGTTTTTGCACCACACACTTGCGCCATATGTCAAATCGACCGGCTTACGCGGGAATCGTGTGCTATCAACTTGCTAAGAGAAAGGTTCTATAGTTTAATTGATATGAATTTATTAAGAAATTAATTAACCCTTACCTGTCCCCATTGACTTATAATGGGAATCGCATTCAATAATTTTTCTCTCGCAAACCATAGGGGCTACAGTTTCAAGACTCAGAGAGGAGGTTCATAATGATTACAAGGAATAAATAAAAAATAATAGCGTCATTTGGCCTCATGGTGGCGCTATAACAGCCCAGTGTACGTTTTGGCCTGTAACTGTTGAACCGTAGGTCGGAAAATTAAACTTATTTTTTCCCCGGATTCCTTGGGCCAAGACGCATCTCCCCATATAGGCCACGCCCATTTGCGCCAGGATAGATTTTCCGCCATCTTGAATTTTCTCCGAAACACACTTTTTGCTCCTTTTCCTACATATTTTCTTCAAATGTCTTAAAAACCGGTACACGTGATCTATGAAGCCACGCGATAAACATAGTCAAAGGATATTTCGATAGTCTATACCGTTCATTCGTAACGTGCTTCCAAAGTTAGCGGGAGGGGCCCGTTTTGCAAACAATAGCCATAAATCACAAACAAAAGGTCCATTCAACACTGAATTTCAACCACAGTTCGGGGGTGGCATACTCAACGAATCCCAAAAAGCATTTCCACTTGGCCACATGGTGGCGCTATAACGGACCGCTTGCCTCGTAACTCTTGAACCGTAGGTCACAGAATTACAATTCTTTTTTCCCTGGATTCCTTGGGTCACGACGCATCTCTCCATATAGGATACGCCAATTTGCACATGGGAAGATTTTCCGCCATCTTGAATTTTCTCCTAAACACACTTTTTACTCCTTTTGCTACAAATTTTCTTCAAATGTCTTAAAAACCGGTACACATGATCTTTAAAGCCATGCGATATACATAGTCAAAGGATATTTCGATAGTTCGTACCGTTCGTTCGTAACGCGCTTCCAAAGTTAGCGGGAGGGGCCCGTTTGGCAAAAAATTGCCCTAACTCACAAACAATAGGTCGAGTCACCACCGAATTTCAACCACAGGTCGGGGGTGGCATACTCAACGGATCCCCAAAAGCATTTCCACTTCGACCCCTAGGGGGCGTCACAAACGCGCCAAACGTAAACATATTACTTAGACAAAATCTCTGGACTTTGAGCTTTAACTCAAAAAACACCATAATAGTTCTGTTCAATATTACAATGGGAATCCATTAAGAATGTCTTACTCTACCTCTGATAACATCTTTGTAAGATTTTACTGTACAAAAGTGGAGTAATATAGCTTTAAAGTCACTACAAAAACACATTATTTAGAGAAAATCTCTGTACTTTGAGCTTTAACTGAAAAAACAACATAATAGTTCTGTCCACTATTCCAATGGGAATCACATAAGAATGTCTTACTATGCCTATGATAACATTTTGGTAAGATTTGACTATACAAAGGTGGAGTAATATAGCTTTAAAGTCACTACAAAAACATGTTACTTAGTCAAAATCTTTGGACTTTGAGATTTAACTGAAAAAACACCATAATAGTTCTGTTCACTATTACAACGGCAATCCCCTAAGAACGTCCTACTGTACCTCTGATAACATCTTTGTAACATTTTACTGTACAAAAGTGGAGTAAGATAGCTTTAAAGTCAATCCAAAAACACATTACTTAGAGAACATATCTGGACTTTGAGATTTTAAATCACACACAATAGGTCGAGTCAACACAGAATTTCAACCACAGGTCGCGGGTGGCATACTCAACAAATCCCCAAAAGCATTTCCACTTCGACCCAAACGTAACCGTTTCGTGCCAGAACGCGTTTTTCACGGGGACCGACCCTCTCACAACGAAACACGGGCGACTTGGCGGATTGTCTCACCGTCCAAACCGCTGCACAAGGTCGCGCACAGCAGGCACACTTGTCAAAATTGACTCTGTCAATTCTAGTTAAGTGTGCCTATGCATAGCATTGGCAACTTATTGCAATCGCTCATATTTATGTATGTATGTCCATGCTTTTCCCCAAAGTTTGGCACGCTACTCCTCCCACAGTTTTTGCGCCACACACTCGCGCCATATGTCAAATCGACCGGCTTACTCGGGAATGGTGTGCTAGTAACTTGCTAAGAGAAAGGTTCTATAGTTTAATTTATATTAATTTATTAGTGAATTAAATTGTCCCCATTGACTTATAATGGGAGAAAGCAAAAATTCACATTCAATTATTTTTCTCTCGCAAACCATAGGGGCTACAGTTTCAAGACTTGGAGAGGAGGTTCATAATGATTGTAAGAATTAATCAAAAAATAATTACATCACTCGGCCTCATGGTGGCGCTATAACAGGCCACTTTACGTTTTGGCCTGTAACTGTTGAACCGTAGGTCGGAAAATTAAAATTATTTTTTCCCTGGATTCCTTGGGTCAAGACGCATCTCCCGATATAGGCCACGCCCATTTGCGCCAGGATAGATTTTCCGCCATCTTGAATTTTCTCCAAAACGCACTTTTTGTTCCTTTTCCGACATATTTTCTTCAAATTGCACAAAAAACGGTACACATGATCTATGAACCCATGCAATGAACATACTCAAGGGATATTGCGATAGTCCATTACGTTTGTTCGTAACGTGCTTCCAAAGTTAGCGAAAGGGGCCCGTTTTGCAAACAATAGCCATAAATCACAAACAAAAGGTCCAGTCAACACTGAATTTCAACCACAGGTCGGGGGTGGCATACTCAACGATCCCCAAAAGCATTTCCAATTGGCCACATGGTGGCGCTATAACGGACCACTTGCCTCGTAACTCTTGAACCATAGGTCGGAGAATTAAAATTCTTTTTTCCCTGGATTCCTTGGGTCACGACGCATCTCTCCATATAGGACACGCCAATTTGCACATGGGAAGATTTTTCACCATTTCAAATTTTCTCCAAAACACACTTTTTGCTCCTTTTCCTACATATTTTCTTCAAATGTCTTAAAAACCGGTACACATGATCTATGAAGCCACGCGATAAACATAGTCAAAGGATATTTCGATAGTCCGTACCGTTCGTTCGTAACGCGCTTCCAAAGTTAGCGGGAGGGGCCCGTTTCGCAAACGATAGCCATAAATCACAAACAATAGGTCGAGTCAACACTGAATTTCAACCACAGGTCGCGGGCGGCATACTCAACGATTCCCCAAAAGCATTTCCACTTCGACCCCTAGGGGGCGTCACAAACGCGCGAAACGTAACCGTTTCGTGCCAGAACGCGTTTTTCACGGGGACCGACCCTCTCACGACGAAACGCGGACGACTCGGCGGACGGTCTCACGGTCCGAACCGCCGCACGAGGTCGCGCATTTAGCGCGCTGCAGGCACACTTGTCAAAATTGACTCTGTCAATTCTAGTTAAGTGTGCCTATGCATAGCATGGGCAGACTTATTGTTATCGCTCATATTTATTTATTTACTTACTTAAGTCTGTCCATACTTTTCCCCAAAGTTTGGCACGCTACTCCTCCCACAGTTTTTGCACCACACACTCGCGCCATATGTCAAATCGACCGGCTTACTCGGGAATGGTGTGCTATCAAGTTGCTAAGAGAAAGGTTCTATAGTTTAATTGATATTAATTTATTAGTTAATTAATTTTCCCCATTGGCTTATAATGGGAATCGCATTCAATTATTTTTTTCTCGCAAACCATAGGGGCTACAGTTTCAAGACTTGGAGAGGAGGTTCATAATGATTGTAAGAATTAATCAAAAAATAATGACATCACTCGGCCTCATGGTGGCGCTATAACGGCCAACTTTACGTTTTGCCCCGTAACTCTTGAACCGTAAGTCGGAAAATGAAAATTATTTTTTCCCTGGATTCCTTGGGTCATGACGCATCTCCCCATATAGGCCACGCCCATTTGCGCCAGGATAGATTTTCCGCCATCTTGAATTTTGTCCAAAACACACTTTTTGCACCTTTTCCTACATATTTTCTTCAAATGTCTTAAAAACCGGTACACATGATCTATGAAGCCACGCGATAAACATAGTCAAAGGATATTTCGATAGTTCGTACCGTTCGTTCATAACGCGCTTCCAAAGTTAGCGGGAGGGGCCCGTATGGCAAAAAATTGCCCTAACTCACAAACAATAGGTCGAGTCAACACTGAATTTCAGCCACAGGTCGGGGGTGGCATACTCAACCAATCCCCAAAAGCATTTCCACTTCGACCCCTAGGGGGCGTCACAAACGCGTAAAACGTAACCGTTTCGTGCCGGAACACGTTTTTCACGGGGACGGACCCTCTCACAACGAAACACAGACAACTTGGCGGATGGTCTCACCGTCCAAACCGCTACACAAGGTCGTGCATTGCAGGCACACTTGTCAAAATTGACTCCGTCAATTCTAGTTAAGTGTGCCTATGCATAGCATGGGCAGACTTATTGTTATCACTCATACTTAAGCCAGACATGGACACACACATGTATTTCCCCAAAGTTTGGCACGCTACTCCTCCCACAGTTTTTGCACCACACACTTGCGCCATATGTCAAATCGACCGGCTTACGCGGGAATGGTGTGCTAGTAACTTGCTAAGAGAAAGGTTCTATAGTTTAATTGATATGAATTTATTAAGAAATTAATTAACCCTTACCTGTCCCCATTGACTTATAATGGGAATCGCATTCAATAATTTTTCTCTCGCAAACCATAGGGGCTACAGTTTCAAGACTCAGAGAGGAGGTTCATAATGATTACAAGGAATAAATTAAAAATAATAGCGTCATTTGGCCTCATGGTGGCGCTATAACAGCCCAGTGTACGTTTTGGCCTGTAACTGTTGAACCGTAGGTCGGAAAATTAAACTTATTTTTTCCCCGGATTCCTTGGGCCAAGACGCATCTCCCCATATAGGCCACGCCCATTTGCGCCAGGATAGATTTTCCGCCATCTTGAATTTTCTCCGAAACACACTTTTTGCTCCTTTTCCTACATATTTTCTTCAAATGTCTTAAAAACCGGTACACGTGATCTATGAAGCCACGCGATAAACATAGTCAAAGGATATTTCGATAGTCTATACCGTTCATTCGTAACGTGCTTCCAAAGTTAGCGGGAGGGGCCCGTTTTGCAAACAATAGCCATAAATCACAAACAAAAGGTCCATTCAACACTGAATTTCAACCACAGTTCGGGGGTGGCATCCTCAACGAATCCCAAAAAGCATTTCCACTTGGCCACATGGTGGCGCTATAACGGACCGCTTGCCTCGTAACTCTTGAACCGTAGGTCACAGAATTACAATTCTTTTTTCCCTGGATTCCTTGGGTCACGACGCATCTCTCCATATAGGATACGCCAATTTGCACATGGGAAGATTTTCCGCCATCTTGAATTTTCTCCTAAACACACTTTTTACTCCTTTTGCTACAAATTTTCTTCAAATGTCTTAAAAACCGGTACACATGATCTATGCAGCCACGCGATAAACATAGTCAAAGGATATTTTGATAGTCCGTACCGTTCGTTCGTAACGCGCTTCCAAGGTTAGCGGGAGGGGCCCGTTTCGCAAACGATAGCCATAAATCACAAACAATAGGTCGAGTCAACACTGAATTTCAACCACAGGTCGAGGGTGGCATACTCAACGAATCCCCAAAAGCATTTCCACTTCGACCCCTAGGGGGCGTCACAAACGCGCGAAACGTAACCGTTTCGTGCCAAAACGCGTTTTTCACGGGGACCGACCCTCTCACAACGAAACGCAGGCGACTCGGCGGACGGTCTCACGGTCCGAACCGCCGCACAAGGTCGCGCATTCAGCGCGCTGCAGGCACACTTGTCAAAATTGACTCTGTCAATTCTAGTTAAGTGTGCCTATGCATAGCATGGGCAGACTTATTGTTATCGCTCATATTTACTTACTTAAGTCTGTCCATACTTTTCCCCAAAGTTTGGCACGCTACTCCTCCCACAGTTTTTGCACCACACACTCGCGCCATATGTCAAATCGACTGGCTTACTCGGGAATGGTGTGCTATCAAGTTGCTAAGAGAAAGGTTCTATAGTTTAATTGATATAAATTTATTAGTGAATTAATTTTCCCCATTGACTTATAATGGGAATCGCATTCAATTATTTTTCTCTCGCAAACCATAGGGGCTACAGTTTCAAGACTTGGAGAGGAGGTTCATAATGATTGTAAGAATTAATCAAAAAATAATGACATCACTCGGCCTCATGGTGGCGCTATAACGGCCAACTTTACGTTTTGCCCCGTAACTCTTGAACCGTAGGTCGGAAAATGAAAATTATTTTTTCCCTGGATTCCTTGGGTCATGACGCATCTCCCCATATAGGCCACGCCCATTTGCGTATGGATAGATTTTCCGCCATCTTGAATTTTGTCCAAAACACACTTTTTGCTCCTTTTCCTACATATTTTCTTCAAATGTCTTAAAAACCGGTACACATGATCTATGAAGCCACGCGATAAACATAGTCAAAGGATATTTCGATAGTCCATACCGTTTGTTCGTAACGCGCTTCCAAAGTTAGCGGGAGGGGCCCGTTTCACAAACGATAGCCATAAATCACAAACAATAAGTCGAGTCACCACCGAATTTCAACCACAGGTCGGGGGTGGCATACTCAACGAATCCCCAAAAGCATTTCCACTTCGACCCCTAGGGGGCGTCACAAACGCGCGAAACGTAACCGTTTCGTGGCAGAACGCGTTTCAGACACAGGCATTGCGATTGAGCTGTGCTGTACTTTACTGCACTGTATTGTACTGTACCGTACCGTACTGTATTGTACTCTCTCTTCTGTACTGTACTGTACTGTACTGTACTGTACTGTACTGTACTGTACTGTACCTTACTCTGCTGTAGTGTACTGTACCTTACTGTATTGTAGTGTACTGTATCTTCTGTACTGTCTGTGCTGTAGCTTACTGTGCTGTAGTGTACTGTACCTTACCGTACTGTAGTGTGCTGTACCATACTGTATTGTAGTGTACTGTGTCTTCTGTACTGTACTGTATGGTAGTAGCGCGCTGCAGGCACACTTGTCAAAATTGACTCTGTCAATTCTAGTGTTGAATCTACAAGCACACTTTCCCAAAGTTTGGCACGCTACTCCTCCCACAGTTTTTGCACCACACACTCGCGCCATATGTCAAATCGACCGGCTTACTCGGGAATCGTGTGCTAGTAACTTGCTAAGAGAAAGGTTCTATAGTTTAATTGATATGAATTTATTAGTGAATTAATTTTCCCCATTGACTTATAATGGGAATGGCAAAAACTCACATTCAATTATTTTCCTCTCGCAAACCATAGAGGCTACAGTTTCAAGACTTGGAGAGGAGGTTCATAATGATTTCAAGGATTAAATAAAAAATAATAGTGTCACTTGGCCTCATGGTGGCGCTATAACAGCCCAGTTTACGTTTTGGCCTGTAACTGTTGAACCGTAGGTCGGAAAATTAAAATTCTTTTTTCCCTGGATTCCTTGGGTCAAGACGCATCTCTCGATATACGCCCCGCCCATTTGCGTAGGGATAGATTTTCCGCCATCTTGGATTTTCTCCAAAACACACTTTTTGCTCCTTTTCCTACATATTTTCTTCAAATGTCTTAAAAACCGGTACACATGATCTATGAAGCCACGCGATAAACATAGTCAAAGGATATTTCGATAGTCCATACCATACGTTCGTAACGCGCTTCCAAAGTTAGCGGGAGGGGCCCGTTTCGCTAACGATAGCCATAAATCACAAACAATAGGTCCAGTCAACACTGAATTTCAACCACAGGTCAGGGGTGGCATACTCAACGAATCCCCAAAAGCATTTCCACTGCGACCCCTAGGGGGCGTCACAAACGCGCGAAACATAACCGTTTCGTGCCAAAGCGCGTTTTTCACGGGGACCGACCCTCTCACAAGGAAACGCAGACGACTCGGCGGACGGTCTCACGGTCCCAACCGCCGCACAAGGTCGCGCATTTAGCGAGCTGCACTGCAGGCACACTTGTCAAAATTGACCATGTCAATTCTAGTTAAGTGTGCCTATGCATAGCATGGGACACTTATTGTTCTCGCTCATATTTATTTATTTATTTATGTCTGTCCATACGATTCCCCAAAGTTTGGCACGCTACTCCTCCCACAGTTTTTGCAACACACACTCGCGCCATATGTCAAATCGACCGGCTTACTCGGGAATGGTGTGCTATTAAGTTGCTAAGAGAAAGGTTCTATAGTTTAATTGATATTAATTTATTAGTGCATTAATTTCTCCCCATTGACTTATAATGGGAATGGCAAAAACTCACATTCAATTAATTTTCTCTCGCAAACCATAGGGCCTACAGTTTCAACACTTGGAGAGGAGGTTCATAATGATTTCAAGGATTAAATAAAAAATAATAGTGTCATTTGGCCTCATGGTGGCGCTATAACAGCCCACTTTACGTTTTGGCCTGTAACTGTTGAACCGTAGGTCGGAAAATGAAAATTCTTTTTTCCCTGGAATCCTTGGGTCAAGACGCATCTTCCGATATAGGCCACGCCCATTTGCGCCTGGATAGATTTTCCGCCATCTTGAATTTTCTCCAAAACACACTTTTTGTTCCTTTTTTGACATATTTTCTTCAAATTGCACAAAAAACGGTACACATGATCTATGAACCCATGCAATGAACATACTCAAGGGATATTGCGATAGTCCATTACATTCGTTCGTAACGCGCTTCCAAAGTTAGCGGGAGGGGCCCGTTTTGCAAACAATAGCCATAAATCACAAACAAAAGGTCCAGTCAACACTGAATTTCAACCACAGATCGGGGGTGGCATACTCAACGATCCCCAAAAGCATTTCCAATTGGCCACATGGTGGCGCTATAACGGACCACTTGCCTCGTAACTCTTGAACCATAGGTCGGAGAATTAAAATTCTTTTTTCCCTGGATTCCTTGGGTCACGACGCATCTCTCCATATAGGACACGCCAATTTGCACATGAGAAGATTTTTCACCATTTCAAATTTTCTCCAAAACACACTTTTTGCATTTTTTCCTACATATTTTCTTCAAATGTCACAAAAATGGGTACACATGATCTACTAACCCATGCAATGAACATAGTCAAGGGATATGTCTATAGTCCATACCATTCGTTCGTAACGGGCTTCCAGAGTTAGCGGGAGGGGCCCGTTTTGCAAATAATAGCCATAAATCACAAACAAAACGTTGAGTCAGCACTGAATTTCAACCACAGGCTGCGGGTGGCTTACTCAAGGAATCCCCAAAAGCGTTTCCAATTCAACCCGTAGGGGGTGTCACAAACGCGCAAAACGTAATTGTCCCCATTGACTTATAATGGGAGAAAGCAGAAATTCACATTCAAGTATTTTTCTTTCGCAAAGCATAGGGGCTACAGTTTCAAACCTTGCAGAGGAGATTCATAATGATTTTAAGAATAAATCAAAAAATAATTACATCACTCATCCTCATGGTGGCGCTATAACGGCCCACTTTACGTTTTGCCCCGTAACTCTTGAACCGTAGATCGGAAAATTAAAATTATTTTTTCCCTGGATTCCTTGGGTCAAGACGCATCTCTCGATATAGGCCACGCCCATTTGCGTAGGGATAGATTTTCCGCCATCTTGAATTGTCTCCAAAACACAGTTTTTGCTCCTTTTCCTACATATTTTCTTCAAATGTCTTAAAAACCGGTACACTTGATCTATGAAGCCACGCGATAAACATAGTCAAAGGATATTTCGATAGTCCATACCGTTCGTTCGTAATGCGCTTCCAAACTTAGCGGGAGGGGCACGTTTCGCAAACGAGAGCCATAAATCACAAACAAAAGGTCAAGTCAACACCGAATTTCAACCACAGATCGGGGGTGGCATACTCAACGGATCCCCAAAAGCATTTCCACTTCGACCCCTAGGGGGCGTCACAAACGCGCGAAACGTAACCGTTTCGTGCCAGAACGCGCTGTCCCCATTGACTTATAATGGGAGAAAGCAGAAATTCACATTCAAGTATTTTTCTTTCGCAAAGCATAGGGGCTACAGTTTCAAATTGGGGAATCGTGTGCTATTACTTTTCTAAGAGAAAAGTTGTATCGTTTAATTGATATTAATTTATTAGTGAATTAATTTTCCCCATTGACTTATAATGGGAATCGCATACAATTATTTTTCTCTCGCAAACCATAGGGGCTACAGTTTCAAGACTCGGAGAGGAGGTTCATAATGATTTCAAGGATTAAATAAAAAATAATTGTGTCATTTGGCCTCATGGTGGCGCTATAACAGCCCAGTTTACGTTTTGTCCTGTAACTGTTGAACCGTAGGTCGGAAAATTTAAATTATTTTTTCCCTGGATTCCTTGGGTCATGACGCATCTCCCCATATAGGCCACGCCCATTTGCGTAGGGATAGATTTTCCGCCATCTTGAATTTTCTCCAAAACACACTTTTTGCTCCTTTTCCTACATATTTTCTTCAAATGTCTTAAAAATCGGTACACATGATCTATGAAGCCATGCGATAAACATACTCAAAGGATATTTCGATAGTCTATACCGTTCGTTCGTAACGGCCTTCCAAAGTTGGCGGGAGGGGCCCGTTACGCAAACGAGAGCCATAAATCACAAACAAAAGGTCGAGTCAACACTGAATTTTAACCACAGGTCGCGGGTGGCATACTCAACGTTTCCCCAAAAGCATTTCCACTTCGACCCATAGGGGGCGTCACAAACGCGCGAAACGTAACCGCTTCGTGCCAGAACGCGTTTTTCACGGGGACCGACCCTCTCACAACGAAACACGGGCGACTCGGCGGATTGTCTCACCGTCCAAACCGCTGCACAAGGTCGCGCACTGCAGGCACACTTGTCAAAATTGACTCTGTCAATTCTAGTTAAGTGTGCCTATGCATAGCATGGGGACACTTATTGTTCTTGCTCATATTTATTTATTTAAGTCTGTCCATGCAATTCCCCAAAAGTTTGGCACGCTACTCCTCCCACAGTTTTTGCACCACACACTCCCGCCATATGTCAAATTGATCGGCTTGCTCGGGAATGGTGTGCTATCAAGTTGCTAAGAGAAAGGTTCTATAGTTTAATTGATATTAATTTATTAGTGAATTAATTTCCCCCATTGACTTATAATGGGAATCGCATTCAATTATTTTTTTCTCGCAAACCATAGGGGCTACAGTTTCAAGACTTGGAGAGGAGGTTCATAATGATTGTAAGAATTAATCAAAAAATAATTACATCACTCGGCCTCATGGTGGCGCTATAACGGCCAACTTTACGTTTTGCCTTGTAACTCATGAACCGTAGGTCGGAAAATTTAAATTATTTTTTCCCCGGATTCCTTGGGTCAAGACGCATCTCCGCATATAGGCCACGCCCATTTGCGTATGGGTAGATTTTCCGCCATCTTGAATTTTCTCCAAAACACACTTTTTGCTCCTTTTCCTACATATTTTCTTCAAATGTCTTAAAAACCGGTACACATGATCTATGAAGCCACGCGATAAACATAGTCAAAGGATATTTCGATAGTCCATACCGTTCGTTCGTAACACGCTTCCAAAGTTAGCGGGAGGGGCCCGTTTCACAAACGATAGCCATAAATCACAAACAATAAGTCGAGTCACCACCGAATTTCAACCACAGGTCGGGGGCGGCATACTCAACTAATCCCCAAAAGCATTTCCACTTCGACCCATAGGGGGCGTCACAAACGCGCGAAAGGTAACCGTTTCGTGCCAGAACGCGTTTTTCAGGGGGACCGACCCTCTCAAAACGAAACACGGACGACTCGGCGGACGGTCTCACGGTCCGAACCGCCGTACAAGGTCGCGCATTTAGCGAGATGCAGGCACACTTGTCAAAATTGACTCTGTCAATTCTAGTTAAGTGTGCCTATGCATAGCATGGGACACTTATTGTTCTCGCTCATATTTATTTATTTATTTATGTCTGTCCATACGATTCCCCAAAGTTTGGCACGCTACTCCTCCCACAGTTTTTGCAACACACACTCGCGCCATATGTCAAATCGACCGGCTTACTCGGGAATGGTGTGCTAGTAACTTGCTAAGAGAAAGGTTCTATAGTTTAATTGATATTAATTTATTAGTGAATTAAATTGTCCCCATTGACTTATAATGGGAGAAAGCAAAAATTCACATTCAATTATTTTTCTCTCGCAAACCATAGGGGCTACAGTTTCAAGACTTGGAGAGGAGGTTCATAATGATTGTAAGAATTAATCAAAAAATAATTACATCACTCGGCCTCATGGTGGCGCTATAACAGCCCACTTTACGTTTTGGCCTGTAACTGTTGAACCGTAGGTCGGAAAATTAAAATTATTTTTTCCCTGGATTCCTTGGGTCAAGACGCATCTCCCGATATAGGCCACGCCCATTTGCGCCTGGATAGATTTTCCGCCATCTTGAATTTTCTCCAAAACACACTTTTTGTTCCTTTTCCGACATATTTTCTTCAAATTGCACAAAAAACGGTACACATGATCTATGAACCCATGCAATGAACATACTCAAGGGATATTGCGATAGTCCATTACGTTCGTTCGTAACGCGCTTCCAAAGTTAGCGGGAGGGGCCCGTTTTGCAAACAATAGCCATAAATCACAAACAAAAGGTCCAGTCAACACTGAATTTCAACCACAGGTCGGGGGTGGCATACTCAACGATCCCCAAAAGCATTTCCAATTGGCCACATGGTGGCGCTATAACGGACCACTTGCCTCGTAACTCTTGAACCATAGGTCGGAGAATTAAAATTCTGTTTTCCCTTGATTCCTTGGGTCACGACGCATCTCTCCATATAGGACACGCCAATTTGCACATGGGAAGATTTTTCACCATTTCAAATTTTCTCCAAAACACACTTTTTGCATTTTTTCCTACATATTTTCTTCAAATGTCACAAAAATGGGTACACATGATCTACTAACCCATGCAATGAACATAGTCAAGGGATATGTCTATAGTCCATACCATTCGTTCGTAACGGGCTTCCAGAGTTAGCGGGAGGGGCCCGTTTTGCAAATAATAGCCATAAATCACAAACAAAACGTTGAGTCAGCAATGAATTTCAACCACAGGCTGCGGGTGGCTTACTCAAGGAATCCCCAAAAGCGTTTCCAATTCGACCCGTAGGGGGCGTCACAAACGCGCAAAACGTAATTGTCCCCATTGACTTATAATGGGAGAAAGCAGAAATTCACATTCAAGTATTTTTCTTTCGCAAAGCATAGGGGCTACAGTTTCAAACCTTGCAGAGGAGATTCATAATGATTTTAAGAATAAATCAAAAAATAATTACATCACTCATCCTCATGGTGGCGCTATAACGGCCCACTTTACCTTTTGCCCCGTAACTCTTGAACCGTAGATCGGAAAATTAAAATTATTTTTTCCCTGGATTCCTTGGGTCAAGACGCATCTCTCGATATAGGCCACGCCCATTTGCGTAGGGATAGATTTTCCGCCATCTTTGATTTTCTCCAAAACACACTTTTTGCTCCTTTTCCTACATATTTTCTTCAAATGTCTTAAAAACCGGTACACTTGATCTATGAATCCACGCGATAAACATAGTCAAAGGATATTTCGATAGTCCATACCGTTCGTTCGTAACGCGCTTCCGAACTTAGCGGGAGGGGCAAGTTTCGCAAACGATAGCCATAAATCACAAACAATAGGTCGAGTCAACACCGAATTTCAACCACAGGTCGGGGGTGGCATACTCAACGGATCCCCAAAAGCATTTCCACTTCGACCCCTAGGGGGCGTCACAAACGCGCGAAACGTAACCGTTTCGTGCCAAAACGCGTTTTTCACGGGGACCGACCCTCTCACGACGAAACGCAGGCGACTCGGCGGACGGTCTCACCGTCCGAACCGCCGCACGAGGTCGCGCATTTAGCGAGCTGCAGGCACACTTGTCAAAATTGACTCTGTCAATTCTAGTTAAGTGTGCCTATGCATAGCATGGGCAGACTTATTGTTATCACTCATACTTAAGCCAGACATGGACACACACATGTATTTCCCCAAAGTTTGGCACGCTACTCCTCCCACAGTTTTTGCACCACACACTCGCGCCATATGTCAAATCGACCGGCTTACGCGGGAATCGTGTGCTATCAACTTGCTAAGAGAAAGGTTCTATAGTTTAATTGATATGAATTTATTAAGAAATTAATTAACCCTTACCTGTCCCCATTGACTTATAATGGGAATCGCATTCAATAATTTTTCTCTCGCAAACCATAGGGGCTACAGTTTCAAGACTCAGAGAGGAGGTTCATAATGATTACAAGGAATAAATAAAAAATAATAGCGTCATTTGGCCTCATGGTGGCGCTATAACAGCCCAGTGTACGTTTTGGCCTGTAACTGTTGAACCGTAGGTCGGAAAATTAAACTTATTTTTTCCCCGGATTCCTTGGGCCAAGACGCATCTCCCCATATAGGCCACGCCCATTTGCGCCAGGATAGATTTTCCGCCATCTTGAATTTTCTCCGAAACACACTTTTTGCTCCTTTTCCTACATATTTTCTTCAAATGTCTTAAAAACCGGTACAGGTGATCTATGAAGCCACGCGATAAACATAGTCAAAGGATATTTCGATAGTTTATACCGTTCGTTCGTAACGTGCTTCCAAAGTTAGCGGGAGGGGCCCGTTTCGCTAACAATAGCCATAAATCACAAACAATAGGTCGAGTCAACACTGAATTTCAACCAAAGGTCGGGGGTGGCATACTCAACGATTCCCCAAAAGCATTTCAACTTCGACCCCTAGGGGGCGTCACAAACGCGCGAAACGTAACCGTTTCGTGCCAGAACGCGTTTTTCACGGGGACCGACCCTCTCACGACGAAACGCGGACGACTCGTCGGACGGTCTCACAATCCGAACCGCCGCACGAGGTCGCCCGTTTAGCGCGCTGCAGGCACACTTGTAAAAATTGACTCTGTCAATTCTAGTTAAGTGTGCCTATGCATAGCATGGGCAGACTTATTGTTATCACTCATACTTAAGCCAGACATGGACACACACATGTATTTCCCCAAAGTTTGGCACGCTACTCCTCCCACAGTTTTTGCACCACACACTCGCGCCATATGTCAAATCGACCGGCTTACGCGGGAATCGTGTGCTATCAACTTGCTAAGAGAAAGGTTCTATAGTTTAATTGATATGAATTTATTAAGAAATTAATTAACCCTTACCTGTCCCCATTGACTTATAATGGGAATCGCATTCAATAATTTTTCTCTCGCAAACCATAGGGGCTACAGTTTCAAGACTCAGAGAGGAGGTTCATAATGATTACAAGGAATAAATAAAAAATAATAGCGTCATTTGGCCTCATGGTGGCGCTATAACAGCCCAGTGTACGTTTTGGCCTGTAACTGTTGAACCGTAGGTCGGAAACTTAAAATTATTTTTTCCCCGGATTCCTTGGGTCGAGACGCATCTCCCCATATAGGCCACGCCCATTTGCGCCAGGATAGATTTTCCGCCATCTTGAAATTTCTCCGAAACACACTTTTTGCTCCTTTTCCTACATATTTTCTTCAAATGTCTTAAAAACCGGTACACATGATCTATGAAGCCACGCGATAAACATAGTCAAAGAATATTTTGATAGTCCGTACCGTTCGTTCGTAACGCGCTTCCAAAGTTAGCGGGAGGGGCACGTTTCGCAAACGATAGCCATAAATCACAAACAATAGGTCGAGTCAACACTGAATTTCAACTACAGGTCGGGGGTGGCATACTCAACGTTTCCCAAAAAGCATTTCCACTTCGACCCCTAGGGGGCGTCACAAACGCGCGAAACGTAACCGTTTCGTGCCAGAACGCGTTTTTCACGGGGACCGACCCTCTCACGACGAAACGCGGACGACTCGGCGGACGGTCTCACGGTCCGAACCGCCGCACGAGGTCGCGCATTTAGCGCGCTGCAGGCACACTTGTCAAAATTGACTCTGTCAATTCTAGTATTGACTTTACAAGCGCACTCTCTAAACTTCGGCACGCTACTCCTCCCACAGTTTTTGCACCACACACTCGCGCCATATGTCAAAACGACCGGCTTACTCGGGAATCGTGTGCTAGTAACTTGCTAAGAGAAAGGTTCTATAGTTTAATTTATATTAATTTATTAGTGAATTAATTTTTCCCCATTGACTTATAATGGGACAATGCAAAAAGTCACATTCAAGTATTTTTCTATCGCAAACCATAGGGCCTACAGTTTCAAACCTCGTAGAGCAGATTCATAATGATTTTAAGAATAAATCGAAAAATAATTACACCATTCATCCTCATGGTGGCGCTATAACGGCTCACTTTACGTTTTGCCCCGTAACTCTTGAACCGTAGATCGGAAAATGAAAATTATTTTTTCCCTGGATTCCTTGGGTCAAGACGCATCTCTCCATATAGGCCACGCCCATTTGCGTATGGATAGATTTTCCGCCATCTTGAATTTTCTCCAAAACACACTTTTTGCTCCTTTTCCTACATATTTTCTTCAAATGTTTTAAAAACCGGTACACATGATCTATGAAGGCATGCAATAAACATAGTCAAAGGATATTTCGATAGTCCATACCGTTCGTTCGTAACGGCCTTCCAAAGTTAGCGGGAGGGGCCCGTTTCGCAAACGAGAGCCATAAATCACAAACAAAAGGTCAAGTCAACACTGAATTTTAACCACGGGTCGCGGGTGGCATACTCAACGTTTTCCCAAAAGCATTTCCACTTCGACCCATAGGGGCCGTCACAAACGCGCGAAACGTAACCGTTTCGTGCCAGAACGCGTTTTTCACGGGGACCGACCCTCTCACAACGAAACACGGGCTTGGCGGATTGTCTCACCGTCCAAACCGCTGCACAAGGTCGCGCACTGCAGGCACACTTGTCAAAATTGACTCTGTCAATTCTAGTTAAGTGTGCCTATGCATAGCATGGGGACACTTATTGTTCTCGCTCATATTTATATATTTAAGTCTGTCCATGCAATTCCCCAAAAGTTTGGCACGCTACTCCTCCCACAGTTTTCGCACCACACACTCGCGCCATATGTCAAATCGACCGGCTTACTCGGGAATGGTGTGCTATCAAGTTGCTAAGAGAAAGGTTCTATAGTTTAATTGATATTAATTTATTAGTGAATTAATTTTCCCCATTGACTTATAATGGGAATCGCATTCAATTATTTTTCTCTCGCAAACCATAGGGGCTACAGTTTCAAGACTTGGAGAGGAGGTTCATAATGATTGTAAGAATTAATCAAAAAATAATGACATCACTCGGCCTCATGGTGGCGCTATAACGGCCAACTTTACGTTTTGCCCCGTAACTCTTGAACCGTAGGTCGGAAAATGAAAATTATTTTTTCCCTGGATTCCTTGGGTCATGACGCATCTCCCCATATAGGCCACGCCCATTTGCGTATGGATAGATTTTCCGCCATCTTGAATTTTGTCCAAAACACACTTTTTCCTCCTTTTCCTACATATTTTCTTCAAATGTCTTAAAAACCGGTACACATGATCTATGAAGCCACGCGATAAACATAGTCAAAGGATATTTCGATAGTCCATACCGTACGTTCGTAACGCGCTTCCAAAGTTAGCGGGAGGGGCCCGTTTCGCTAACAATAGCCATAAATCACAAACAATAGGTCGAGTCAACACTGAATTTCAACTACAGGTCGGGGGTGGCATACTCAACGGATCCCCAAAAGCATTTCCACTTCGACCCCTAGGGGGCGTCACAAACGCACGAAACGTAACCGTTTCGTGCCGGAACGCGTTTTTCACGGGGACCGACCCTCTCACAACGAAACGCGGACGACTCGGCGGACGGTCTCACGGTCCGAACCGCAGCACGAGGTCGCGCATTTAGCGAGCTGCAGGCACACTTGTCAAAATTGACTCTGTCAATTCTAGTGTTGAATTTACAAGCGCACTCTCTAAAAGTTTGGCACGCTACTCCTCCCACAGTTTTTGCACCACACACTCGCGCCATATGTCAAATCGACCGGCTTACTCGGGAATCGTGTGCTAGTAACTTGCTAAGAGAAAGGTTCTATAGTTTAATTGATATTAATTTATTAGTGAATTAATTTTCCCCATTGACTTATAATGGGAATCGCAAAAACTCACATTCAATTATTTTTCTCTCGCAAACCATAGGGGCTACAGTTTCAAGACTTGGAGAGAAGGTTCATAATGATTTCAAGGATTAACAAAATAATAATAGTGTCATTTGGCCTCATGGTGGCGCTATAACAGCCCACTTCACGTTTTGGCCTGTAACTCTTGAACCGTAGATCGGAAAATTAAAATTATTTTTTCCCTGGATTCCTTGGGTCATGACGCATCTCCCTATATAGGCCCCGCCCATTTGCGTAGGGATAGATTTTCCGCCATCTTGAATTTTCTCCAAAACACACTTTTTGCTCCTTTTCCAACATATGTTCTTCAAATGTCTTAAAAACCGGTACACATGATCTATGAAGCCACGCGATAAACATAGTCAAAGGATATTTCGATAGTTCGTACCGTTAGTTCGTAACGCGCTTCCAAAGTTAGCGGGAGGGGCCTGTTTCGCAAACAATAGCCTTAAATCACAAACAATAGGTCGAGTCAACACCGAATTTCAACCACAGGTCGGGGGTGGCATACTCAACGAATCCCCAAAAGCATTTCCACTTCCACTCCTAGGGGGCGTCACAAACGCGCAAAACGTAACCGTTTCGTGCCAAAACGCGTTTTTCGAGGGGACCGACCCTCTCACAACGAAAAACGGACGACTCGGCGGACGGTCTCACGGTCCGAACCGCCACACGAGGTCGCGCATTTATGGAGCTGCACTGCAGGCACACTTGTCAAAATTGACTCTGTCAATTCTAGTTAAGTGTGCCTATGCATAGCATGGGCAGACTTATTGTTATCGCTCATATTTACTTACTTAAGTCTGTCCATACTTTTCCCCAAAGTTTGGCACGCTACTCCTCCCACAGTTTTCGCACCACACACTCGCGCCATATGTCAAATCGACCGGCTTACTCGGGAATGGTGTGCTATCAAGTTGCTAAGAGAAAGGTTTTATAGTTTAATTTATATTAATTTATTAGTGAATTAATTTTCCCCATTGACTTATAATGGGAATCGCATTCAATTATTTTTCTCTCGCAAACCATAGGGGCTACAGTTTCAAGACTTGGAGAGGAGGTTCATAATGATTGTAAGAATTAATCAAAAAATAATTACATCACTCGGCCTCATGGTGGCGCTATAACGGCCAACTTTACGTTTTGCCCCGTAACTCTTGAACCGTAGGTCGGAAAATGAAAATTATTTTTTCCCTGGATTCCTTGGGTCATGACGCATCTCCCCATATAGGCCACGCCCATTTGCGTATGGATAGATTTTCCGCCATCTTGAATTTTGTCCAAAACACACTTTTTGCTCCTTTTCCTACATATTTTCTTCAAATGTCTTAAAAACCGGTACACATGATCTATGAAGCCACGCGATAAACATAGTCAAAGGATATTTCGATAGTCCATACCGTTTGTTCGTAACGCGCTTCCAAAGTTAGCGGGAGGGGCCCGTTTCACAAACGATAGCCATAAATCACAAACAATAAGTCGAGTCACCACCGAATTTCAACCACAGGTCGGGGGTGGCATACTCAACGAATCCCCAAAAGCATTTCCACTTCGACCCCTAGGGGGCGTCACAAACGCGCCAAACGTAACCGTTTCGTGCCAGAACGCGTTTTTCACGGGGACCGACCCTCTCACAACGAAACACGGGCGACTCGCACCCCCTGGAAGTGCGGTAGGCTGGAAGCCGACAGAACCTATCTGTAGGTCCCCATCCATAGATGTCGCTCTACCCAAGAAATTCTCCCCCAGTAACAGTGAGTCACCTGACACACCAGGAACTGCTGCTGCTGCACATTCAATTAATTTTCTCTCGCAAACCATAGGGCCTACAGTTTCAACACTTGGAGAGGAGGTTCATAATGATTTCAAGGATTAAATAAAAAATAATAGTGTCATTTGGCCTCATGGTGGCGCTATAACAGCCCACTTCACGTTTTGGCCTGTAACTGTTGAACCGTAGGTCGGAAAATTAAAATTCTTTTTTCCCTGGATTCCTTGGGTCAAGACGCATCTCCCGATATAGGCCACGCCCATTTGCGCCAGGATAGATTTTCCGCCATCTTGAATTTTCTCCAAAACACACTTTTCGCTCCTTTCCCTACATATTTTTGTCAAATGTCTTAAAAACCGGTACACATGAACTATGAAGCCACGCAATAAACATAGTCAAAGGATATTTCGATTGTTTGTACCGTTCGTTCGTAACGCGCTTCCAAAGTTAGCGGGAGGGGCCCGTTTCGCAAACGATAGCCATAAATCACAAAAAATAGTTCGAGTCAACACTGAATTTCAACCACAGGTCGGGGGTGGCATACTCAACGAATCCCCAAAAGCATTTCCACTTCGACCCCTAGGGGGCATCACAAACGCGCGAAACGTAACCGTTTCGTGCCAGAACGCGTTTTTCACGGGGACCGACCCTCTCACAACGAAACGCGGACCACTCGGCGGACGGTCTCACGGTCCAAACCGCTGCACAAGGTCGCGCATTTATGGAGCTGCACTGCAGGCACACTTGTCAAAATTGACCATGTCAATTCTAGTTAAGTGTGCCTATGCATAGCATTGGCAGACTTATTGCAATCGCTCATATTTATTTATTTATTTATGTCCATGGTTTTCCCCAAAGTTTGACACGCTACTCCTCCCACAGTTTTCGCACCACACACTCGCGCCATATGTGAAATCGACCGGCTTACTCGGGAATCGTGTGCTAGTAACTTGCTAAGAGAAAGGTTCTATAGTTTAATTGATATTAATTTATTAGTGAATTAATTTCCCCCCATTGACTTATAATGGGAATGGCAAAAACTCAAATTCAATTATTTGTCTCTCGCAAACCATAGGGGCTAGAGTTTCAAGACTTGGAGAGGAGGTTCATAATGATTTCAAGGATTAAATAAAAAATAATAGTGTCATTTGGCCTCATGGTGGCGCTGTAACAGCCCACTTTACGTTTTGGCCTGTAACTCTTGAACCGTAGATCGGAAAATTAAAATTCTTTTTTCCCTGGATTCCTTGGGTCATGACGCATCTCGCCATATAGGCCACGCCCATTTGCGCCAGGATAGATTTTCCGCCATCTTGAATTTTCTCCAAAACACACTTTTTGCTCATTTTCCTAAATGTTTTCTTCAAATGTCACGAAAAGCGGTATACCTGACCTATGAAGCCATGCAATGAACATACTCAAGGGATATTTTGATCGTCCGTACCGTTCGTTCGTAACGCGCTTCTAAAGTTAGCGGGATGGGCTTGTTTGGCAAACAATAGCCATAAATCACAAACAAAAGGTCCAGTCAACACTGAATTTCAACCACAGGTCGGGGGTGGCAAACTCAACGAATCCCCAAAAGCATTTCACTTGGCCACATGGTGGCGCTATAACGGACCACTTGCCTCGTAACTCTTGAACCGTAGGTCGGAGAATTAAAATTATTTTTTCCCTGGATTCCTTGGATCACGACGCATCTCTCCATATAGGCCACGCAAATTCGAACACTGCGAGATTTTTCACCATTTTGAATTTTCTCCAAAACACACTTTTTGCTCCTTTTCCTACATATTTTCTTCAAATGTCACGAAAATGGGTACACATGATCTATGAACCCATGCAATGAACATAGTCAAGGGATATTTTGATAGTCCATACCGTTTGTTCGTAACGGGCTTCCAAATTTAGCGGGAGGGGCCCGTTTTGCAAACAATAGCCATAAATCACAAACAAAACGTTGAGTCAACACTGAATTTCTACCACAGGTTGCGGGTGGCTTACTCAACGAATCCCCAAAAGCATTTCCAATTCGACCCGTAGGGGGCGTCACAAACGCACAAAACGTAACCGTTTTGTGCCAAAACACGTTTTTCAGAGGGAACGACCCTCTCAAACAGAAACGCAGACGACTTGGCGGATGATCTCACGGTCCAAACCGCTGCACGAGGTCGCGCGTTTAGCGAGCTGCACTGCAGGCACACTTGTCAAAATTGACTCTGTCAATTCTAGTTAAGTGTGCCTATGCATAGCATTGGCAACTTATTGCAATCGCTCATATTTATGTATGTATGTATGTATGTCCATGCTTTTCCCCAAAGTTTGGCACGCTACTCCTCCCACAGTTTTCGCACCACACACTCGCGCCATATGTCAAATCGACCGGCTTACTCGGGAATGGTGTGCTAGTAACTTGCTAAGAGAAAGGTTCTATAGTTTAATTGATATGAATTTATTAGTGAATTAATTTCCCCCATTGACTTATAATGGGAATTGCCAAAACTCACATTCAATTATTTTTCGCTCGCAAACCATAGGGGCTACAGTTTCAAGACTTGGAGAGGAGGTTCATAATGATTTCAAGGATTAAATAAAAAATAATAGTGTCGTTTGGCCTCATGGTGGCGCTATAACAGCCCACTTTACCTTTTGGCCTGTAACTGTTGAACCGTAGGTCGGAAAATTAAAATTCTTTTTTCCCTGGATTCCTTGGGTCAAGACGCATCTCCCCATATAGGCCACGCCCATTTGCGCCAGGATAGATTTTCCGCCATCTTGAATTTTCTCCAAAACACACTTTTTGCTCCTTTTCCTACATATTTTCTTCAAATTGCACAAAAAACGGTACACATGATCTATGAACCCATGCAATGAACATACTCAAGGGATATTGCGATAGTCCATTACGTTCGTTCGTAACGCGCTTCCAAAGTTAGCGGGAGGGGCCCGTTTTGCAAACAATAGCCATAAATCACAAACAAAAGGTCCAGTCAACACTGAATTTCAACCACAGGTCGGGGGTGGCATACTCAACGATCCCCAAAAGCATTTCCAATTGGCCACATGGTGGCGCTATAACGGACCACTTGCCTCGTAACTCTTGAACCATAGGTCGGAGAATTAAAATTCTTTTTTCCCTGGATTCCTTGGGTCACGACGCATCTCTCCATATAGGACACGCCAATTTGCACATGGGAAGATTTTTCACCATTTCAAATTTTCTCCAAAACACACTTTTTGCATTTTTTCCTACATATTTTCTTCAAATGTCACAAAAATGGGTACACATGATCTACTAACCCATGCAATGAACATAGTCAAGGGATATGTCTATAGTCCATACCATTCGTTCGTAACGGGCTTCCAGAGTTAGCGGGAGGGGCCCGTTTTGCAAATAATAGCCATAAATCACAAACAAAACGTTGAGTCAGCAATGAATTTCAACCACAGGCTGCGGGTGGCTTACTCAAGGAATCCCCAAAAGCGTTTCCAATTCGACCCGTAGGGGGCGTCACAAACGCGCAAAACGTAATTGTCCCCATTGACTTATAATGGGAGAAAGCAGAAATTCACATTCAAGTATTTTTCTCTCGCAAAGCATAGGGGCTACAGTTTCAAACCTTGCAGAGGAGATTCATAATGATTTTAAGAATAAAACAAAAAATAATTACATCACTCATCCTCATGGTGGCGCTATAACGGCCCACTTTACGTTTTGCCCCGTAACTCTTGAACCGTAGATCGGAAAATTAAAATTATTTTTTCCCTGGATTCCTTGGGTCAAGACGCATCTCTCGATATAGGCCACGCCCATTTGCGTAGGGATAGATTTTCCGCCATCTTGAATTTTCTCCAAAACACACTTTTTGCTCCTTTTCCTACATATTTTCTTCAAATGTCTTAAAAACCGGTACACTTGATCTATGAAGCCACGCGATAAACATAGTCAAAGGATATTTCGATAGTCCGTACCGTTCGTTCGTAACGCGCTTCCAAACTTAGCGGGAGGGGCACGTTTCGCAAACAATAGCCATAAATCACAAACAATAGGTCAAGTCAACACCGAATTTCAACCACAGGTCGGGGGTGGCATACTCAACGGATCCCCAAAAGCATTTCCACTTCGACCCCTAGGGGGCGTCACAAACGCGCGAAACGTAACCGTTTCGTGCCGGAACGCGTTTTTCACGGGGACCGACCCTCTCACAACGAAACGCGGACGACTCGGCGGACGGTCTCGCGGTCCGAACCGCTGCACGAGGTCGCGCATTTATGGAGCTGCACTGCAGGCACACTTGTCAAAATTGACTCTGTCAATTCTAGTTAAGTGTGCCTATGCATAGCATGGGCAGACTTATTGTTATCACTCATACTTAAGCCAGACATGGAGACACACATGTATTTCCCCAAAGTTTGGCACGCTACTCCTCCCACAGTTTTTGCACCACACACTTGCGCCATATGTCAAATCGACCGGCTTACGCAGGAATCGTGTGCTATCAACTTGCTAAGAGAAAGGTTCTATAGTTTAATTGATATGAATTTATTAAGAAATTAATTAACCCTTACCTGTCCCCATTGACTTATAATGGGAATCGCATTCAATAATTTTTCTCTCGCAAACCATAGGGGCTACAGTTTCAAGACTCAGAGAGGAGGTTCATAATGATTACAAGGAATAAATAAAAAATAATAGCGTCATTTGGCCTCATGGTGGCGCTATAACAGCCCAGTGTACGTTTTGGCCTGTAACTGTTGAACCGTAGGTCGGAAAATTAAACTTATTTTTTCCCCGGATTCCTTGGGCCAAGACGCATCTCCCCATATAGGCCACGCCCATTTGCGCCAGGATAGATTTTCCGCCATCTTGAATTTTCTCCGAAACACACTTTTTGCTCCTTTTCCTACATATTTTCTTCAAATGTCTTAAAAACCGGTACACGTGATCTATGAAGCCACGCGATAAACATAGTCAAAGGATATTTCGATAGTCTATACCGTTCATTCGTAACGTGCTTCCAAAGTTAGCGGGAGGGGCCCGTTTTGCAAACAATAGCCATAAATCACAAACAAAAGGTCCATTCAACACTGAATTTCAACCACAGTTCGGGGGTGGCATACTCAACGAATCCCAAAAAGCATTTCCACTTGGCCACATGGTGGCGCTATAACGGACCGCTTGCCTCGTAACTCTTGAACCGTAGGTCACAGAATTACAATTCTTTTTTCCCTGGATTCCTTGGGTCACGACGCATCTCTCCATATAGGATATGCCAATTTGCACATGGGAAGATTTTCCGCCATCTTGAATTTTCTCCTAAACACACTTTTTACTCCTTTTGCTACAAATTTTCTTCAAATGTCTTAAAAACCGGTACACATGATCTTTAAAGCCATGCGATAAACATAGTCAAAGGATATCTCGATAATCCGTACCGTTCGTTCGTAACACGCTTCCAAAGTTAGCGGGAGGGGCCCGTTCGCTAACAATAGCCATAAATCACAAACAATAGGTCGAGTCAACACTGAATTTCAACCACAGGTCGGGGGTGGCATACTCAACGATTCCCCAAAAGCATTTCCACTTCGACCCCTAGGGGGCGTCACAACCGCACGAAACGTAACCGCTTCGTGCCAGAACGCGTTTTTCACGGGGACCGACCCTCTCACGACGAAACGCAGACGACTCGGAGGATGGTCTCACAGTTTGAACCGCTTGCTTCCTTACTGTAGTGTACTGTACCTTAGTGTGCTGTATTGTACTTTACTGTACTGTACTGTATGTTATTGTACTGTGCTATACCTTACTGTGCTGTACCTTACTGCACTGTGCTGTACTTTACATCGACCGGCTTACTCGGGAATCGTGTGCTAGTAACTTGCTAAGAGAAAGGTTCTATTGTTTAATTGATATTAATTTATTAGTGAATTAATTTTCCCCATTGACTTATAATGGGACTCGCAAAAACTCACATTCAATTATTTTTCCCTCGCAAACCATAGGGGCTACAGTTTCAAGACTTGGAGAGGAGGTTCATAATGATTTCAAGGATTAAATAAAAAATAATCATGTCATTTGGCCTCATGGTGGCGCTATAACAGCCCAGTTTACGTTTTGGCCTGTAACTGTTGAACCGTAGGTCGGAAAATTAAAATTATTTTTTCCCTGGATTCCTTGGGTCAAGACGCATCTCCCCATATAGGCCCCGCCCATTTGCGTAGGGATAGATTTTCCGCCATCTTGCATTTCCTCCAAAACGCACTTTTTGCTCCTTTTCCTACATATTTTCTTCAAATGTCTTAAAAACCGGTACACATGATCTATGATGCCACGCAATAAACATAGTCAAAGCATATGTCGATAGTCCGTACCGTTCGTTCGTAACACGCTTCCAAAGTTAGCGGGAGGGGCACGTTTCGCAAACGATAGCCATAAATCACAAACAATAGGTCGAGTCGACACTGAATTTCAACCACAGGTCGGGGGTGGCATACTCAACGGATCCCCAAAAGCATTTCCACTTCGACCCCTAGGGGGCGTCACAAACGCGCGAAACGTAACCGTTTCATGCCAGAACGCGTTTTTCACGGGGACCGACCCTATCACGACGAAACGCGGACGACTCGGCGGACGGTCTCACGGTCCAAACCGCCGCACAAGGTCGCGCGTTTAGCGCGCTGCAGGCACACTTGTCAAAATTGACTCTGTCAATTCTAGTGTTGAATCTACAAGCACACTTTCCCAAAGTTTGGCACGCTACTCCTCCCACAGTTTTTGCACCACACACTCGCGCCATATGTCAAATCGACCGGCTTACTCGGGAATCGTGTGCTAGTAACTTGCTAAGAGAAAGGTTCTATAGTTTAATTGATATGAATTTATTAGTGAATTAATTTTCCCCATTGACTTATAATGGGAATGGCAAAAACTCACATTCAATTATTTTCCTCTCGCAAACCATAGAGGCTACAGTTTCAAGACTTGGAGAGGAGGTTCATAATGATTTCAAGGATTAAATAAAAAATAATAGTGTCACTTGGCCTCATGGTGGCGCTATAACAGCCCAGTTCACGTTTTGGCCTGTAACTGTTGAACCGTAGGTCGGAAAATTAAAATTCTTTTTTCCCTGGATTCCTTGGGTCAAGACGCATCTCTCGATTTAGGCCCCGCCCATTTGCGTAGGGATAGATTTTCCGCCATCTTGAATTTTCTCCAAAACACACTTTTTGCTCCTTTTCCTACATATTTTCTTCAAATGTCTTAAAAACCGGTACACTTGATCTATGAAGCCATGCGATAAACATAGTCAAAGGATATTTCGATAGTCCATACCGTTCGTTCGTAACGCGCTTCCAAAGTTAGCGGGAGGGGCCCGTTTCGCAAACGATAGCCATAAATCACAAACAATAGGTCGAGTCAACACTGAATTTCAACCACAGGTCGGGGGTGGCATACTCAACGAATCCCCAAAAGCATTTCCACTTCGACCCCTAGGGGGCGTCACAAACGCGCAAAACGTAACCGTTTCGTGCCAGAACGCGTTTTTCACGGGGACCGACCCTCTCACAACGAAACACAGACAACTTGCCGGATGGTCTCACCATCCAAACCGCTACACAAGGTCGTGCATTGCAGGCACACTTGTCAAAATTGACTCTGTCAATTCTAGTGTTGAATCTACAAGCACACTTTCCCAAAGTTTGACACGCTACTCCTCCCACAGTTTTTGCACCACACACTCGCGCCATATGTCAAATCGACCGGCTTACTCGGGAATCGTGTGCTAGTAACTTGCTAAGAGAAAGGTTCTATAGTTTAATTGATATGAATTTATTAGTGCATTAATTTCTCCCCATTGACTTATAATGGGAATCGCAAAACTCACATTCATTTATTTTTCTCTCGCAAACCATAGGGGCTACAGTTTCAAGACTTGGTGAGGAGGTTCATAATGATTTCAAGGATTAAATAATAAATAATAGTGTCATTTGGCCTCATGGTGGCGCTATAACAGCCCAGTTTACCTTTTGGCCTGTAACTGTTGAACCGTAGGTCGGAAAATTAAAATTCTTTTTTCCCTGGATTCCTTGGGTCAAGACGCATCTCCCCATATAGGCCACGCCCATTTGCGTATGGGTAGATTTTCCGCCATCTTGAATTTTCTCCAAAACACACTTTTTGCTCCTTTTCCTACATATTTTCTTCAAATGTCTTAAAAACCGGTACACATGATCTATGAAGCCACGCGATAAACATAGTCAAAGGATATTTCGATAGTCCGTACCGTTCGTTCGTAACACGCTTCCAAAGTTAGCGGGAGGGCCACGTTTCGCAAACAACAGCCATAAATCACAAACAATAGGTCGCGGCAACACTGAATTTCAACCACAGGTCGGGGGTGGCATACTCAAGGAATCCCCAAAAGCATTTCCACTTCGACCCCTAGGGGGCGTCACAAACGAGCAAAACGTAACCGTTTCGTGCCAGAACGCGTTTTTCAGGGGGAACGACCCTCTCAAAACGAAACGCGGACGACTCGGCGGACGGTCTCGCGGTCCGAACCGCCGCACGAGGTCGCGCATTTAGCGAGCTGCAGGCACACTTGTCAAAATTGACCATGTCAATTCTAGTTAAGTGTGCCTATGCATAGCATGGGCAGACTTATTGTTATCACTCATACTTAAGCCAGACATGGACACACACATGTATTTCCCCAAAGTTTGGCACGCTACTCCTCCCACAGTTTTTGCACCACACACTTGCGCCATATGTCAAATCGACCGGCTTACGCGGGAATCGTGTGCTATCAACTTGCTAAGAGAAAGGTTCTATAGTTTAATTGATATGAATTTATTAAGAAATTAATTAACCCTTACCTGTCCCCATTGACTTATAATGGGAATCGCATTCAATAATTTTTCTCTCGCAAACCATAGGGGCTACAGTTTCAAGACTCAGAGAGGAGGTTCATAATGATTACAAGGAATAAATAAAAAATAATAGCGTCATTTGGCCTCATGGTGGCGCTATAACAGCCCAGTGTACGTTTTGGCCTGTAACTGTTGAACCGTAGGTCGGAAAATTAAACTTATTTTTTCCCCGGATTCCTTGGGCCAAGACGCATCTCCCCATATAGGCCACGCCCATTTGCGCCAGGATAGATTTTCCGCCATCTTGAATTTTCTCCGAAACACACTTTTTGCTCCTTTTCCTACATATTTTCTTCAAATGTCTTAAAAACCGGTACACGTGATCTATGAAGCCACGCGATAAACATAGTCAAAGGATATTTCGATAGTCTATACCGTTCATTCGTAACGTGCTTCCAAAGTTAGCGGGAGGGGCCCGTTTTGCAAACAATAGCCATAAATCACAAACAAAAGGTCCATTCAACACTGAATTTCAACCACAGTTCGGGGGTGGCATACTCAACGAATCCCAAAAAGCATTTCCACTTGGCCACATGGTGGCGCTATAACGGACCGCTTGCCTCGTAACTCTTGAACCGTAGGTCACAGAATTACAATTCTTTTTTCCCTGGATTCCTTGGCTTACGCGGGAATCGTGTGCTATCAACTTGCTAAGAGAAAGGTTCTATAGTTTAATTGATATGAATTTATTAAGAAATTAATTAACCCTTACCTGTCCCCATTGACTTATAATGGGAATCGCATTCAATAATTTTTCTCTCGCAAACCATAGGGGCTACAGTTTCAAGACTCAGAGAGGAGGTTCATAATGATTACAAGGAATAAATAAAAAATAATAGCGTCATTTGGCCTCATGGTGGCGCTATAACAGCCCAGTGTACGTTTTGGCCTGTAACTGTTGAACCGTAGGTCGGAAAATTAAACTTATTTTTTCCCCGGATTCCTTGGGCCAAGACGCATCTCCCCATATAGGCCACGCCCATTTGCGCCAGGATAGATTTTCCGCCATCTTGAATTTTCTCCGAAACACACTTTTTGCTCCTTTTCCTACATATTTTCTTCAAATGTCTTAAAAACCGGTACACGTGATCTATGAAGCCACGCGATAAACATAGTCAAAGGATATTTCGATAGTCTATACCGTTCATTCGTAACGTGCTTCCAAAGTTAGCGGGAGGGGCCCGTTTTGCAAACAATAGCCATAAATCACAAACAAAAGGTCCATTCAACACTGAATTTCAACCACAGTTCGGGGGTGGCATACTCAACGAATCCCAAAAAGCATTTCCACTTGGCCACATGGTGGCGCTATAACGGACCGCTTGCCTCGTAACTCTTGAACCGTAGGTCACAGAATTACAATTCTTTTTTCCCTGGATTCCTTGGGTCACGACGCATCTCTCCATATAGGATACGCCAATTTGCACATGGGAAGATTTTCCGCCATCTTGAATTTTCTCCTAAACACACTTTTTACTCCTTTTGCTACAAATTTTCTTCAAATGTCTTAAAAACCGGTACACATGATCTTTAAAACCATGCGATAAACATAGTCAAAGGATATCTCGATAATCCGTACCGTTCGTTCGTAACACGCTTCCAAAGTTAGCGGGAGGGGCCCGTTCGCTAACAATAGCCATAAATCACAAACAATAGGTCGAGTCAACACTGAATTTCAACCACAGGTCGGGGGTGGCATACTCAACGATTCCCCAAAAGCATTTCCACTTCGACCCCTAGGGGGCGTCACAACCGCACGAAACGTAACCGCTTCGTGCCAGAACGCGTTTTTCACGGGGACCGACCCTCTCACAACGAAACACAGGCTTGGCGGATTGTCTCACCGTCCAAACCGCTGCACAAGGTCGCGCACTGCAGGCACACTTGTCAAAATTGACTCTGTCAATTCTAGTTAAGTGTGCCTATGCATAGCATGGGCAGACTTATTGTTATCGCTCATATTTATTTATTTATTTACTTACTTAAGTCTGTCCATACTTTTCCCCAAAGTTTGGCACGCTACTCCTCCCACAGTTTTCGCACCACACACTCGCGCCATATGTCAAATGGACCGGCTTACTCGGGAATGGTGTGCTATCAAGTTGCTAAGAGAAAGGTTCTATAGTTTAATTGATATTAATTTATTAGTGAATTAATTTTCCCCATTGACTTATAATGGGAATCGCATTCAATTATTTTTCTCTCGCAAACCATAGGGGCTACAGTTTCAAGACTTGGAGAGGAGGTTCATAATGATTGTAAGAATTAATCAAAAAATAATGACATCACTCGGCCTCATGGTGGCGCTATAACGGCCAACTTTACGTTTTGCCCCGTAACTCTTGAACCGTAGGTTGGAAAATGAAAATTATTTTTTCCCTGGATTCCTTGGGTCATGACGCATCTCCCCATATAGGCCACGCCCATTTGCGTATGGATAGATTTTCCGCCATCTTGAATTTTGTCCAAAACACACTTTTTGCTCCTTTTCCTACATATTTTCTTCAAATGTCTTAAAAACCGGTACACATGATCTATGAAGCCACGCGATAAACATAGTCAAAGGATATTTCGATAGTCCATACCGTTTGTTCGTAACGCGCTTCCAAAGTTAGCGGGAGGGGCCCGTTTCACAAACGATAGCCATAAATCACAAACAATAAGTCGAGTCAACACCGAATTTCAACCACAGGTCGGGGGTGGCATACTCAACGGATCCCCAAAAGCATTTCCACTTCGACCCCTAGGGGGCGTCACAAACCCGCGAAACGTAACCGTTTCGTGCCAGAACGCATTTTTCACGGGGACCGACCCTCTCGCAACGAAACGCAGACGACTCGGCGGACGGTCTCACCGTCCGAACCGCCGCACGAGGTCGCGCGTTTAGCGCGCTGCAGGCACACTTGTCAAAATTGACTCTGTCAATTCTAGTTAAGTGTGCCTATGCATAGCATGGGCAGACTTATTGTTATCACTCATACTTAAGCCAGACATGGACACACACATGTATTTCCCCAAAGTTTGGCACGCTACTCCTCCCACAGTTTTTGCACCACACACTCGCGCCATATGTCAAATCGACCGGCTTACGCGGGAATCGTGTGCTATCAACTTGCTAAGAGAAAGGTTCTATAGTTTAATTGATATGAATTTATTAAGAAATTAATTAACCCTTACCTGTCCCCATTGACTTATAATGGGAATCGCATTCAATTATTTTTCTCTCGCAAACCATAGGGGCTACAGTTTCAAGACTTGGAGAGGAGGTTCATAATGATTGTAAGAATTAATCAAAAAATAATGACATCACTCGGCCTCATGGTGGCGCTATAACGGCCAACTTTACGTTTTGCCCCGTAACTCTTGAACCGTAGGTCGGAAAATTAAAATTATTTTTTCCCTGGATTCCTTGGGTCATGACGCATCTCCCCATATAGGCCACGCCCATTTGCGTATGGATAGATTTTCCGCCATCTTGAATTTTGTCCAAAACACACTTTTTGCTCCTTTTCCTACATATTTTCTTCAAATGTCTTAAAAACCGGTACACATGATCTATGAAGCCACGCGATAAACATAGTCAAAGGATATTTCGATAGTCCATACCGTTCGTTCGTAATGCGCTTCCAAACTTAGCGGGAGGGGCACGTTTCGCAAACAATAGCCATAAATCACAAACAATAGGTCGAGTCAACACAGAATTTCAACCACAGGTCGGGGGTGGCATACTCAACGGATCCCCAAAAGCATTTCCACTTCGACCCCTAGGGGGCGCCACAAACGCGCGAAACGTAACCGTTTCGTGCCAGAACGCGTTTTTCACGGGGACCGACCCTCTCGCAACGAAACGCAGACGACTCGGCGGACGGTCTCACCGTCCGAACCGCCGCACGAGGTCGCGCGTTTAGCGCGCTGCAGGCACACTTGTCAAAATTGACTCTGTCAATTCTAGTTAAGTGTGCCTATGCATAGCATGGGCAGACTTATTGTTATCGCTCATATTTACTTACTTAAGTCTGTCCATACTTTTCCCCAAAGTTTGGCACGCTACTCCTCCCACAGTTTTTGCACCACACACTCGCGCCATATGTCAAATCGACCGGCTTACTTGGGAATGGTGTGCTATCAAGTTGCTAAGAGAAAGGTTCTATAGTTTAATTGATATTAATTTATTAGTGAATTAATTTTCCCCATTGACTTATAATGGGAATCGCATTCAATTATTTTTCTCTCGCAAACCATAGGGGCTACAGTTTCAAGACTTGGAGAGGAGGTTCATAATGATTGTAAGAATTAATCAAAAAATAATTACATCACTCGGCCTCATGGTGGCGCTATAACGGCCAACTTTACGTTTTGCCCCGTAACTCTTGAACCGTAGATCGGAAAATGAAAATTATTTTTTCCCTGGCTTCCTTGGGTCAAGACGCATCTCCCCCTATAGGCCACGCCCATTTGCGTAGGGATAGATTTTCCGCCATCTTGAATTTTGTCCAAAACACACTTTTTGCTCCTTTTCCTACATATTTTCTTCAAATGTCTTAAAAACCGGTACACATGATCTATGAAGCCACGCGATAAACATAGTCAAAGGATATTTCGATAGTCCATACCGTTTGTTCGTAACGCGCTTCCAAAGTTAGCGGGAGGGGCCCGTTTCACAAACGATAGCCATAAATCACAAACAATAAGTCGAGTCACCACCGAATTTCAACCACAGGTCGGGGGTGGCATACTCAACGAATCCCCAAAAGCATTTCCACTTTGACCCCTAGGGGGCGTCACAAACGCGCCAAACGTAACCGTTTCGTGGCAGAACGCGTTTCAGACACAGGCATTGCGATTGAGCTGTGCTGTACTTTACTGCACTGTATTGTACTGTACCGTACCGTACTGTATTGTACTCTCTCTTCTGTACTGTACTGTACTGTACTGTACTGTACTGTACTGTACTGTACCTTACTCTGCTGTAGTGTACTGTACCTTACTGTATTGTAGTGTACTGTATCTTCTGTACTGTCTGTGCTGTAGCTTACTGTGCTGTAGTGTACTGTACCTTACCGTACTGTAGTGTGCTGTACCTTACTGTATTGTAGTGTACTGTGTCTTCTGTACTGTACTGTATGGTAGTAGCGCGCTGCAGGCACACTTGTCAAAATTGACTCTGTCAATTCTAGTTAAGTGTGCCTATGCATAGCATGGGCAGACTTATTGTTATCACTCATACTTAAGCCAGACATGGAGACACACATGTATTTCCCCAAAGTTTGGCACGCTACTCCTCCCACAGTTTTTGCACCACACACTTGCGCCATATGTCAAATCGACCGGCTTACGCGGGAATCGTGTGCTATCAACTTGCTAAGAGAAAGGTTCTATAGTTTAATTGATATGAATTTATTAAGAAATTAATTAACCCTTACCTGTCCCCATTGACTTATAATGGGAATCGCATTCAATAATTTTTCTCTCGCAAACCATAGGGGCTACAGTTTCAAGACTCAGAGAGGAGGTTCATAATGATTACAAGGAATAAATAAAAAATAATAGCGTCATTTGGCCTCATGGTGGCGCTATAACAGCCCAGTGTACGTTTTGGCCTGTAACTGTTGAACCGTAGGTCGGAAAATTAAACTTATTTTTTCCCCGGATTCCTTGGGCCAAGACGCATCTCCCCATATAGGCCACGCCCATTTGCGCCAGGATAGATTTTCCGCCATCTTGAATTTTCTCCAAAACACACTTTTTGCTCCTTTTCCTACATATTTTCTTCAAATGTCTTAAAAACCGGTACACATGATCTATGAAGCCATGCGATAAACATAGTCAAAGGATATTTCGATAGTCCGTACCGTTCGTTCGTAACGCGCTTCCAAAGTTAGCGGGAGGGGCCCGTTTCGCAAACGATAGCCATAAATCACAAACAATAGGTCGAGTCAACACTGAATTTCAACCACAGGTCAAGGGTGGCATACTCAACGAATCCCCAAAAGCATTTCCACTTGGCCACATGGTGGCGCTATAACGGACCGCTTGCCTCGTAACTCTTGAACTGTAGGTCACAGAATTACAATTCTTTTTTCCCTGGATTCCTTGGGTCACGACGCATCTCTCCATATAGGATACGCCAATTTGCACATGGGAAGATTTTCCGCCATCTTGAATTTTCTCCTAAACACACTTTTTACTCCTTTTGCTACAAATTTTCTTCAAATGTCTTAAAAACCGGTACACATGATCTTTAAAGCCATGCGATAAACATAGTCAAAGGATATCTTGATAATGTGTACCGTTCGTTCGTAACACGCTTCCAAAGTTAGCGGGAGGGGCCCGTTCGCTAACAATAGCCATAAATCACAAACAATAGGTCGAGTCAACACTGAATTTCAACCACAGGTCGGGGGTGGCATACTCAACGAATCCCCAAAAGCATTTCCACTTCAACCCCTAGGGGGCGTCACAAACGCGCGAAACGTAACCGTTTCGTGCCAGAACGCGTTTTTCACGGGGACCGACCCTCTCACGACGAAACGCGGACGACTCGGCGGACGGTCTCGCGGTCCGAACCGCCGCACGAGGTCGCGCATTTAGCGCGCTGCAGGCACACTTGTCAAAATTGACTCTGTCAATTCTAGTGTATGTATGTCCATGCTTTTCCCCAAAGTTTGACACGTTTCACAGACCACAGTTTTTGCGCCACACACTCGCGCCATATGTCAAACCGACCGGGTTACTCGGGAATGGTGTGCTAGTAACTTGCTAAGAGAAAGGTTCTATAGTTTAATTGATATTAATTTATTAGTGAATTAATTTTTCCCCATCGACTTATAATGGGACAATGCAAAAAGTCACATTCAAGTATTTTTCTCTCGCAAACCATAGGGGCTACAGTTTCAAGACTCGGAGAGGAGGTTCATAATGATTACAAGGAATAAATACAAAATAATAGCGTCATTTGGCCTCATGGTGGCGCTATAACAGCCCAGTGTACGTTTTGGCCTGTAACTGTTGAACCGTAGGTCGGAAACTTAAAATTATTTTTTCCCCGGATTCCTTGGGTCGAGACGCATCTCCCCATATAGGCCACGCCCATTTGCGCCAGGATAGATTTTCCGCCATCTTGAAATTTCTCCGAAACACACTTTTTGCTCCTTTTCCTACATATTTTCTTCAAATGTCTTAAAAACCGGTACACATGATCTATGAAGCCACGCGATAAACATAGTCAAAGGATATTTCGATAGTCCATACCGTTCGTTCGTAACGCGCTTCCACAGTTAGCGGGAGGGGCCCGTTTCGCAAACGATAGCCATAAATCACAAACAAATCGTCGAGTCAACACTGAATTACAACCAAAGGTCGCGGGTGGCATACTCAACGTTTCCCCAAAAGCATTTCCACTTCAACCCCTAGGGGGCGTCACAAACGCGCAAAACGTAACCGTTTCGTGCCAGAACGCGTTTTTCAGGGGGACCGACCCTCTCACAACAAAACGCGGACGACTCGGCGGACGGTCTCACGGTCCGAACCGCCGCACGAGGTCGCGCATTTAGCGAGCTGCACTGCAGGCACACTTGTCAAAATTGACCATGTCAATTCTAGTTAAGTGTGCCTATGCATAGCATGGGCAGACTTATTGTTATCGCTCATATTTACTTAAGTCTGTCCATACTTTTCCCCAAAGTTTGGCACGCTACTCCTCCCACAGTTTTTGCACCACACACTCGCGCCATATGTCAAATCGACCGGCTTACGCGGGAATCGTGTGCTATCAACTTGCTAAGAGAAAGGTACTATAGTTTAATTGATATGAATTTATTAGTGAATTAATTTTCCCCATTGACTTATAATGGGAATCGCATTCAATTATTTTTCTCTCGCAAACCATAGGGGCTACAGTTTCAAGACTTGGAGAGGAGGTTCATAATGATGTCAAGGATTAAATAAAAACTAATAGTGTCTTTTGGCCTCATGGTGGCGCTATAACAGCCCACTTTACCTTTTGGCCTGTAACTCTTGAACCATAGGTCGGAAAATTAAAAATCTTTTTTCCCTGGATTCCTTGGGTCATGACGCATCTCCCCATATAGGCCACGCCCATTTGCGCCAGGATAGATTTTCCGCCATCTTGCATTTTCTCCAAAACACACTTTTTGCTCCTTTTACAACATATTTTCTTCAAATGGCACAAAAAGCGGTACACATGATCTATGAACCCTTACAATGAACATACTCAAGGGATATTTTGATAGTCCATATCGTTCGTTCGTAACGCGCTTCTAAAGTTAGTGGGAGGAGCCCGTTTCGCAAACAATAGCCATAAATCACAAACAAAACGTCGAGTCAACACTGAATTTCAACCAAAGGTCAGGGGTGGCATACTCAACGAATCCCCAAAAGCATTTCCACTCGGCCACATGGTGGCGCTATAACGGACCACTTGCCTCGTAACTCTTGAACCGTAGATCGGAAAATGAAAATTATTTTTTCCCTGGATTCCTTGGGTCACGACGCATCTCCCCATATAGGCCCCGCCCATTTGCGTAGGGCTAGATTTTCCGCCATTTTGAATTTTCTCCAAAACACACTTTTTGCTCCTTTTCCCACATATTTTCTTCAAATGTCACAAAAAGCGGTACACATGATCTATGAACCCACCCGATGAACCTATTCAAGGGATATTTCGATAGTCCTTACCGTTCGTCCGTAACGCGATTCCAAAGTTAGCGGGAGGGGCCCGTTTCGCAAACAATAGCCATAAATAACAAACAAAAGGTCGGGTCAACACCGAATTTCACTTAAAGGTCGGGGGTGGCATACTCTACGTATCCCGTAAAGCATTTCCACTTCGACCCGTAGGGGGCGTCACAAGCGCGCTAAACGTAACCCTTTCGGGCCAAAACGCGTTTTTCACGGGGAACGACCCTCTCACAATGAAACGCAGACGACTCGGCGGATGGTCTCACGGTCCGAACCGCTGCACGAGGTCGCGCATTTAGCGAGCTGCACTGCAGGCACACTTGTCAAAATTGACTCTGTCAATTCTAGTTAAGTGTGCCTATGCATAGCATGGGCAGACTTATTGTTATCACTCATACTTAAGCCAGACATGGACACACACATGTATTTCCCCAAAGTTTGGCACGCTACTCCTCCCACAGTTTTTGCACCACACACTTGCGCCATATGTCAAATCGACCGGCTTACGCGGGAATGGTGTGCTAGTAACTTGCTAAGAGAAAGGTTCTATAGTTTAATTGATATGAATTTATTAAGAAATTAATTAACCCTTACCTGTCCCCATTGACTTATAATGGGAATCGCATTCAATAATTTTTCTCTCGCAAACCATAGGGGCTACAGTTTCAAGACTCAGAGAGGAGGTTCATAATGATTACAAGGAATAAATAAAAAATAATAGCGTCATTTGGCCTCATGGTGGCGCTATAACAGCCCAGTGTACGTTTTGGCCTGTAACTGTTGAACCGTAGGTCGGAAAATTAAACTTATTTTTTCCCTGGATTCCTTGGGCCAAGACGCATCTCCCCATATAGGCCACGCCCATTTGCGCCAGGATAGATTTTCCGCCATCTTGAATTTTCTCCGAAACACACTTTTTGCTCCTTTTCCTACATATTTTCTTCAAATGTCTTAAAAACCGGTACACGTGATCTATGAAGCCACGCGATAAACATAGTCAAAGGATATTTCGATAGTCTATACCGTTCATTCGTAACGTGCTTCCAAAGTTAGCGGGAGGGGCCCGTTTTGCAAACAATAGCCATAAATCACAAACAAAAGGTCCATTCAACACTGAATTTCAACCACAGTTCGGGGGTGGCATACTCAACGAATCCCAAAAAGCATTTCCACTTGGCCACATGGTGGCGCTATAACGGACCGCTTGCCTCGTAACTCTTGAACCGTAGGTCACAGAATTACAATTCTTTTTTCCCTGGATTCCTTGGGTCACGACGCATCTCTCCATATAGGATACGCCAATTTGCACATGGGAAGATTTTCCGCCATCTTGAATTTTCTCCTAAACACACTTTTTACTCCTTTTGCTACAAATTTTCTTCAAATGTCTTAAAAACCGGTACACATGATCTTTAAAGCCATGCGATAAACATAGTCAAAGGATATCTCGATAATCCGTACCGTTCGTTCGTAACACGCTTCCAAAGTTAGCGGGAGGGGCCCGTTCGCTAACAATAGCCATAAATCACAAACAATAGGTCGAGTCAACACTGAATTTCAACCACAGGTCGGGGGTGGCATACTCAACGATTCCCCAAAAGCATTTCCACTTCGACCCATAGGGGGCGTCACAAACGCGCGAACCGTAACTGTTTCGTGCCAGAACGCGTTTTTCACGGGGACCGACCCTCTCACAACGAAACACGGGCGACTCGGCGGATTGTCTCACCGTCCAAACCACTGCACAAGGTCGCGCACTGCAGGCACACTTGTCAAAATTGACTCTGTCAATTCTAGTTAAGTGTGCCTATGCATAGCATGGGGACACTTATTGTTCTCGCTCATATTTATTTAAGTCTGTCCATGCAATTCCCCAAAAGTTTGGCACGCTACTCCTCCCACAGTTTTTGCACCACACACTCGCGCCATATGTCAAATCGACCGGCTTACGCGGGAATCGTGTGCTATCAACTTGCTAAGAGAAAGGTTCTATAGTTTAATTGATATTAATTTATTAGTGCATTAATTTCTCCCCATTGACTTATAATGGGAATGGCAAAAACTCACATTCAATTAATTTTCTCTCGCAAACCATAGGGCCTACAGTTTCAACACTTGGAGAGGAGGTTCATAATGATTTCAAGGATTAAATAAAAAATAATAGTGTCATTTGGCCTCATGGTGGCGCTATAACAGCCCACTTTACGTTTTGGCCTGTAACTGTTGAACCGTAGGTCGGAAAATTAAAATTATTTTTTCCCTGGATTCCTTGGGTCAAGACGCATCTCCCGATATAGGCCACGCCCATTTGCGCCAGGATAGATTTTCCGCCATCTTGAATTTTCTCCAAAACACACTTTTTGTTCCTTTTCCAACATATTTTCTTCAAATTGCACAAAAAACGGTACACATGATCTATGAACCCATGCAATGAACATACTCAAGGGATATTGCGATAGTCCATTACGTTCGTTCGTAACGCGCTTCCAAAGTTAGCGGGAGGGGCCCGTTTTGCAAACAATAGCCATAAATCACAAACAAAAGGTCCAGTCAACACTGAATTTCGACCACAGGTCGGGGGTGGCATACTCAACGATCCCCAAAAGCATTTCCAATTGGCCACATGGTGGCGCTATAACGGACCACTTGCCTCGTAACTCTTGAACCATAGGTCGGAGAATTAAAATTCTTTTTTCCCTGGATTCCTTGGGTCACGACGCATCTCTCCATATAGGACACGCCAATTTGCACATTGGAAGATTTTTCACCATTTCGAATTTTCTCCAAAACACACTTTTTGCATTTTTCCTACATATTTTCTTCAAATGTCTTAAAAACCGGTACACATGATCTATGAAGCCATGCGATAAACATAGTCAAAGGATATGTCGATAGTCCGTACCGTTCGTTCGTAACGCGCTTCCAAAGTTAGCGGGAAGGGCACGTTTCGCAAACGATAGCCATAAATCACAAACAATAGGTCGAGTCGACACTGAATTTCAACCACAGGTCGGGGGTGGCATACTCAACGGATCCCCAAAAGCATTTCCACTTCGACCCCTAGGGGGCGTCACAAACGCGCGAAACGTAACCGTTTCATGCCAGAACGCGTTTTTCACGGGGACCGACCCTCTCACGACGAAACGCAGACGACTCGGCAGACGGTCTCACAGTCCAAACCGCCGCACAAGGTCGCGCATTTAGCGAGCTGCAGGCACACTTGTCAAAATTGACTCTGTCAATTCTAGTTAAGTGTGCCTATGCATAGCATGGGGACACTTATTGTTCTCGCTCATATTTATTTAAGTCTGTCCATGCAATTCCCCAAAAGTTTGGCACGCTACTCCTCCCACAGTTTTTGCACCACACACTCGCGCCATATGTCAAATCGACCGGCTTACGCGGGAATCGTGTGCTATCAACTTGCTAAGAGAAAGGTACTATAGTTTAATTGATATGAATTTATTAGTGAATTAATTTTCCCCATTGACTTATAATGGGAATCGCATTCAATTATTTTTCTCTCGCAAACCATAGGGGCTACAGTTTCAAGACTTGGAGAGGAGGTTCATAATGATGTCAAGGATTAAATAAAAAATAATAGTGTCTTTTGGCCTCATGGTGGCGCTATAACAGCCCACTTTACCTTTTGGCCTGTAACTCTTGAACCATAGGTCGGAAAATTAAAAATCTTTTTTCCCTGGATTCCTTGGGTCATGACGCATCTCCCCATATAGGCCACGCCCATTTGCGCCAGGATAGATTTTCCGCCATCTTGCATTTTCTCCAAAACACACTTTTTGCTCCTTTTACAACATATTTTCTTCAAATGGCACAAAAAGCGGTACACATGATCTATGAACCCTTACAATGAACATACTCAAGGGATATTTTGATAGTCCATATCGTTCGTTCGTAACGCGCTTCTAAAGTTAGTGGGAGGAGCCCGTTTCGCAAACAATAGCCATAAATCACAAACAAAACGTCGAGTCAACACTGAATTTCAACCAAAGGTCAGGGGTGGCATACTCAACGAATCCCCAAAAGCATTTCCACTCGGCCACATGGTGGCGCTATAACGGACCACTTGCCTCGTAACTCTTGAACCGTAGATCGGAAAATGAAAATTATTTTTTCCCTGGATTCCTTGGGTCAAGACGCATCTCCCCATATAGGCCCCGCCCATTTGCGTAGGGCTAGATTTTCCGCCATTTTGAATTTTCTCCAAAACACACTTTTTGCTCCTTTTCCCACATATTTTCTTCAAATGTCACAAAAAGCGGTACACATGATCTATGAACCCACCCGATGAACCTATTCAAGGGATATTTCGATAGTCCTTACCGTTCGTCCGTAACGCGATTCCAAAGTTAGCGGGAGGGGCCCGTTTCGCAAACAATAGCCATAAATAACAAACAAAAGGTCGGGTCAACACCGAATTTCACTTAAAGGTCGGGGGTGGCATACTCTACGTATCCCGTAAAGCATTTCCACTTCGACCCGTAGGGGGCGTCACAAGCGCGCTAAACGTAACCCTTTCGGGCCAAAACGCGTTTTTCACGGGGAACGACCCTCTCACAATGAAACGCAGACGACTCGGCGGATGGTCTCACGGTCCGAACCGCTGCACGAGGTCGCGCATTTAGCGAGCTGCACTGCAGGCACACTTGTCAAAATTGACTCTGTCAATTCTAGTTAAGTGTGCCTATGCATAGCATGGGGACACTTATTGTTCTCGCTCATATTTATTTAAGTCTGTCCATGCAATTCCCCAAAAGTTTGGCACGCTACTCCTCCCACAGTTTTTGCACCACACACTCGCGCCATATGTCAAATCGACCGGCTTACGCGGGAATCGTGTGCTATCAACTTGCTAAGAGAAAGGTACTATAGTTTAATTGATATTAATTTATTAGTGAATTAATTTTCCCCATTGACTTATAATGGGAATCGCATTCAATTATTTTTCTCTCGCAAACCATAGGGGCTACAGTTTCAAGACTTGGAGAGGAGGTTCATAATGATTGTAAGAATTAATCAAAAAATAATTACATCACTCGGCCTCATGGTGGCGCTATAACGGCCAACTTTATGTTTTGCCCCGTAACTCTTGAACCGTAGGTCGGAAAATTAAAATTATTTTTTCCCTGGATTCCTTGGGTCAAGACGGATCTCCCGATATAGGCCACGCCCATTTGCGTATGGGTAGATTTTCCGCCATCTTGAATTTTCTCCAAAACACACTTTTTGCTCCTTTTCCTACATATTTTCTTCAAATGTCTCAAAAACCGGTACACATGATCTATGAAGCCACGCGATAAACATAGTCAAAGGATATTTTGATAGTCCATACCGTTCGTTCGTAACGCGCTTCCAAAGTTAGCGGGAGGGGCCCGTTTGGCAAAAAATTGCCCTAACTCACAAACAAAAGGTTGAGTCGACACTAAATTTCAACCACAGGTTGCGGGTGGCATACTCAACAGATCCCCAAAAGCATTTCCACTTCGACCCCTAGGGGGCGTCACAAACATGCGAAACGTAAACATATTACTTAGACAAAATCTCTGGACTTTGAGCTTTAACTCAAAAAACACCATAATAGTTCTGTTCAATATTACAATGGGAATCCATTAAGAATGTCTTACTCTACCTCTGATAACATCTTTGTAAGATTTTACTGTACAAAAGTGGAGTAATATAGCTTTAAAGTCACAACAAAAACACATTATTTAGAAGGTGGAGTAATATAGTTTTAAAGTCACTACAAAAACATGGGACTTAGTCAAAATCTCTGGACTTTGAGATTTAACTGAAAAAACACCATAATAGTTCTGTTCACTATTACAACGACAATCCCCTCAGAACGTCCTACTGTACCTCTGATAACATCTTTGTAACATTTTACTGTACAAAATTGGCCCCTGCTCTCCCGGACGCTGCTAGGTTGAGTTACAGCATTTTATGTGCGCTGCAGTGGCAGGGGGTCCTCCACTGGGGGCGCCACCACTTTTGCATCCGTTCTGGAGCACCAGGAGTGGGTGGTCCCCGGGAAATGGCCGTGAGCAGCCCTGTTGGGGTGTTCATTTGGTCATTTTTGCACATTTGGTCATGTGTTACATCTGGGGGTCCCCCAGGGACCTGGGGGTCCCTGGGGCTCCGGGGGTCCTTGGAGGTTGTAGTATGTTAGGCAAGGGGAGTGTGTGTAAAATCTGGCATGGATGGGGTCAATGGTTGGGGAGATATGAGCAGGGGACAAGTGTGACGTGTGACGTGTGAGCACATGTGGTCATTTTTTACATCTGGGGGTCCCTGATCCACAAGCCCACATGCAGACTCGCAGGATGTGTTTTTTCCTCTTGCATGAGGCGATGGTGTGAGTGAGTGGATAACATGAAAGTGTTCGTTGGTTTGCTGTTATATAGCTTTGTCGTGCATCATGCATGCAGACACAGTGGGAGCAGGATGCACTTAAAAAGTAACACAAATGTATGCAGGTTAATATGAATAGGGTGTAGGCTAGGCCTTAACGTTGTGAGGAAATATGTAATTGTGATTGTGTTTGTGAGGTATTATATTGTTTTTTTCTCTGTAAAGCTTAAAACATCATTTTTACATTGTTATTATTTAACCAAAGAGAAAGACTTATCCTGCCTTAAGTGTAAGTTCTGTTGAATGTCTATTGGTATGGGCCATGCCTAACTATTGATTTGAAGTGTTTTTTTCCTGTTGCATGAGTGGATAACATGAAAGTGTTCGTCGGCTTTGCTGTTAGCTTTGTGGTGCATCATGCATGCAGACACAGTGGGAGCAGGATGCACACAAAAAGTAACACAAATGTATGCAGGTTAATATGAATAGGGTCTAGGCTAGGCCTTAATGTTTTGAGGAAATATGTAATTGTGATTGATTAAAACATCATTTTCACATTGTTATTATTTAAGCAAAGAGAAACACTTATCCTCCCTTAAGTGTAAGTTCTTTTGAATGTGTATTGGTATGTGCTATGACTAACTAAGTGAATGGGCCATCATGCAATTGTTGAGGTCAGTTACATTTCTATGTTCTAAGAGCTTGTAGTTTGAATTTAGGTACTTATATCCCATGTGAATCAGACAGTTTCTCCAAAATTGATTAAATTCACTCCCCCACAATAAAGGAAATCACACAGTGTAAGTTTGTTTCCCTCTCACTGTATATTAAATCAATGAGCATATAGATGTCTTTTGGTACTTATATCCCATGTGAATCAGACATTGTCCAAAAAAATTTTGAAATTCACGGCCACACAATAAAGGAGACCACACCGTGTAAGTTTTTTTTGTCTTATGTATATTAAATCAATGAGCATAATGAATAGATATGCAGTGGTACAGTACAATAAACATGCTTGTCTTTTCATTGTCATTTTGAATTTGAATACAATGTAACATCATTTCACAAATAAGAGAGAGGTACAGTGAAAATAGTGTTGTGAAGCATTCATTGACATTTCTGTTGTCATCCCCTCTGGCCGTTGTTACGGTCACAGAACATTGGCTGGAACACCAATGGCCATAACATAATAATAGGACAAAGTCAGTCAGGAAATGCAATGGATTGTTTTGTAAATGCAGACATTTCATGTTTCTTTATTAACCAGACTAATACAAGGCAAGAGGGTAGGAGAAACAGCAAAACGTGCCCCAAACAGAGACTAAGCAAATCCTAATAACAAAAGAAAGAGATGGGCTGGCCCAAAACTAAAATGAGGGGAGTCTGGTGGGCCAATCACTATGTGACCGTCATCCCACCGTACTCCAATGCCATACCCAAGTGCAACTGTCTTTCTAATAGTGTTAGTGTCCAACACCTGGAAGGAATTCAGACAACCACTACAACACTTGTCTTCTGCCTTGTTGCACATTACTCCATAATTGCTGCTGTTGAAGTCAATACACAGTATACTGCGTCATGATAACTGTAGTACGTCTGCAGTACACCCATCTGAAGGCAAGACTGTGGTTGTGATATGTAGATGTGATCAATCAGGGTCTATTTTTTCCCTGGATTCCTTGGGTCATGACGCATCTCTCGATATAGGCCACGCCCATTTGCGTATGGATAGATTTTCCGCCATCTTGAATTTTGTCCAAAACACACTTTTTGCTCCTTTTCCTACATATTTTCTTCAAATGTCTTAAAAACCGGTACACATGATCTATGAAGCCACGCGATAAACATAGTCAAAGGATATTTCGATAGTTCGTACCGTTCGTTCGTAACGTGCTTCCAAAGTTAGCGGGAGGGGCAAGTTTCACAAACGATAGCCATAAATCACAAACAATAGGTCGAGTCAACACTGAATTTCAACCACAGGTCGGGGGTGGCATACTCAACGAATCCCCAAAAGCATTTCCACTTCGACCCCTAGGGGGCGTCACAAACGCGCGAAACGTAACCGTTTCGTGCCAGAACGCGTTTTTCGAGGGGACCGACCCTCTCACAACGACACACGGACGACTCGGCAGACTGTCTCACAGTCCGAACCGCCGCACAAGGTCGCGCATTTAGCGCGCTGCAGGCACACTTGTCAAAATTGACTCCGTCAATTCTAGTGTTGAACTTACAAGCACACTCTCTAAACTTCGGCACGTAACTACTGCCGCACCATTTACGCCACCCCCGCAATATATACATCAAAACGTGCGGCTCGGCCGGGAATGGTGTGCTATTAACTTTCTTTCCGATCCGCCTTACAATGGTGTCGTAATCGGCAAAAAACGACGCTTAATTTTCCCCATTGACTTATAATGGGACAATGCAAAAAGTCACATTCAAGTATTTTTCTCTCGCAAACGATAGGGGCTACAGATTCAAACCTCGGAGAGGAGATTCATAATGATTTTAAGAATGAATTAAAAAATGATTACATCACTCGGTCTCTTGGTGGCGCTATAACGACCCACTTTACGTTTTGCCCCGTAACTCTGGAACGGTAGATCGGAAAATGAAAAAAAAAAATTCCCTGGATTCCTTGGGTCAAGACGCATCTCCCCATATAGGCCACACCCATTTGCGTCATGATAGATTTTCCGCCATCTTGAATTTTCTCCAAAACACACTTTTTGCTCCTTTTCCTACATATTTTCGTCAAATGTCACAAAAATGTGTACACATGATCTATAAACCCATGCAATGAACATTGTCAAGGGATATTTTGATAGTCCGTACCGTTCGTTCGTAACGGGCTGCCAAATTTAGCGGGAGGGGCCAGTTTGGCAAAAAATAGCCATAAATCAAAAACAAAAGATCTTGTCAACACTGAATTTTAACCACGGATAGCCGGTGGCATACTCAACAGATCCCCGAAAGCATTTCCACTTCGACCCGTAGGGGGCGTCACAAACGCGCGAAACGTAACCGTTTCGTGCCAGAACGCGTTTTTCAGGGGGACCGACCCTCTCAAAACGAAACGCAGACCACTTGGCGGATTGTCTCACCGTCCAAACCGCCGCACGAGGTCGCGCATTTAGCGAGCTGCAGGCACACTTGTAAAAATTGACTCTGTCAATTCTAGTTAAGTGTGCCTATGCATAGCATGGGCAGACTTATTGTTATCACTCATACTTAAGCCAGACATGGAGACACACATGTATTTCCCCAAAGTTTGGCACGCTACTCCTCCCACAGTTTTTGCACCACACACTTGCGCCATATGTCAAATCGACCGGCTTACGCGGGAATCGTGTGCTATCAACTTGCTAAGAGAAAGGTTCTATAGTTTAATTGATATGAATTTATTAAGAAATTAATTAACCCTTACCTGTCCCCATTGACTTATAATGGGAATCGCATTCAATTATTTTTCTCTCGCAAACCATAGGGGCTACAGTTTCAAGACTCAGAGAGGAGGTTCATAATGATTACAAGGAATAAATAAAAAATAATAGCGTCATTTGGCCTCATGGTGGCGCTATAACAGCCCAGTGTACGTTTTGGCCTGTAACTGTTGAACCGTAGGTCGGAAAATTAAACTTATTTTTTCCCCGGATTCCTTGGGCCAAGACGCATCTCCCCATATAGGCCACGCCCATTTGCGCCAGGATAGATTTTCCGCCATCTTGAATTTTCTCCGAAACACACTTTTTGCTCCTTTTCCTACATATTTTCTTCAAATGTCTTAAAAACCGGTACACGTGATCTATGAAGCCATGCGATAAACATAGTCAAAGGATAGTTCGATAGTCCTTACCATTCGTTCGTACCGGCCTTCCAAAGTTAGCGGGAGGGGCCCGTTTCGCAAACGAGAGCCATAAATCACAAACAAAAGGTCGAGTCAACACTGAATTTTAACCACGGGTCGCGGGTGGCATACTCAACGTTTCCCCAAAAGCATTTCCACTTCGACCCCTAGGGGGCGTCACAAACGCGCGAAACGTAAACATATTACTTAGACAAAATCTCTGGACTTTGAGCTTTAACTCAAAAAACACCATAATAGTTCTGTTCAATATTACAATGGGAATCCATTAAGAATGTCTTACTCTACCTCTGATAACATCTTTGTAAGATTTTACTGTACAAAAGTGGAGTAATATAGCTTTAAAGTCACTACAAAAACACATTATTTAGAAGGTGGAGTAATATAGCTTTAAAGTCACTACAAAAACATGTGACTTAGTCAAAATCTCTGGACTTTGAGATTTAACTGAAAAAACACCATAATAGTTCTGTTCACTATTACAACGGCAATCCCCTAAGAACGTCCTACTGTACCTCTGATAACATTTTGGTAACATTTTACTGTACAAAAGTGGAGTAATATAGCTTTAAAGTCACTACAAAAACACATTACTTAGAGAAGTAGCAGTGTCGGAAAAGGTGTTATAAAAAGCGGCCTGAAGGTGGCGCTAGAATAGGGGCATGTGAGAAATGAGGGGTGGGGTGTCCGCGTTGCCGTGGCGGACGAATAGGTACCGGCCCCGGCTCTCCCGGACGCTGCTAGGCCGAGTTACGGCATTTTATGTGTGCTGCAGTGGCAGGGGGTCCTCCACTGGGGGCGCCACCACTTTTGCATCCGTTCTGGAGCACCAGGAGTGGGTGGTCCCAAGGAAATGGCCGTGAGCAGCCCCGTTGGGGTGTTCATTTGGTCATTTTTGCACATTTGGTCATGTGTTACATCTGGGGGTCCCCCAGGGACCTGGGGGTCCCTGGGGCTCCGGGGGTCCTTGGAGGTTGTAGTATGTTAGGCAAGTGGAGTGTGTGTAAAATCTGGCATGGATGGGGGCAACGGTTGGGGAGATATGAGCAGGGGACAAGTGTGACGTGTGAGCACATGTGCTCATTTTTTACATCTGGGGGTCCCTGATCCACAAGCCCACATGCAGCCTTGTAGATCGGCTGTTTTTATTGTTTTATTTTTTAAATTGTTTCCCCCTGACTTAGTCTTTTCTAGGATCACCTTTTAGTTGAGCTTGTACCAGTGACTGTACTGTCAATGACACTGTATACCTATGACAGTCCTATATCAATAATTAGTTCATTTGTGAATGACTTCCCTGTGGAAATATCATGTGTATTACGTATCTATCTATCTTCCCAAGTCAGATGCATTCACATTGCACTGAACGCACGCACGCACGCACGCACGCAGGCTGCGCAGGTCAGCTCAACTTTTTTTTTTTTTTTTTTTTGTAAAGCTCCAGCCAGAGTCAGGCGCCGAGGTGAGGGGACGGCACCAAGCCGGACTTGCGTGCTCAGGCAGCGGCCGAAGGCCGCTGCCCCCTCCCACCCCCTGGAAGTGCGGCAGGCTGGAAGCCTCTAGAACCAGTCAGTAGGTCCCCGTCCATAGATGTCGCTCTATCCAAGAAATTCTCCCCCCCAGTCACCTGACACACCAGGAACTGCTGCTGCTGCACATTCAATTATTTTTCTCTCGCAAACCATAGGGGCTACAGTTTCAAGACTCGGAGAGGAGGTTCATAATGATTTCAAGGATTAAATAAAAAATAATAGTGTCATTTGGCCTCATGGTGGCGCTATAACAGCCCAGTTTACCTTTTGGCCTGTAACTGTTGAACCGTAGGTCGGAAAATTAAAATTATTATTTCCCTGGATTCCTTGGGTCAAGACGCATCTCCTGATATAGGCCACGCCCATTTGCGCCAGGATATATTTTCCGCCATCTTGAATTTTGTCCAAAACACACTTTTTGCTCCTTTTCCTACATATTTTCTTCAAATGTCTTAAAAACCGGTACACATGATCTATGAAGCCACGCGATAAACATAGTCAAAGGATATTTCGATAGTCTATACCGTTCGTTTGTAACGCGCTTCCAAAGTTAGCGGGAGGGGCCCGTTTCGCAAACAAAAGCCATAAATCACAAACAATAGGTCGAGTCAACACTGAATTTTAACCACAGGTCGGGGGTGGCATACTCAACGAATGCCCAAAAGCATTTCCACTTCGACCCCTAGGGGGCGTCACAAACGCACGAAACGTAACCGCTTCGTGCCAGAACGCGTTTTTCACGGGGACCGACCCTCTCACAACAAAACGCAGACGACTCAAAGGATGGTCTCACAGTTTGAACCGCTTGCTTCCTTACTGTAGTGTACTGTACTGTACTGTACTGTACCTTAGTGTGCTGTACTGTACTTTACTGTACTGTACTGTATGTTATTGTACTGTGTTATACCTTACTGTGCTGTACCTTACTGCACTGTGCTGTACTTTACCTTACTGTGCTGTACTTTACTGCACTGTATTGTACTGTACCGTACCTGCACTGTATTGCACTGTACCGTATCTTACTGTATTGTACTGTATCTTCTGTACTGTACTGTACTGTACTGTACTGTACCGTACCTTACTGTGCTGTAGTGTACAGTACCTTACTGTATTGTAGTGTACTGTATCTTCTGTACGGTTCTGTGCTGTACCTTACTGTGCCGTAGTGTACTGTACCTTATTGTACTGTATTGTGCTGTACCTTACTGTACCGTAGTGTACTGTATCTTCTGTAATGAACTGGATGGTAGTGTACTGTACTTTATGGTACTGTTCTGTGCCTTACTGTAGTGAACTGTAATACTGTACTGTACCTTAGTGTGCTGTACTGTACCTTACTGTACTGTACTGTACTGTATGTTATTGTACTGTGCTATACCTTACTGTAGCTTACTGTGCTGTACCTTACTGCACTGTACTGTACTTTACCTTACTGTGCTGTACTTTACTGCACTGTATTGTACTGTACCGTACCTGCACTGTATTGTACTGTACCGTACCATACTGTATTGTACTGTATCTTCTGTACTGTACTGTACTGTACTGTACTGTACTGACCTTACTGTGCTGTAGTGTACTGTATCTTCTGTACTGTTCTGTGCTGTACCTTACTGTGCTGTAGTGTACTGTACCTTATTGTACTGTATTGTGCTGTACCTTACTGTACCGTAGTGTACTGTATCTTCACGGGCGACTTGGCGGATTGTCTCACCGTCCAAACCGCTGCACAAGGTCGCGCACTGCAGGCACACTTGTCAAAATTGACTCTGTCAATTCTAGTATTGACTTTACAAGCGCACTCTCTAAACTTCGGCACGCTACTCCTCCCACAGTTTTTGCACCACACACTCGCGCCATATGTCAAAACGACCGGCTTACTCGGGAATGGTGTGCTAGTAACTTGCTAAGAGAAAGGTTCTATAGTTTAATTGATATTAATTTATTAGTGAATTATTTTTTCCCCTTTGACTTATAATGGGACAATGCAAAAAGTCACATTCAAGTATTTTTCTCTCGCAAACCATAGGGGCTACAGTTTCAAACCTCGGAGAGGAGATTCATAATGATTTTAAGAATAAATTGAAAAATAATTACACCACTCATCCTCATGGTGGCGCTATAACGGCTCACTTTACGTTTTGCCCCGTAACTCTTGAACCGTAGATCGGAAAATGAAAATTATTTTTTCCCTGGCTTCCTTGGGTCAAGACGCATCTCCCCATATAGGCCACGCCCATTTGCGTAGGGATAGATTTTCCGCCATCTTGAATTTTCTCCAAAACACACTTTTTGCTCCTTTTCCTACATATTTTCTTCAAATGTCTTAAAAACCGGTACACATGATCTATGAAGCCACGCAATAAACATAGTCAAAGGATATTTTGATAGTCCATACCGTTCGTTCGTAACGCGCTTCCAAAGTTAGCGGGAGGGGCCCGTTTGGCAAAAAATTGCCCTAACTCACAAACAAAAGGTCGCGTCGACACTAAATTTCAACCACAGGTTGCGGGTGGCATACTCAACAGATCCCCAAAAGCATTTCCACTTTGACTCATAGGGGGCGTCACAAACGCGCGAAACGTAACCGTTACGTGCCAGAACGCGTTTTTCAGGGGGAACGACCCTCTCAAGGGCACAAAGTATCAATGAAGTATTAAAAGTAAATGTACTCATTAAGAATATAAAAGTACTCATTATGAAGTAAAACATATTTGAGTAAAAGTACTCAAAAAAACCAAAGAGTAAAAGTATTGTTAAAGTATCAAAAGTAATCATTGTGAAGTAAAAGTATATTTGAGTAAATGTACTCAAAATACCAAAGAGTATAAGTAAAAATGCCAAAGAGTAAAAGTATTGTTAGTATTAAAATGTATTCATCATCTGATCCACAAGCCCACATGCAGCCTTGTAGATCGGCTGTTTTTATTGTTTTATTTTTTAAATTGTTTCCCCCTGACTTAGTCTTTTCTAGGATCACCTTTTAGTTGAGCTTGTACCAGTGACTGTACTGTCAATGACACTGTATACCTATGACAGTCATATATCAATAATTAGTTCATTCGTGAATGACTTCCCTGTGGAAATAAGCCAAAAACATTACTAGGATCTCCTTTTAGTTGAGCTTGTACCAAATCATGTTTATTACGTATCTATCTATCTATCTTCCTAAGTCACATGCATTCACATTGCACTGAACGAACGAACGCACGCACGCACGCACGCTGCGCAGGTCAGCTCAGCAGCTGGCTTTTTTTTTTGTTTGTTTTTTTTGTAAAGCTCCAGCCAGAGTCAGGCGCCGAGGTGGCGGGACGGCACCAAGCCGGACTTGCGTGCTCAGGCAGCGGTCGAAGGCCGCTGCCCCCTCTCACCCCCTGGAAGTGCGGTAGGCTGGAAGCCTCTAGAACCTATCTGTAGGTCCCCGTCCATAGATGTCGCTCTATCCAAGAAATTCTCCGTTAGTGAGTCACCTGACACACCAGGAACTGCTGCTGCTGCACATTCAATTATTTTTCTCTCGCAAACCATAGGGGCTACAGTTTCAAGACTTGGAGAGGAGGTTCATAATGATTTCAAGGATTAAATAAAAAATAATAGTGTCACTTGGCCTCACGGTGGCGCTATAACAGCCCAGTTTACCTTTTGGCCTGTAACTGTTGAACTGTAGGTCAAAAAATGAAAATTCTTTTTTCCCTGGATTCCTTGGGTCAAGACACATCTCCCGATATAGGCCACGCCCATTTGCGCCAGGACAGATTTTCCGCCATCTTGAATTTTCTCCAAAACACACTTTTTGCTCCTTTTCCTACATATTTTCTTCAAATGTCTTAAAAACCGGTACACGTGATCTAAGAAGCCATGCGATAAACATAGTCAAAGGATATTTCGATAGTCCGTACCGTTCGTTCGTAACGTGCTTCTCAAGTTAGCGGGAGGGGCCCGTTGTGCAAACGATAGCCATAAATCACAAACAAATCGTCGAGTCAACACTGAATTTTAAACACAAGTTGCGGGTGGCATATTCAACGAATCCCCAAAAGCATTTCCACTTCGACCCCTAGGGGGCGCCACAAACGCGCAAAACGTAAACGTTTCGTGCCAGAACGCGTTTTTCACGGGGACCGACCCTCTCACAACGAAACGCGGACGACTCGGCGGACGGTCTCACGGTCCAAACCGCTACACAAGGTCGTGCATTGCAGGCACACTTGTCAAAATTGACTCTGTCAATTCTAGTTAAGTGTGCCTGTTATGCAAGAACAGGCAACTTATTGTTATCGCTCATATTTATTTATTTATTTATGTATGTCTTTCTGTCCATACTTTTCCCCAAAGTTTGGCACGCTACTCCTCCCACAGTTTTCGCACCACACACTCGCGCCATATGTCAAATCGACCGGCTTACTCGGGAATGGTGTGCTAGTAAGTTGCTAAGAGAAAGGTTCTATAGTTTAATTGATATTAATTTATTAGTGAATTAATTTTCCCCATTGACTTATAATGGGAATCGCATTCAATTATTTTTCTCTCGCAAACCATAGGGGCTACAGTTTCAAGACTTGGAGAGGAGGTTCAAAATGATTTCAAGGATTAAATAAAAAATAATAGTGTCATTTGGACTCATGGTGGCGCTATAACAGCCCACTTTACGTTTTGGCCTGTAACTGTTGAACCGTAGGTCGAAAAATTAAAATTATGTTTTCCCTGGATTCCTTGGGTCAAGACGCATCTCCCGATATAGGCCACGCCCATTTGCGCCAGGATAGATTTTCCGCCATCTTGAATTTTCTCCAAAACACACTTTTTGCTCCTTTTCCTACATATTTTCTTCAAATGTCTTAAAGAACGGTACACATGATCTATGATGCCACGCGATGAACATAGTCAAAGGATATTTCGATAGTCTGTACCGTTCGTTCGTAACGCGCTTCCAAAGTTAGCGGGAGGGGTCCGTTTGGCAAACGATAGCCATAAATCAGAAACAATAGGTCAAGTCAACACCGAATTTCAACCATAGGTCGGGGGTGGCATACTCAATGAATCCCCAAAAGCATTTCCACTTCGACCCCTAGGGGGCGTCACAAACGCGCGAAACGTAACCGTTTCATGCCAGAACGCGTTTCAGACACAGGCATTGCGATTAAGCTTTTGCTTATAGATGAATTGTGTCATAATTTATTATTTGTCCTGAATTCCCTAAAACGCTTCCATTTTTGCGTACAGCATAGACGTTTTTATTTCTGTTGTGGTGTGCTGATGCACTCACACATACACACTAGCACAAACACACAGCTTGTTAGTAGGAAGTTGAAGTTAGTGGTACTTGCTACTTTGCAATCAAACACACAGCTTGTTAGTAGGAAGTTGAAGTTAGTGGTACTTGCTACTTTGCAATAACACTATGCACAAAGGATCTATGAAAGTGATTCAACTTTTTAGCAGAGGGTTGTAAGGTGAGTCAGTGCGACCAGGCATGCTGTGATGCTGATCTGAGTCAAGTGGTGGTCAGAGCTGTTTCGTTTTATTGTGGACTAGTCTGATGAATTGTGTGTTAATTTATACCTGCAATATTTCTTCTGCGGTGATCCAAAAATGCATGATAATATTTGATTGACTCATCTGCTCACACTGTGATAATGTCATAAAAGACAGGGGAAATCATGATTGAAAGTGTAGGCCCTGGCCCCTAAGCAGACAGTTGTCTGTCAGTTGTGGAACTGTCTGTGGTAGAAGTATAAAACATTTGGACTATATTCGGCTAAAGAGCAGCAGTTCTGCCCACGTCAGTGACTTTCTCTGATGGTCCGTGCAGTTATGTAATATGTAGCCTACGCCTTTCAAGTTTCAATTGGTAGAGTGTCTACTCAATTAATGGACCATGCGTTTTTACCTGTGGTGTGAGGCGATCATTAATGTGTTTGTTGGCGGTTCTGATATACTAGAAGTTTGCGGCCCTTCGAGTCGCTCAGGTCTAGAGTCCACGCCTGCTTCCTTACTGTAGTGTAGTGTACTGTACTGTACCTTAGTGAGCTGTACTGTACCTTACTGTACTGTACTGTATGTTATTGTACTGTGCTATACCTTACTGTAGCTTACTGTGCTGTACCTTACTGCACTGTACTGTACTGTACTTTACTTTACTGCACTGTATTGTACTATACCGTACCTGCACTGTATTGTACTGTAACGTACCATACTGGATTGTACTGTATCTTCTGTACTGTACTGTACTGTACTGTACCTTACTGCGCTGTAGTGTACTGTACCTTACTGTATTGTAGTGTACTGTATCTTCTGTACTGTTCTGTGCTGTACCTTACTGTGCTGTAGTGTATTGTACCTTATTGTACTGTATTGTGCTGTACCTTACTGTACCGTAGTGTACTGTATCTTCTGTAATGAACTGGATGGTAGTGTACTGTACTTTATGGTACTATTCTGTGCCTTACTGTAGTGAACTGTAATACTGTACTGTACCTTAGTGTGCTGTACTGTACATTACTGTACTGTACTGTATGTTATTGTACTGTGCTATACCTTACTGTAGCTTACTGTGCTGTACTTTACTGCACTGTACTTTACCTTACTGTGTTGTACTTTACTGCACTGTATTGTACTGTACCGTACCTGCACTGTATTGTACTGTATTGTACCGTACCATACTGTATTGTACTGTATCTTCTGTACTGTACTGTACCTTACTGTGCTGTAGTGTACTGTACCTTATTGTATTGTAGTGTACTGTATCTTCTGTACTGTTCTGTGCTGTACTTTACTTTGCTGTAGTGTACTGTACAATAAGGTATTGATTGTGCTGTACCTTACTGTATTGTAGTGTACTGTATCTTCTGTAATGAACTGGATGGTAGTGTACTGTACTTTATGGTACTGTTCAGTGCCTTACTGTAGTGAACTGTAACAGGCAACTTATTGTTATCGCTCATATTTATTTATTTATTTATGTATGTCTTTCTGTCCATACTTTTCCCCAAAGTTTGGCACGCTACTCCTCCCACAGTTTTCGCACCACACACTCGCGCCATATGTCAAATCGACCGGCTTACTCGGGAATGGTGTGCTAGTAAGTTGCTAAGAGAAAGGTTCTATAGTTTAATTGATATTAATTTATTAGTGAATTAATTTTCCCCATTGACTTATAATGGGAATCGCATTCAATTATTTTTCTCTCGCAAACCATAGAGGCTACAGTTTCAAGACTTGGAGAGGAGGTTCATAATGATTTCAAGGATTAAATAAAAAATAATAGTGTCACTTGGCCTCATGGTGGCGCTATAACAGCCCAGTTCACGTTTTGGCCTGTAACTGTTGAACCGTAGGTCGGAAAATTAAAATTATTTTTTCCCTGGATTCCTTGGGTCAAGACGCATCTCTCGATATAGGCCCCGCCCATTTGCGTAGGGATAGATTTTCCGCCATCTTGAATTTTCTCCAAAACACACTTTTTGCTCCTTTTCCTACATATTTTCTTCAAATGTCTTAAAGAACGGTACACATGATCTATGATGCCACGCGATGAACATAGTCAAAGGATATTTCGATAGTCTGTACCGTTCGTTCGTAACGCGCTTCCAAAGTTAGCGGGAGGGGTCCGTTTGGCAAACGATAGCCATAAATCAGAAACAATAGGTCAAGTCAACACCGAATTTCAACCATAGGTCGGGGGTGGCATACTCAATGAATCCCCAAAAGCATTTCCACTTCGACCCCTAGGGGGCGTCACAAACGCGCGAAACGTAACCGTTTCATGCCAGAACGCGTTTCAGACACAGGCATTGCGATTAAGCTTTTGCTTATAGATGAATTGTGTCATAATTTATTATTTGTCCTGAATTCCCTAAAACGCTTCCATTTTTGCGTACAGCATAGACGTTTTTATTTCTGTTGTGGTGTGCTGATGCACTCACACATACACACTAGCACAAACACACAGCTTGTTAGTAGGAAGTTGAAGTTAGTGGTACTTGCTACTTTGCAATCAAACACACAGCTTGTTAGTAGGAAGTTGAAGTTAGTGGTACTTGTTACTTTGCAATAACACTATGCACAAAGGATCTATGAAAGTGATTCAACTTTTTAGCAGAGGGTTGTAAGGTGAGTCAGTGCGACCAGGCATGCTGTGATGCTGATCTGAGTCAAGTGGTGGTCAGAGCTGTTTCGTTTTATTGTGGACTAGTCTGATGAATTGTGTGTTAATTTATACCTGCAATATTTCTTCTGCGGTGATCCAAAAATGCATGATAATATTTGATTGACTCATCTGCTCACACTGTGATAATGTCATAAAAGACAGGGGAAATCATGATTGAAAGTGTAGGCCCTGGCCCCTAAGCAGACAGTTGTCTGTCAGTTGTGGAACTGTCTGTGGTAGAAGTATAAAACATTTGGACTATATTCGGCTAAAGAGCAGCAGTTCTGCCCACGTCAGTGACTTTCTCTGATGGTCCGTGCAGTTATGTAATATGTAGCCTACGCCTTTCAAGTTTCAATTGGTAGAGTGTCTACTCAATTAATGGACCATGCGTTTTTACCTGTGGTGTGAGGCGATCATTAATGTGTTTGTTGGCGGTTCTGATATACTAGAAGTTTGCGGCCCTTCGAGTCGCTCAGGTCTAGAGTCCACGCCTGCTTCCTTACTGTAGTGTAGTGTACTGTACTGTACCTTAGTGAGCTGTACTGTACCTTACTGTACTGTACTGTATGTTATTGTACTGTGCTATACCTTACTGTAGCTTACTGTGCTGTACCTTACTGCACTGTACTGTACTGTACTTTACTTTACTGCACTGTATTGTACTATACCGTACCTGCACTGTATTGTACTGTAACGTACCATACTGTATTGTACTGTATCTTCTGTACTGTACTGTACTGTACTGTACCTTACTGCGCTGTAGTGTACTGTACCTTACTGTATTGTAGTGTACTGTATCTTCTGTACTGTTCTGTGCTGTACCTTACTGTGCTGTAGTGTATTGTACCTTATTGTACTGTATTGTGCTGTACCTTACTGTACCGTAGTGTACTGTATCTTCTGTAATGAACTGGATGGTAGTGTACTGTACTTTATGGTACTATTCTGTGCCTTACTGTAGTGAACTGTAATACTGTACTGTACCTTAGTGTGCTGTACTGTACATTACTGTACTGTACTGTATGTTATTGTACTGTGCTATACCTTACTGTAGCTTACTGTGCTGTACTTTACTGCACTGTACTTTACCTTACTGTGTTGTACTTTACTGCACTGTATTGTACTGTACCGTACCTGCACTGTATTGTACTGTATTGTACCGTACCATACTGTATTGTACTGTATCTTCTGTACTGTACTGTACCTTACTGTGCTGTAGTGTACTGTACCTTATTGTATTGTAGTGTACTGTATCTTCTGTACTGTTCTGTGCTGTACTTTACTTTGCTGTAGTGTACTGTACAATAAGGTATTGATTGTGCTGTACCTTACTGTATTGTAGTGTACTGTATCTTCTGTAATGAACTGGATGGTAGTGTACTGTACTTTATGGTACTGTTCAGTGCCTTACTGTAGTGAACTGTAAAAGTGTTATGTAAATTCCAGATATTATTAATTTTACCCTTATTATTATTATTATTCCAAGATTCCAATCTTTACATTATGTATACGTCTATGTATCCAGAAATAGCAAGTCTACGCCTTGGCCCCTAAGCAGACAGTTGTTTGTCAGTTGTGGAACCGTCCGTGGTGGAAGTATAAAACATTTGGACTATATTCGGCTCAACAGCAGCAGTTTTGCCCACGTCAGTGACTTTTTCTGATGGTCCGTGCAGTTATGTAATCTGTAGCCTATGCCTTTCAAGTTTCAATTGGTACAGTGTCTAGCCAAATTAATGGACCATGCTTTTTTACCTGTTGTGTGAGGCGATGGTGTGAGTGAGTGGATAATATTAATGTGTTTGTTGGCGGTTCTGATATAGTAATGAACTGGATGGTAGTGTACTGTACTTTATGGTACTGTTCTGTGCCCTACTGTAGTGAATTGTAAAAGTGTAATGTAAATTCCAGATATTATTATTTTTACCCTTATTACTATTATTATTCAAAGTTTCCAATCTTTACATTATGTATCCGTCTATGTATCCAGAAAGAGCAAGTCTAGGCCATGGCCCATAAGCAGACAGTTGTTTGTCAGTTGTGGAACCGTCCGTGGTGGAAGTATATAACATTTGGACTATATTCAGCTCAACAGCAGCAGTTCCGCCCACGTCAGTGACTTTTTCTGATGGTCCGTGCAGTTATGTAATCTGTAGGCTATGCCTTTCAAGTTTCAATTGGTACAGTGTCTAGCCTAATTAATGGACCATGCTTTTTTACCTGTTGTGTGAGGCGATGGTGTGAGTGAGTGGATAACATTAATGTGTTTGTTGGCGGTTCTGATATACTAGAAGTTTGCGGCCCTTCGGGCCGCTCAGGTCTAGAGTCCACGACCGCTTCCTTACTGTAGTGTACTGTACCTTAGTGTGCTGTACTGTGCCTTACTGTACTGTACTGTACCTTAGTGTGCTGTGCTGTACCTTACTGTAGCTTACTGTACTGTACCTTATTGTGCTGTGCTATACCTTACTGTAGCTTACTGTACTTTACTGTACCTGTTACTGCACTGTACTGTACTTTACTGTACCTGACTGTGCTGTACTTTACTGCACTGTATTGTACTGTACCGTACCGTACTGTATTGTACTGTATCTTCTGTACTGTACTGTACTGTACTTTACTCTGCTGTAGTGTACTGTACCTTACTGTATTGTAGTGTACTGTATCTTCTGTACTGTCTGCGCTGTACCTTACTGTGTTGTAGTGTACTGTACCTTACCGTACTGTATTGTGCTGTATCTTACTGTACCGTAGTGTACTGTATCTTCTGTACTGTACTGTATTGTATGGTAGTGTACTGTACTTTATGGTACTGTTCTGTGCCTTACTGTAGTGAACTATAAAAGTGTTATGGAAATTCCAGATATTATTATTATTACCCTTATTTTTATTATTATGTATCCGTCTATGTATCTAGAAAGAGCATAAATTAACAGGACTAACGTTATGTGGCTGTAATGGTTTCTTTGGGATGTACATACATGTAGATAGGTACAGTGAAAATAGACTTGTCAAGCATGTTCGTTTTTTTCTTACTGTATATTAAATTAATGAGCATAGAGATTACTTTTGCTACTTGTATCCCATGTGAATCAGACAGTTTCCCCAAGAATGATTAAAGCAGTCACACACAATAAAGGAGACCACACAGTGTAAGTTTGTTTTTCTGTTACTGTATATTAAGTCAATGAGCAAACAGAATAGATGTCTAGTGGTACAGTACAAGAAACATGGTTTTCTTTCTTTCTCAATCTTAATCTGAATAGAATGTAACATCATTTCACAAATAAATTTCAATAGGTACAGTGAAAATAGACTTGGCAAGCATTCCTTGGATAGTTAAACATAACAATGAACATGAGATGGTGTCTTGAATGCGTCTCGTGGACTCATAATCAAGGACATAGAATGTTTTATTTTCCTTTAATAAAAGTGTCTGTACACTTCGACATTTATCTCCTCATCCTCTCTGTCCCTGTAGTGGGTCAGAGTCTCGGCACATGTACAAGCCATAGGTTCCAAAAAAGATTAACTTTAACTTTGACAATGTGACATTGAAGTTGGTGTTTGAATTAAAATCGATATTGAAATGTTATGTCACCCTTGGCCATCATGCAATTGTTTAGTTCAGTTATATATATCTACTAATAGCTTGTACTCTTACTTTTGGTCTTTAAGTACAATTTGATACAGCTGGCAAGGCTGTAATGGCAAGTGTGTGCCATTTGGCAGCACATAGCTGTGTGAGAGATTGATATTACAGCATGTAATCATTCGCAGGTAGGGCAATGGTTCAGTTGCCTGATGTGCAACGATCTGCCTTACATTATAAAGTTGCAGATGGTCAACTTTTTGCTGAGACCCTGATAACCCACTCATGTTAGATAACCAGTCTGCCAAAGTGCCAGGCATGTTGATGAGAGCCAAAGCAGACATTCTGTAATGGCCACGTTGTGTACCTCGATGCCACACCCAAGTTTAACACTCTTTTTTATAGTGTCAGCGTCACCTGAAAGCAATTCATCAACCACATCACTCCATAATTGGTACTGCTGAAGTCAATACACAGTATACTGCATCATGGTAACTGTAGTAAGTGTGCAGTACACCCTTCTGAATGCAAGACTGTGGTTGTGATATGTAGATGTGATCAATCAGGGTCTGCTCTTGAGTTGTTGCAGTGGCAATAAGCTGGCTGTAGCCTTTGGACTCAAACAGCTCCTTAACACGTTTCCGTCCCATCTTCAGGAGGTCCTCGTTGAAATCCCCACAGACGACAATTGGTTGGCAATCCATCAAGGCCAAAGAATCTAAGAGGCGTCCAAGGTTGAGACAAAAGTCGCTGTCATTGTATCTTGGCGGTCTGTACACAGTGGCTATAAGCGCTTTGACTGGGGCCTCAACTCTGACGACTGCAAACTCAAGATCGCTGATATTGTCAATGAACCTCCCAGGGTCTGCTTGAAGACTGCTCCTGTAGTACACTGCAACTCCACCTCCCTTTTTTGTAGCAATGTGTTGAGTGTTGGCGCTGGTATAAGACATATGTCTGTTACGTGTAACCAAGTGGTATCCATCCAGCTCAACTTCTGTGGGAACGGAGGTTCCAGACAAATGAGTTTCTGTCATCAACAATACATCAGCATGTCTTAATTCGTGGTGAGCCCTCACGTCCTTAATGTGTGACATCAGTCCTTGCGTGTTGTGATGGACAATGGTTAAAGTGGGACCTCCAGAGTACTCTTGCACAAAATGCATCAGTGGTCTCGTCACTTGGAAGGAAGCACGATTCATGCTCTGCATTGCCATGTTTATGTTTGGGTTGGCGTAAATCTTCCCTTCATCAAAGTGTCTGATTTTGAGCCCTTGAAGTGAGGTTGTTCGGCTCAGGGCTACATAAGCTATTCCAGAGTTCTGCATCTTCTCCATAGACACCACTGCAGAACTGACGGTCATGCCTTGAACTTTGTGGGTGGTACACCCGAATGCCAGTTTCAGGGGGAACTGCCGTCGCACCAGTGATTTGTTGGCCAGGTTCTCCTCAACCCTTTCAATGTACACCAGGTCATCTGTTGGCCCTTGAATCTTCCTGCGGAAGTTCTGACCTGCTGTGGGACTATCCAATCTGAGGCCAAGTAAGCCCACAACCGTGCATCCGTTTGCAGTGGTTGCAACAATGTTGGCTATTGTTCCAAAAGTCCCGTTCACGATCCCGTCTTCGACATCCAGATTTCTAATGACCATGACCCGCGCTCCTTCAGCAACTTCGATTGTTTGTGGCAAGTCGCTTTCAGTCCCGTTCTCGTTGGGCTTGGCCAGCGGATTCATCTGACCTGAGCATCTGTCCTTGTAGAAATCTTGGGCCATAACGCTGAAAATGGGTGTGCCAAGAGTTTTTATAGCCTTTTTGTTGTGGGTTTTGACCTCTGTATTTCTAGCAAATATATGAAGGACATCATATGGGCCGTCATCTCTTTCTGTGCAAGCTTGTGTGAGCAGAGCCCTGTCTTCAGCACTGAGACGGTCGGCCTTCCCCTTTACTCTTAGCCTGTTCAAGAGTTCGGCAAAAATGCGATCATCTCTTTGACGCATGATTTCTGTAAGTTCGACCAGCACAAAATGTGCCCAGAGACCACGCACAGCCTCGTCAGCATTGCAGAGCGTTTTGTTAGAACCAACTGGTGGCAGCTGGTAGAAGTCTCCCACTGCAAGGACAGACATTCCACCAAAGGGTTTCCTGTTGCCTTTGATTTGCTGAAGTCTTAAGTCGACGTAGTTAAAGACATCGTTAGAGACCATGGATATCTCATCAATGATCAAGATCTCTGCAGTCCACAGTGCTCCCCTCATCCCATCCAGTGCATTTCCAAGCGATTTATACGGGCCCTGCATACCTCTTGGTAGCTTCAGCAACGAGTGCAGGGTTCTCCCAGAGATATTGAAAGCTGCAGTGCCAGTAAAGGCTGCCAGCAGAACTGCTGGCTGGGTCATGTCTGCTTCATTGAGAAAGTAGGGAAGTTGCCGCAGGATTTTGGTAGCCTCATGATATATGCACTTGATGACATGAGACTTGCCACAGCCAGCACCCCCAGAGATGAAATAGAAGAAGGGGTCAGGATCCTGCCGCCAGACACGTCTCAAACACCATTGACGCACGGTGTAGAAAATGGACGCTTGCATTTCGTTGAGGCTTTGATACATGCTTTTGACATAGTCTGGATTCAATTCAGGAGCATCTATCCCTGGCATGGCCCTAATGCTGTTCGGCTGCACTTGGTAGTCTGGTACGTTGTCTTGCTCTTGTAGATCGCTGGCTTTTTGCTGCCTGAAGCAAACATCTTCTGCATCTGGATCAAAATTTTTCCACGCATCAAGGATTGGTTGTTCTGCCTGCATAATTTCCAGAGCTTGATCAATTTTTTTGCCCTGGCTTTCATATTTGGCTTTGTTTTTATCGACAATGTTTTTCACAGACCAGCGTGTGCCCTTTTTTTCACCAAGAAGCACGTGAGCGTTTTTGTAGAACTGCTCATAAGTGGGACAGCTCTGGCTTTTCAGTTGGGCATCTTCTCTGTGTGGCAAGTACAGTTTTAACATCCGTCTGTAAAACTTTTCTGGGGTTTTCTGCTCAGAGAAACGTGGGAAACGTATGATGGCCACCCTATCGAGCTTAGTTCGTTTCTGAACAAAGCCCATGTCATTCAGCAGTGCTTTTGTGTTTTCGCCCGGTTGTTTGTACACCACCCTGTATTCCGAGGCAAACGTGGCCATACACATGTCTTCAAATTCTGGCTCCTGAGGCCTGTTCAGGTACTTGTCAGGAATCCCTGACATCCACACGTCTTGTGTGTCTGGGTCCATTTCATTCAGTTTGCACATGGGCTTACTCATTCGCAGACCATCCTCGTCTGTCTGTAAGAAAATGACTTGACGGCTGCACTTTTTAAGTGGGAGACTGCATACTCGGGCCACAGCTTCCTGTGCACTGACCTCTCTGTGCTGGACGTATGTGTGCATAATATGTTTCATTTCATCCATTTTGTTGGCGTTGGAATTAGACTTGCGAACTTCTTTAACCACTTCGGTAAGGAGTTGGGACATTTCATGTTCCGGCTTTGCAACATACCCCATCATGTATTGTGCACAACTGTAATCATCCAATATGTATTGGATGTCCATGTTGGCATTCCACACTCGCAGCAGAGGGGGATTGTACGGATTTATCCAGCATTCATCAGGATGTCGTTCCAGGTGAATGGTGGGTGCAGTCGTAAGGTTGTCCACATTGTCCCGATATTGCTCTGCAGTCAGGTTGCATTTGCCCAACAGGTCAGGCAAATCTTTGAATGAGGCTTTAGGGTCATTGAGCATGTCCCTCAGGGGTGCCAGCTTTTCTTTGGCTTGCATTTGTTCTTTAGTTTCTCGCCTCCTGCCCTTTTGCCTTTGCCCTTTACATTTCTCACCACCAACGTTTTCATCATTTTTGCCCTTGTCGTCACCTTTGCTGTCATGCAATGATGCAAGTGGTTGGGCAGTCTGCCCACCAATGCTTTCATCTTTTTCGGCCTTGTCATCATTGTTGCCTTTGATGTCATCCAAAGGTGGAAGTGGTGGTTCAGTGATGATTGTCTTGTCCATTGGTAATTTGGGGAACCCAAATCGACAAGTGACGTTTCCTTTCTTGCATGATCTGGAGTGGCTTCGGCTGTGCATTTGAACTTCAGACACAATTTTGTGGAGCTCAGGGTCTGCGTACTGGTCAGGCATCTTGCAACTGACGTAGGTGTCTATGAACTTGATGACTCGTGGGTCATCGCACGTCGGTGCATCTTTGATCCACACCATCATGTGAACGTGGGGACTTCCCCTAGCCTGAAATTCCACCCTATAGAAGTAGTCCACAACCTCACCGATTGGCCTAGCAGGTGACTGGAGAAAATCAATGGCCTTGTCAAATCTGTGTGAAAAGATGCGCATGAGTGTGACAGGATTGGTTCGGATGATTTGACACTTCGCAACCCAGTCGAGCTGTGAATAGTCCCCTTGTTCACCTTGTTGTGCTTTTATGATATTGATGAGTTCTGGCCACCTCATCTCCGCGGCACTTAGTGTGACGAACCAATTGGGCCTGCCGATCTGTCTAGACATAGCAAGAAGGTCTTTAAGCGCCCTCTCCCAGAACGACGGAGTTCCTCTAAGGGGCTGCATGAAACGTGTTGCGTCCTTGTTCCGTACAAGTGTTTCAACCTCTTCCTTGTCCTGAAGCATTTTGTTTGACAGAACCCGTCCATCTCTGGTATATTTTTTCCCCTTCCGTACCTGGATGGACATGCTATTAGTAGCCATGCGTGTTTCTGCTGCCATCTGAGCATAGAAGAGGTAAGTTTGGTCGGTGGCAAAGCGGGTATCGACAGAAAAGAGCCTGGCGTTGAAGTATCTACTTGGCAACAATTTAATTGGTCTGTCCTCATGCAATGTGTTCCGACCGTCTGGGAAATGCCCAGGAAAGGCCATGCTCTCCAGGTTGGGGACAGTAAAAATACCTACAGGCTTGTTTCCTTGGGCTGGGGCAATGCTGAATATTCCCTCACCGTATGATAAGATCTCCTGTGCTATGTCTGGAGGCTGCATGCACGTGTCAAAGGTCAGACCGGGTCTAAGGTCCTGCTGCTCATCTGTTGTGGCAGCAGTGGACGGACTGGGTGCAAGTTCGTCATGGACTTGAGGGTCATCTGTGCTTGCAAGTAAGTGTTCTTGCTGCTGCTCATCTGTGATGGCAGCAGGGGTTTCCTCAGTTGCATCTTCATTGCTTGACTGCTCATGTTGGAGACGGTCAAACGTAGCATTGTCGTTTATGACAATGTCATAGTATTCAGGATGCGTCCGTTTCAGTTCTCTCAGCGCTGCCAACACATTTGTCATGTTTACAGTGTAGAAGAATTGATAGCCCTTGAAGTTGATGTGTCGCTTCAGCTTAACGTGCAACAGCTGGTCTTCATTGCTGGACCTCGGAAGAGCATTTACCACACTTTCCACTTGCGACGGTACACAGACCACAGCACCGTGCACTGCCTTTTGACGTCCTTTAGGCAAGGAAATGATTTTAGCAAAAGGTAAGAACTTTGCGATCATCTGCATTTCCAGCATATTCAACAATTGCAACTCTGGGGGAACAGGTGCTAGTTCCAGCATATTAGCAGCTGCTATGGATGGCATCGTGCCGTTAGTCAGGTTGTTGTGACAGCAGTGGCAGATGTACTCGTGTCTCCTCTCTTGTGCAACGTTGCATGGGTCTGAGCATTCACTGTTGCATGTGTGCACATACTTGCCTGTTAAGCAAGCAGTTACCACGGATGGATTTTTCTTGTATTTGTCTCTGTTACAGCAACGGACCTGATTGGAGAACATGGCTCTGTAGCACACCGTACAGACATATGTGGGCCCATATTTAACGCTTTCTCGAAATGCTGATATGGCTTCTTCCATGGCAGCTTCCATTGTAATTCGCAAGTGACGGTTTACAATGTGAACGGATTTCCTTTTTATTCTCATGGCACACTGCAACTTGTGACGGATTCGAAATATGACATCAACATCGCGTCTCTGTTTTTGTATTTTGGCACATCGTTGTATATGGCGCCGCCTGAATTCTGGGTCGTTAAGCCTCTGTTTTTGGTTTTCGGCACATCGTTGTATATGGCGCCGCCTGAATTCTGGGTCGTTAAGCCTCTGTTTTTGGTTTTCGGCACATCGTTGTATATGGCGCCGCCTGATTTCTGGGTCGTTAAGCCTCTGTTTTTGGTTTTCGGCACATTGTTGTATATGGTGCCGCCTGAATTCTGGGTCGTTAAGCCTGTCACGCTGGTTTTTGGCTTTTTGTCGCATATGATGTCGCCTGAATTCTGGGTCGTTAAGCCTGTCACGCTGGTTTTTGGCTTTTTGTCGCATACGCCGTCGCCTGAATTCTGGGTCGTTAAGCCTTTTGCGCTCGCGAGTGACAATCTGTTCCACACGCCGTCGCTTGACTTCTGGGTCGTTAAGCCTTCCGCGCTCGCGTGTCACCTTTTGTGCTATATGCCGTTGCCTGCGTTCTTGGTCGTTAAGCCTTTTACGGTCACCCTTGGCATGTTGTTCTTTATGGCGCCGCTTGAATTCTGGGTCGTTTTGAGTCCTTTCACACTGGTAGGCATTGACTCTCGCGCGGAAAACAGCATCGGCGATCCATCTGTTTCTTCGTGCCACAAGTGTCTTCCGGCAAACTTCAGGAATTCTATATCTCATTTTATAATATAGGAGAGGATTAGAGGTTCTCAAGCCCTTGAGAGGATTAGAGGTCTTGTTTGCACGAGGTACATTTTGCTCAATGCACTCTTCCTGTTGCTGCATGAGTTTCCGCTTGTTCTTTCTACGCCTTGATTTATTTAGTTTGGAAAGCGTATATGTGGGAACAGCTGCTGCATGTGTTGCTTCTGCTGGTGTCGTATTGCCGATATTGTCCAGTTCAAATGCAACAGGCATGAGCTCATATGAAACACCAGGGGGACGGTCTTTAAAGATTTTGTGCAAGTGACAGAGCAGAGCACTCAGGTCTTGGAAAGTCAACATAATGGCCTTGCCTCCAAGAACAAACAAACCGGCTGCAGACCTCGAGTGGGAGTCAAAGAATCCATAGCAACCTGAACTGTGGCGGAATACTCCAAAGCATTCAGGGGTTACCATCAACAAGGCATGCTTGACCCCCTCCTCTAACAGACTCTTCTGCAGTTGTTCAGCAAGTGACAAGTTTTTCCCTTTTGTGTTTTCCAGGGGACCAACTTTAAGCTTTGCCATGTCCAGTTGTACACTGTAAACATTTTGGTTGGTGGAAATATGCTTGGCATAGAGTAGCTGCTCCATGGACAATAGATAACACTGTTCCTGTAACAGTTGGTCAAACTGCAGCTGCCGTATTAAGTCTTTGTACAGCGCATCTCCCTGGTAAAGCACTTTGTCAAGTGAAGGTGTGTTGAAATCCACTCCGTCATTGTGGTAAGCAAGAAATGTGAGCGCCATGCAGCTGCACTGTTTGTTCAGGTGCTGTCCGACAATGTCCCCTTGACAAATACTGGCTCTGACTGCTTGACAACTTTGATTATCTTGCCTTCTTCCACTCCTTACACATAAGTCAAAAACTGGCAGTTTTGGCAATGCTGCTGTGATTGTCTCATTTGGTGACAGTCTAGGGGTCTGACTGGAGCTACGGTCGATTGCTGGCAGAGCAGTCACTTCGGTTGACTGCACAGGGGTGTCACTGGAGCAACAGTTGATTGCCGCTGTGCTTGTCACGTACGTTGATGGTCCAGGGGTCTCACACAGAACATGGTCAGTTGCTGCTCTAGCTGCTGACATGGACATAGCTGTTGATGGTCCAGGAGTCCCATCATCAATCCGAAATGAGACAGGCAAAAGCTCAAACATCACATCAAGAGGGCGCTCTTCAAAAAGTTTGTGCAGATGGCCAAGCAAACCACGCAGATCATTGAAAATCATCAGTATTGCTTTTCCTTGAGGTTGTGGCAAACCCATGGCACATCTGGAGTGAGAGTCAAAAAATCCATAGCGGCCTGATGTGTCACGGAACAATGCAAAGCATTCAGGAGCTACTATAAGGATAGCATGGGTTACATTCTCTGATAAGCACTGCAGACTCTCCTCAAGATACGGCAAACGTTCACTAGTCCTTTCACTTTTACAAGCAGAACTTTTTACAAAACCAGCCTTAATATCAGAGTTATCCCACAACGCACTATAAACATTGCTTTCAGTGAAAACCTGTTTTGGTAACTCCTCTATGGCTAAGTATGGTAGTACAAGCCTGTTGTCGTACTGATGCTGTGTTATAACGCCTTTATAGAGAATATCTCCATTTTCAAGCACATTGTCAAGGGAGGGTGTGTCAAAACACATTCCCTCATGTTGTTGAGCCAGAAAAGTCAGTGCCATGCATGTGCACTGACTGTTTGACCTTTTGGAGTTGGGGTCGTTTGGGTCGTCCAATATGTTGTCCAATATCTCGCCTTGGCAAGAAGATGCTCTTACAACAGTGGGTGGTTGACCGGGAAGATGAACTTCATGGATGAAACAGTCCGTCTCCATCTGTTGACAAAAAAAACAAACAAAAACAATGATAAATGTCAAATCAACACATCCATAATAGTGATATAGTTTTGTTATTTGTATACATGTCCAAAACAGTTACTTTTGACTAGAAACTATGTCCCAGTGGATCCTATGTAGTGGTAATGTTATAAGCTATTGTCAATACATTGTAAAAAATCAGCCTGAAGGTGGCGCTATATGGGACAGATCCATGCTGATGTCATGAGTGTAGACATACTGTGTACCGATTAGTGTGATTTTAGGGCAAAAACTGTAGCAGTCGTGTTCAAAACTGTGTTTTGCAAGAATCGGCCTCAGGGTGGCGCTAGAAGAGGGTCATGTGGGAATTAATGGGTGGAGGTTGTGATTTGGCAGACAAGGATTATGTGTGCACAATTTGGCATGGATCAGTGCAACCATTGGAGAGATATGAACAGGGCAAAAGTGTGACGTGTCACAGACAGATGCACTGACGAAGTAACAAGCGATTTGCTCTCACACTGAGTGAATTTACCCCCCAAAAATAAAGAATAAACACTCAAATAAAGATCAGAAAAACATTTCTTTTGTAACACACTTAGAAGTCATATCTCCTCACCACAACACTAGATGACAGGGGTACGTCCAGGCTGCAGCTCACAGCATGTCCTGGAGAAGGCAGTGGTGGCCACTCAGTAGATGAGAGCGGTAAGTCCCAGCACTCATCCTATACACAAAAACAAACAATGTTCATATCATGACAATTCATAACAGTGGAAACTGTGTGTAGGTAGCAACAGATTTGACATACATGTTGCTATGCTTTAGCAGATATACTGAACCTTTTTAATTGCAATGACCCCAGCTTGACTGTGCTTGTACTGCTAATCTTTCAATGAGTACCAGTATAAGACTGTGGTTGCACTTAACTACAGCAGTAGACTGTGGTTGTACTATGCATAGCTTTGCAATTTAGAGACAACATCTTGTGAGGTTGTATATCTGATAATTTCAGGACTGGCTGCATGCGCATACTGTTTGTGTAAATGTGTCAGAGCATGTCAAATAAGTAGAAACATATCACTTTCACATCCCCTTACCGTGGCACAAGGCATGTCACATCTCACAGGCAGTGTTGGGGAGAGACGCTGTGTTGTGTGTGATTTGCGCAAACACTTGCGCGGTGACTTTGGAGGGCTTGCCTGCACATTGAAACAAACAAAACCTTTATTAGGCATGACAACGCAAACGTACATGTTCCTATGCTCCACCAAACATGCTCAACCTCTTTTATTGCAATGAGCCCCAGTCTCACTCAGAAGACTGTGGTTGTACTGCTCAAGTCTCAATGACAATCAGTATAAGACTGCGTAGAACTTAACTACAGTAGTAGACTGTGGTTGTACTATGCAATTAAGACACAAGACCTTGTGAGGTTGTACATCTGATCATTTAAGGGCTGCACTGCTTGCACAGACTGTTTCCTATCACTCTCGCATGGAGCTTTAACACATCTACATACATTATAACTTCACACCAAGCTATGTAAATGACTCACAGCATGTCAAATACCTAGAAACATATAACTGTCACATGTCCTTACCCTGGCAGAAGGCACGTCACATCTCACAGGCAGTGTTCGGAAGAGAGGCGGTGTTGACAGTGGTCTGTGCAGATACTTCCGAGGTGATTTTGGAGGGCTTGCCTGCACATAGAAACAAACAAAACCTTTGTTAGCCAGGACAGTGGAAACCCTGTGTGTAGTTTCTTGCATAATTTTGATATTTTGTATGTGTCTACATTAAATAAGGCCTAAACAACATATACACTTTGCTTTCCATTTACCTGGCTGGCCTTTGGAAAACCTCGGCACTCCACAGGGCTGTTTGAGTTGGATGGTTGGAAGGTTTCCATAGCATCCAAGACTTTAGGGCAAAACCACACAGGATTGCGGGGGATTGAACTCTCTGGTGAGCCATCCTTTTGAAAGAAGGAAGAAAGAAAGAAAGCATGAAAGCAAGAAAGAAAGACATTACAATTATTAAATGTGCCATAAATATAAATTTTCATTTTCTTTTTGTATTTCTCATGCTCTCCGCCTATAGTCAAACTCTGCAATGGGTATAATCTCATAGAGTCATGTATGTATCCATGTCATCCGTCTGACACTGCCAGGCTATACAAAAAACATAGACACACACACACTTCATGTGAGTATCTGTACAGTTCATACATCATGTGAGGCTGTCAATGGACTGCATGTTTGTGGAATAGAGCACATGTTTGGTTCAGTAGTCAAAGCTATGTGCGCAGTTGATTGAGAACAATGTTTGCTACTCCTAAATAAAACAAAGTGAGTAGAACACACACTTGGCCCTAACAGTAAGTATCAAGACGGTTCTAACCTGTTGCTGCTGCTGTTGCTGCTGTAAGACCCAAGCAGAATGAGCAGGACGTACAGGATGTTGACTCAGCTGAAATGACAAATGCAGAGTGATGTGTGAAATGTGAATACTAAGAATATGTGATATTATCCTTTGACCATTAAGCCATACATCCATCTGTTCCTGTCCAATACAAATATTAACCAATACTGATATATAGTTGTTGTGGGGTGGAACCCTTGTATGTCCCAAACTGTTTGTTAGGTAATTATCATTTTGAAAATGATTTAAACTACTAAAAAGAATCACCTCAAGTAAAAATGCAATGTGTTTTTTTCCAGAAAGCCCAACTGCTATTCAGACATTTGTTTTTATACAAATATGCAATGTGGTTTTTCCCAGAAAGCCCAAGTGCTATTCAGACATTTGTTTTTATACAAATATCAGCCAATAATATCAAACATCCCTATTTAATAACATAACAGAGTATCCCTTTTCACAAAGCAGTGACAATATTCAACACTTACCTTCACAGTTGGTGAGCGTGGAACGCGCACTTCTCGACTGACAATCACTCTTGGAGACACTGTACGTATAGGTGTTGGTGGGATGAGTGCTGGCTTGGAATGCAACTTCTTCGGAGACCCCTACACATACAAAGACAAAAAATTTTACAGACTAGAAAATAGGAACCATGTCATTTTACCTTGTATTTATGTAGTTGTAAGATGTGTGGACAAACCTGTGGTGTCTGCACTGTACGCTGCAATGCGTTTTCAACTGCCATGACAATTGCAAGTGCAAAAACAGCCTGGCCAACAGAATCACTAAGATGAATCTAAGAGAGACAAAAACAAATATTTACAATCCAATAGACATTGTAATATGTCATTAATTCATATGTTATGTTGTGTTCATATCATCTACAAAGAATGCATAATCTTCATGTGGTTTTTCGAAACAAAGATTACACTTACGTTGTCGCGACACCAGAGTTCAGACTGTGTCAGTGGGAACAGATCTGTGATACCAGTGTATGTCACATCTAAATATAAACAGATCATAGGTCAGATAAGCAATCATCACATCACATTCACAAACAATATTATTCAAAAAATACCCCACAACAACAAATATGGTGGTATCTACTGTACATGTAGTGTAATACACTGAAAGATGAATCTGCCCTCAAATGGTTCAAAATGCCCGCGACAACTACAACCCTTGCATCCCTATTTTTAGGGACTATTTGTCACAACTATGCGGTGTACAAGCGGACAATGACTCACATTGTTACATCAACCTAACCACACATTATCTGTTATGTATGCATTTCCATTACTCACCACAGAAATTTGCTGCACTTTTAAACGCATCGCGAAGAGCGTTCTGGTGTCCAATGGCCACATTCAAGCGCGGCGGAAAGTCAAGCACGAAAACCTATAAAAAACACAAGTGTTGAATGTCAAAAACAACTCCTTCTCAAACTTTGACAAGCATTAAAATTAGCACAATAGAAAAAAGTATTGTAACAAACCACTTACATGGTTCCAGCGCAACTTGGCTGTTTCCAGCAGCTGGCGGAAGTCATGTCCTGCCTGACTCGGACTGTGACCACTAATGTTGTTACTAGTAGCCATAATGCAGACCATGTCCGGCACATGTGGCACGTCAGCCTGGTTCACTTCAAGGTTCAACTCTGCTGCTTTTGCTCCGGGGTAGGACATGAAACCAAAGCTGACATCAGACTTTGGCATGTTGACATATCCATCAACAATCGAGCGTAGATGAGAATCCCCAATGACGAGTGCAAACTATTTCAAGGGAAGACAAGAAACAGAACCAAATCAATGCTTTTTGCTTCACAATCACATTGACTCCCCAACAATTAATACACAAATAAATGAAAGTACCTTTTTCTTTGACAAGTCTACTGGGAAGACAGACTTCCACTGCTTTCCTGTCACCTGTGAATTGTCCCACTTCCTGACGGAGTGACGTGTGCCTGTGCCACCCGGTGGTAGCTAAAAACACACAAACAGATGGAAGATGTGTTGACAGTACATTTTTGCCATTTTCACAGACATATTAATCCAAAGTGATTTACAATAAGCACCTAATACATCAATAAAAGAACCAAGATAATCTCACTAAATGAACAATCAATATAGATGACGAAAGGGGAATGAGATGTCATTGAAATGATTTTAGCAGAAGTCTGAAGGGTGAAAGTTCAGGACACAGCAAAAGCTAGGAGATGAGTCTGTTACTTGAAATGCCACTTAACCCAACAAGCAAGCAGCAGGGAGAAAAGTCTAACCATGATTGAATTTCTGTACTGGGTGTTTAAACTAAAGTTCTGTCACCATCCCTGTGTTGTCGGAATGCACGGAACATGTGACATTGTAAGGCTGGATCACGTTTTGCTGAATAAAAGTTTGACACAGGTGTAGTGCCTTCATATTGCTCAAGCAGTCAAGTGCTCTATTAACAGAACCATCTCGCTCAAAACACAACATCAGATATCTGTGAAAAGACATGAACACAGCCAGAGTGCTTTGTCCTCTTTTCAGTGTAATGAAAAAAAGATGCACTGTGTAACATACAGTATGAAGTGGTGTTTTGACTGCCACAATAATGAAGATTCTGAAATAGCATACCTGTTCCACCATTGCAGTCTGGCTGCTCTCTCCAGGAGACTTACAAAGGCGAGCCACCTGTTTGATGGAAGCATTTATTATAAGTTCGCATAACTAACTTTTCCACTGCAAAAGTTATCCTGTAAGTTAATCCATTTCCCAACAGAAGATTTGCATAACTTCACATATTATGTGATACCCACAAATAAATCACTGCAATATACCTTGCGCGGTGGTGAGGAGGAAGGTGAAGAAGTTCTTTGTTTCACATCTACCTGGACTAATGGTTGCACAATGTTTCCCATCTACAAAACAAAACACCCAAAAAAAGAATAAGAAAACATGTCGACATATACTCTGATCCAAAATGACAACATAGAGAACTGACATAAGATCAGTACTTTCTTGCTACAAACACTTTCAACATTCAGTTGTAACATTGTATTTACCTCGCCAGGCAGTGCTACTGAGCCGGTTCCAGCAGCTACACCTGCAGCCCTTGTGGCATGGCTCTGCACAGCTGCTGTAGACCGCTTGCCTCGTCTCGGCATCTTTCTGCTAGTACCTGTTCACTTAGAAAGACAGAACTCAAACCAAAAGTTTTACTAACAATACAATTAAGAACCTACACAAGCAATATATAATAAGATCAGTGAGATAGAGAAGATACTGACAAAGACTGACACAGTGACACAGACAGAAAAAGAGAGACACTCAGAGAGAGACAGAGTTAGACAGAGAGATAGAAAGTCTGTGTGTGTCTAGGTGTGTATTTTATGTTACAATATATTCTTTGATGTGTGATGCATATACCACCTAACAGCAGGCACAAGTCTGTTGAAGCAGGAGCACTCTCTGTAAAAGCAGACTGTGTCCAGGAGTCCCTAGGGATATAACACACAGAATAGAAAGACATTAAGCAAAGTTCCAATGGAATTACACAATACACTTAATTTGAACATTAAATCACAGGCAAAGCTGCCACAATCTGCTGACACTGAACCTATTCACAATACTTTGTTAATAAAGATTTAACTAAATGCTTATTCCAATGACCCATGTTGGAAAGACACCTCCTATGTCTGACATAACTACACCCAGCCAGACAATATCTGGATAAAACACAGCCTGCTCACCTATCAAGAGTGTAATATGATTGCCCAGATAAAAAAAGGTGTTTTTAAACAACCTCTTATATTTCCAAAAGTTTGCAGTACAACTTCGTGAGTGGTGAAATGGCCAAAATGCTCCACAGAGTTGCACATTAAATGAACAAAAGACAGTGAGTTACAAACGTACAGATGCATGTTATAGTGAAATAAATAAGCAATGTCCCATGTTTTGTTGGCAAAGGGGGCGCAGGGACACACACACACACACACACACACACACACACACACACACACACACACAAGTGTTTCTCTATACTTTGCAGTATTTCCATTGTATCCAACAGGCCCATATGATTTAAAGGTTGCCATGGGCTCTTTAACACCACACATGGATTCTAACCCAGAAGCCATTAACCCCCCTGCAGCTCATTAACATGTGTGCCTCCCAGTCATACAAAGGCGTGAATGTGGCATTCTAACAGTTGAAAGACGTTCATACAGCACTCTTTCTGTGAAACCCAGCCAGACTTCTAAAACCTCCATTTTAACCACTGATTTGAAGGTAATACTGTTAATTAATTTTCCACCTTCTCATTGATATAAAGGTGTTATGCTATGAATTTACACTTCTAACTTAATTGACATTTACACAATACATATAATTTAGACATTAAATAGAACTTAAAGCTACTGTCTTCCTGTACCACAAATACATTGCACAAAGGCATAGGCAAGGCTGCCACAAGCTGCTGATAGTAAACCTATTAAATTATAGTTTGGAAATAAACATTTCACATTATATTTGCTGCAGTGTTTGTCTCATTCTTTTGTGTCATTCTTTTGACTACATCTGTGTTTCTCATTTAACAACATTAGACAAATGAACTATTCTAATGTAAAGAATAAATAAAATAATAATGATGTAGCTATTACTGTAAACCTCATTTGTAAAACATCTAGAGTATAAGCAATCATTTTTAAATGTTGATCTTATTGGAATCCTTTACCAAAATGTCAACAATTCCAACTCACAACAAAAAAGGCAAAACTAACTGTGTCACAGAGCCCACAGCCGCTCTGTCCACAGTGGCTAGTAAAGACTGGTTAATAAAAAGTAGTCTTAGAATCAGCAGTGTCTTACCTTGGATTTCTCTCTGAAGTCGCCAAAGAGTGAAGAAGATGCAGGCAGGAATCCGTTATGCTATAGGCTCTGGCAGCACTAGGTGAGTGTGTCTCTGTGAGTGTGTGTGTCTCTCAATTATAGGGTAAAGTTTGCATAAGCCCCACCCCTCCTTGCCCCTCCCCTCCCCGCCCCCCTGCTGGTCAAGCTGCCTATCATTTAATCAGTCGAACTGGTTGAACTGGTTGGTTAAGATCCTCTAGGCTACTGTCCAGTCAGATCTACACAATGGAAATGGATTTATTTTATTTTTTAAAATTAAACACCCCAAACTAAAAATAAGGCCTGTCTGTCTGGGTTTATGGCATATAAACTCCTGTAGATTCACAATGGAAGCTCTGTGAGGTTTAAATAGACATGAAGCCAGGACATCCATCTACATCGTACAAAAGACCAAATGTCAATATCTGAATTGAATTGGGAGATCATCAATTAATGATTTATTAAGTACTTACTACTTGTTAGTTAAGTATGTTCCGTGAGCCCATCTAAAGTGAGGACTACTCATGCCTTATAAAGCATTTATAAATGAGATGAAGCAGTGATGTAGAAAATGACCGTATTTCTAGGTTCGTGACGAAACTAAAAGAATAGACCAGAGACAAGAGCTTAAATGTGAATAATAAAGATGTCAAGTTTACTGAATGAAATAATGAAGCAAAAATAGTATGCATACAATAAACTATTTACAATGATGGAGGTAGGTAGACAAAATTCTCAAAAACCATTCAACACTTTCTTTTTTAGAGCAGGTTCTTAGGTCAGTTTTTCTATTTAGTTTACCAACTAAATATTTAATCCAGTTTATTCAAACTAAAGATAGTTTTCTATTTAGGACCGGTCAATCTTTATTATATTTTCAGCCTATTTAAACAGGTAAGACCTATTTATTTGAGCTATTTTCAGCAGGTTAAGTATGCTTTCAAAATAAAAAGTGCTGGCAAGTACCTTTAAACTCCCCTTTAACCTTAATATGACCTTTCAGTTCAACCTTTACAGAAAACTCTAAAACAAAATATCAAAAACAATCAATTATCAAAAATAGTGCAATATCAATTTTAGTCACAAAACAGTGCAATATTGTCAATATCTAACTTCCAAATGAAATGTCACTGTCTTTTCCTCTTCCTTAGATCTGTGTTCAGATAACTCAGTGGATCATCAAAACAGTTCAGTTGCTTGGTCCAAAGTCTCAGTTCAAGCAAGTTAGCTTAGCTGTTAGCCACAAAGTTCGTTTTTGCTGACTGAAGCACTGGATTATGTTGGCTCAAACTCCTGCTAACTTGGCTAGGCCTTTAAACACTCATATTGTACAAAAATAACACTTAAACTCTCGAAAATAAATGCTCAAAACTGTCTTTTGTCTGACGTTTTTTCTCTCTGTTCACTCACTGTTCTGTTGCTCATACACTCATTCTGTATCAGGAAGAGACTCTTAAAGGGGCAGTGCTCGTTTTATAGTGGAGTGCACTTAAAGGGATTTGTTCAAAGCCCGCTTTTTTAACCTCACATATAAAATGTTTCTTGTCACATTTAACTAAATACAGCATGAGTTCTCAACCTTTTTAAGCATATTTATTACTGTAGATGAACCAACTATTTATAGTTGTTTTTAAGCAAAATCATATGATGCAATGAATTAACCATTATTTAAACCTACATGACCTACATTAAATTTCCATTTAGTGTAATAGAGCCTTTTCACTGGCCTACATTGACATTGTATTTTGTATGTTGTGCAGCACTTTGGTCTACCCTTGTGGTTTTTAAATGTGCTCTAGAAATAAAATTGACTTACAATAAGGGTTCATATTTTAGATTGTAATTACAGAAAAGAATAAAAGGTTTTCATTTGCTTCATTCTATTGTTTTATCAAATTTACACACACACACACACACACACACACACACACACACACACACACACACACACACACACACACACACACACAAAGAAAGGCCTCCTCTAGACCTTTGTTGTACACAGAGTAGGCAAATGGCCCAGCAGACCAAATTTACATCTCTAAAAATGTGTTGATTAGCCTAATGGGCCAGCCACCTACCAGTCGAGGAAAGGAACTGGTTAAACTGGTTGGCGCGCGCACACACACACACACACACACACACACACACACACACACACACACACTCACTCTCAAAGCAGCAACAACATTTAGTTTTTCCTATTTTGCTGTACATCGAACACCACACTGCAAATTAATCAACACATTTAGTGTTAACTTCGACCATCAAGAATAAACTCCTGTGTACACTTAATATATAGAAGAATAACACTAAACAGCATAACAGTCTTCATAACTTCTGCTCTACCTCAACTCAGAGTTAAATATTGCACTTTTTAATCTGCTGTAATTGTTTGACATGCAGCTTTAGTTATTCTGCAGATTTAGATAAATTACCTCTATTTGATTTGAGCTTGTAGCTGTTTTTGAAAAGGTTTGACAACATTTGAAGAAAAGAAAATATATAATTGCCTGTGTATATGTACTCAGTAGTACAGTGCATTGCCATGCCTCTCTTCCCTAACAAATAATAGAACAGCATAACAAGAGCTTAGCTTCTGTAGACTACAGTACATGAAACAGTATAGCATGAAAGCTAACCGTTATACCAACTATAGTGAAGCTTCTGTACATGACCAGAATATGAAATTTATCTAACAGAATAATAAAGAAAGAAATATTCTTTTGCATAACCATAGATAGAGTCCTGCTGCCCAAACTCCGGTTTCTCTTCATTCCTTCTCCCACAGAGGTGGTTTTGTATCAGACTGACTTGAAAAATTGTAAGCAGCTCTGAGCTAAACAAAAAAACAACGAGTAAGTGAGGATGCTCCATAAGTTGCACTAACTTAATAAATTGCTGTTGTTGAATGAAGGCAAAAATGTCAACTCGAAATCCACACATATTTAAGTTCGGACAACTTTCTTAAATTTTTATTTGGAGCAAATTAATTTAATAAGTTATCAACTCACCAAAGGCAAAAATGTTAATTCAAAATCTAAACATATTTAAGTTCGGACAACTTTCTTCATTTCAAATTGGACCAACTTCATTAAATGACTTACCAACTCATTAAAACATGTAAATGTAACACATGTAATTGGATTAGTTGAACAAACATACCATTTTAAGCTTTTGAAACTAAAGCCAGGAATCATTTGAACAAGTGTAGCAGTACATGCCTGTCTGCATTTCATTGTTTAAGGTGAAAAATGTACCGTATGTCATGGTAGCCTGATAATTCAGTGAGTCCGCACATTACCACCCCCTGTTGGTAACAAAGTGAAACGTAGTCTTGATGGTGCTAGCCTTATTATATACTCCACTATTCACAATTTGCATTACATTAGTTTGGCAAACTATTCTGCTGCCAAGCAAGCTACTGCTCTGCTGCAGAGAGCACAGAGCTAAGGAGCAGACAGCCTTATTTGTTCATTTTTAAAAAATTGTGGAGAGCCATCATTGCCAGGAAGTCAAGTTGTATTCTGTGTCATTGTAATAGAGCTGCATGATTATGGCAAAAAATGTATCAAACAAAATCTTCTTGATGAACAAACATTTCATTATTACTAAAAGCTAAAATAAATAAATAAGGTTTCCCATTCAAAGACATAGCAGTACATACATGTCTGCATTTCATTGTTTAAGGTGAGAAATGTACCATTATCTCATGGTAGCCTGATGATTCAGTGAGTCTGCACATTACCACCCCCTGTTGGCCTACACACACAAAGACACACACACACACACACACACACACACACACACACACACACACACACACACACACACACACACACACACACACACACACACACACAAGAAAGGCCTCCTCTAGACCTTTGTTGTACATAGAGTAGGCTAATGGCCCAGCAGACCAAATTTACATCTCTAAAAATGTGTTGATTAGCCTAATGGGCCAGCCACCTACCAGTCGAGGAAAGGAACTGGTTAAACTGGTTGGCGCGCGCACACACACACACACACACACACACACACACACACACACACACACACACACACACACACACACACTCACTCTCAAAGCAACAGCAAGCAACAACATTTAGTTTTTCCTATTTTGCTGTACATCGAACACCACACTGCAAATTAATCAACACATTTAGTGTTAACTTCGACCATCAAGAATAAACTCCTGTGTACACTTAATATATAGAAGAATAACACTAGACAGCATAACAGTCTTCATAACTTCTGCTCTACCTCAACTCAGAGTTAAATATTGCACTTTTTAATCTGCTGTAATTGTTTGACATGCAGCTTTAGTTATTCTGCAGATTTAGATAAATTACCTCTATTTGATTTGAGCTTGTAGCTGTTTTTGAAAAGGTTTGACAACATTTGAAGAAAAGAAAATATATAATTGCCTGTGTATATGTACTCAGTAGTACAGTGCATTGCCATGCCTCTCTTCCCGAACAAATAATAGAACAGCATAACAAGAGCTTAGCTTCTGTAGACTAAAGTACATGAAACAGTATAGCATGAAAGCTAACCGCTATACCAACTATAGTGAAGCTTCTGTACATGACCAGAATATGAAATTTATCTAACAGAATAATAAAGAAAGAAATATTCTTTTGCATAACCATAGATAGAGTCCTGCTGCCCAAACTCCGGTTTCTCTTCATTCCTTCTCCCACAGAGGTGGTTTTGTATCAGACTGACTTGAAAAATTGTAAGCAGCTCTGAGCTAAACAAAAAAACAACGAGTAAGTGAGGATGCTCCATAAGTTGCACTAACTTAATAAATTGCTGTTGTTGAATGAAGGCAAAAATGTCAACTCGAAATCCACACATATTTAAGTTCGGACAACCTTTTTAAATTTTTATTTGGAGCAAATTAATTTAATAAGTTACCAACTCACCAAAGGCAAAAATGTTAATTCAAAATCTAAACATATTTAAGTTGGGACAACTTTCTTCATTTCAAATTGGACCAACTTCATTAAATGACTTACCAACTCATTAAAACATGTAAATGTAACACATGTAATTGGATTAGTTGAACAAACATACCATTTTAAGCTTTTGAAACTAAAGCCAGGAATCATTTGAACAAGTGTAACAGTACATGCCTGTCTGCATTTCATTGTTTAAGGTGAAAAATGTACCGTATGTCATGGTAGCCTGATAATTCAGTGAGTCCGCACATTACCACCCCCTGTTGGTAACAAAGTGAAACGTAGTCTTGATGGTGCTAGCCTTATTATATACTCCACTATTCACAATTTGCATTACATTAGTTTGGCAAACTATTCTGCTGGCAAGCAAGCTACTGCTCTGCTGCAGAGAGCACAGAGCTAAGGAGCAGACAGCCTTATTTGTTCATTTTTAAACAATTGTGGAGAGCCATCATTGCCAGGAAGTCAAGTTGTATTCTGTGTCATTGTAATAGAGCTGCATGATTATGGCAAAAAATGTATCAAACAAAATCTTCTTGATGAACAAACATTTCATTATTACTAAAAGCTAAAATAAATAAATAAGGTTTCCCATTCAAAGACATAGCAGTACATACATGTCTGCATTTCATTGTTTAAGGTGAGAAATGTACCATTATCTCATGGTAGCCTGATGATTCAGTGAGTCCGCACATTACCACCCCCTGTTGGCCTACACACAAAAAGACACACACACACACACACACACACACACACACACACACACACACACACACACACACACACACACACACACACACACACACACACACACACACACACACAAAGAAAGGCCTCCTCTAGACCTTTATTGTACATAGAGTGACTAATGGCCCAGCAGACCAAATTTACATCTCTAAAAATGTGTTGATTAGCCTAATGGGCCAGCCACCTACCAGTCGAGGAAAGGAACTGGTTGAACTGGTTGGCGCGCCAGACACACACACACACACACACACACACACACACACACACACACACACACACACACACACACACACACACACACTCACTCTCAAAGCAACAGCAAGCAACAACATTTAGTTTTTCCTATTTTGCTGTACATCGAACACCACACTGCAAATTAATCAACACATTTACTGTTAACTTCGACCATCAAGAATAAACTCCTGTGTACACTTAATATATAGAAGAATAACACTAGACAGCATAACAGTCTTCATAACTTCTGCTCTACCTCAACTCAGAGTTAAATATTGCACTTTTTAATCTGCTGTAATTGTTTGACATGCAGCTTTAGTTATTCTGCAGATTTAGATAAATTACCTCTATTTGATTTGAGCTTGTAGCTGTTTTTGAAAAGGTTTGACAACATTTGACGAAAAGAAAATATATAATTGCCTGTGTATATGTACTCAGTAGTACAGTGCATTGCCATGCCTCTCTTCCCTAACAAATAATAGAACAGCATAACAAGAGCTTAGCTTCTGTAGACTACAGCACATGAAACGTATAGCATGAAAGCTAACCGCCATACCAACTATAGTGAAGCTTCTGTACATGACCAGAATATGAAATCTATCTAACAGAATAATAAAGAAAGAAATATTCTTTTGCATAACAATAGATAGAGTCCTGCTGCCCAAACTCCGGTTTCTCTTCATTCCTTCTCCCACAGAGGTGGTTTTGTATCAGACTGACTTGAAAAATTGTAGGCAGCTCTGAGCTAAAAACTATTCACAATTTGCATTACATTAGTTTGGCAAACTATTCTGCTGGCAAGCAAGCTACTGCTCTGCTGCAGAGAGCACAGAGCTAAGGAGCAGAAAGCCTTATTTGTTCATTTTTAAAAAATTGTGGAGATCCATCATTGCCAGGAAGTCAACTTGTATTCTGTGTCATTGTAATAGAGCTGCATGATTATGGCAAAAAATGTATCAAACAAAATCTTCTTGATGAACAAACATTTCATTATTACTAAAAGCTAAAATGAAATAAGGTTTCCCATTCAAAGACATAGCAGTACATGCATGTCTGCATTTCATTGTTTAAGGTGAGAAATGTACCATTATCTCATGGTAGCCTGATGATTCAGTGAGTCCGCACATTACCACCCCCTGTTGGCCTACACACACAAAGACACACACACACACACACACACACACACACACACACACACACACACACACACACACACACACACACACACACACACACACACACACACACAAATCACTGCATCAAACAATATACAGCTGAAAACAGATTTCACGTAGAATGCAAGTAGGCCTAGTACTGTTTTCACATATACTTTGTTACTTTGTATCCCTCAGTTCTCATTGTATCAGGCTAAGGATAACTGCTTGTCTAATCTCTGCCTAGTAAATCAATAATAAAATATACTTATTTTGCGTCGTTAGAACTATGCTTTAATTTAAATAACGTAAAAACAATTGCATTAACACACCATGCCACACATTACCATTGTGCAATTATCCTTTGGGTGATTGTAATTTGCCTATAACTCCATTGATCTGTTTACAATAAAAATTTCCTTTTATACCCTAATAATAAAGTGTGTTACACCACCCACCACCTAAACCATGGCTGACTTGGACGCTATACTTTTACATGACATCAGTGAATTCACAAAAGCGCTTACACCTATAGCCATATCAGCAACCAATCCATACTTCTACATACTACAAAAGGAAATATTGTATTTTTGTCCACTTCGATGCTTGTGCTATAATTATCATGCTTTTAGAGAAATCCTTCTTTGAAGACATCGCACATATGCATTTACTGCTGTTGGCCAGAAGGTGGACCACTAACACCTCCGATTCATGAACAACTCCAGCAGGACTACAGCAAGCCCACCTCAATTGTGATGCAGGCTGGTGCAAAAGCATTCATAGTTATGCATGCATTCCAACATCAATTGTTCACTCAGAACGCAGTCATACCTATGAATAGATGATTGGATGAAAGGCAATGACGAACCATCTATGACAATTGACACACTTTTCACACATTTCTACACATTTGGGTTCTTGGTTTGTCTCGCTGGAAATCTGACCCTGCATTATCTTCTCACATTATGCCTGTGGCAAAATACCACTAATATACAATTAGATTGTATACAAAACAAAACTCGACTCTAGACGAATACAGACATAACGGCTTCACTACCTACTGTTAACCACAAGGCGGGGCTATCACACTTGCTATAGATCGCACGCTCCACAAGTCCGTTCCCCCTGCACTCTTGCTATAAATATGGACAACATGCCCTCTTCCAATAACAGCTTGCCATAACTATGGACAACATGCCTTTCAATGTGTACCTTGCATAATTATATCTAAACACAATTGCAAATAATTATTAATATTCGCTATAATACAGTGTCATTTCATATACAGCTGTTCTACACTGATACAACTTTGAAATTGGTCCAATTGATTAATGCAAGTCAGTTTTCGAGGTGACTCAATTTTGAATTTCAAAACATTGACAGAATGAAACACTCTTCGACTTATTCGTTGACAGAACGAAAAACTCTTTGTTGACTTAAAGTTCAGCCAATTGCAATCTATTTTTTTACATTGAGTGAATGACATACTCTGCTGACTTATATTCAACCAATTGAAACTAATTATTTATCGTCACTTGTGTAATATGTTCATTCAACTAGGACTGGTTATTTAGCTATTAAAACCATTTATTTTACATTAAGAAATAATTGACACAACTTCAATAAAATTACATTTATTTAAATAAAATTATAAAAAAAACATTTTTTTTTACATTTTCTGCATGTACCAGTAACAATGTTCAATATCTTCACAATAATTCAACTACGTAAAACATAAATTCAGTGCAGGTGTTTCTGAAGTCTCTGTGGTTCTAAAACATTTTCATTTGAGGATCCCAAATTAAAATTAAGCCATTACAAACGTATTTGTACAAAAATATATTCAACAAAGGCAGCAATTGTTTGCACTGTAATTAACCTCAAAACAGCATGAATGCATCAAACAGATAATAAGTAGACCTTTGATTTCATGGTTTGGTTCCATGGCCTTGCCCCTTATGCAGAAACAGACATTTTAAAAAGAACATCACTTTAAAATGTGTTTTGAAATGGCCCAATAAATCAAATGCCTTTGAAGTTTAGGCATAGGGGGTAAGGCAATATGCAACCTATAAAGCTCTCAGTATCTGGGACTCCAAACAGCACATCCATTAAAAAAAATAAAATAAAAATAGGGAAAATCCAAAAATAGCAGCTACAATCTCACCACGTGCAGCCTTGTCACATGTTGTGAGCTTGTAGACTTTTATTTTCTAGAAAGACATTTAGATTAAACCTAAACAGCATGTCTAGAACTTTAAGTGTATAAGTATCATTGTATCCGTCCAGTAAAACCATGTCCAGTTCTTCATATTTTTTGTTTACAGGTACCACCATTTATTTTTCCCCAGAGATTTACAAAAATATTGAGCTTTTATTTTAAGTAATCAAATTCCAACTGTATGTAGACCGCCACAGACGACTGATGATACTCTAAGGACTGCAGTTTTTTGCTTTGGGAAGAGGATTCAAATGTTATAACTGGTCAGGTTAATCAACACCAAACAAACCTAGACCTGAGACATTCAGTTCAATGTCGATGTGTGAGATTCATTTTCAAAACATCAGATCCAAAACATTGACTCCTCCAATACTGAGAAAATTTGGTTTTCAGTGTCTGAACGTGTGCTGAAGATTTTCCTGCATCCAGATACAGGAAAAGCTTTGCACAGTCTCAACGAAGTACTTCCAACCTGGAGGATATTCTGTGGAGAGCATTATGGACAAACACAGCGAAGGCACTTCAAACATCTGTATGGCCAGCGACAACCACTTCATCCTCCAGCTCTCAGCAGAGTCTGGGCCTCCTTGAAACGCCACGATATCCAGGATACCCATACAGAAGCCACTGGTGTGCCTGTCCACATACTCTCTCTAGATTGGAGCACATAAAAAAATGAACATTAAGAAATATCCCCAAATGACAATGACAGATGTGTTTTTCTTGATGCCTGAAATGTGGCTTTACCTTGATAATTTTCGCGAAGAAAGAACTGCAGACGTGGGAGCGCCACTGTCTGTGCCTGGCTTGAACTGTGCTCTACATAAAAGAACACAAGTTAAAGATTAGGAACATAGGACATGTATGTCAGCAAGCATGCTTTACTTGCCCCACAACAAATTTCCATTGAGATTTCCAAAACTTTATATTAGTCGCATGTTTTATGGTCTACCTGCACAGCCTTTGTGATCTGATCTACCTTTTGGACAGCCCTGCATTATGCTGTAAACTGATATCTGATATTTTGAGTCCAGCATACTGTAAATTCAGAGGCAGCGTAATGCATCCGTGTGTGTGCGTGGCATGGGTTAGCACAGTGCTTCTCAAAGTGGATTTCAGGGACTCTAGGGTAGGGGTCTTCAACCTTTTCAGTAGAAGTTCCCTTGAGAGATGAAGCAGGGACCCCCACATTCCATATAGTTTCATCATTTGACAGCACAATCATCAATGTATTTTGGATTCATGTGAATTTGTGTTATCAGATATTTAACCACTTAAAATGTCAATACTTAATAAACTTGACCTTTCACGCTGTATTTAGTCTGCTCCTTTTCCCCTCTACACAAAACCTCTTTGCCAAAAATAGCCGATCTACAAGCTTGTAGATCTGCTAACTGTCAAATTTTAATAAAATGCTGCTTTTAACAAGTAAAATTAGCAAATTGCGTTGTTTGGGGAGCCTGACTGTCACATTGTTGCACAGTGGTCAGTGTGGTTGCACTTGCAGCTAAGCTATATTAATTCTTATTCACTCTTTACCTTGTTACTGCTCGCTGCCTAACACATCTTTAACCACAAGATGGAGCAGTCGAACTTCCACTATCTATGTAAGCCTCCAACAGACCTTTCCGTATAATCACGGTCTCAGCAAATTAGAACAAAAAAGCACAATATACGTTGACAACCTTAGTAGCATTTCATTTTAGCTACCCCTGTGAGTATCTCTCTCTGTATGTCACACAACATATTTCTGAGTTCCTCCCACAAGTACAATGATATCAAATGCAACACATCATCCTTACAGTATACTACAAATCGTTGTCCCAAAGTCAAATAACCCTTTTGCTATAACACTTACATTAGCAAAACTCAGTTTACTAAGTTCTCCTTTTAATTTAAACAAGCCCACACAAAAAACCCTCGATCTAACAGTTAGGGCTCAACATTCTCTCTCTCTCTCTCTCTCTCTCTCTCTCTCTCTCTCTCTCTCTCTCTCTCTCTCCTCTCTCTCTCTCTCTCTCTCTCTGTGCACACACACACACACACACACATACACACACACACACACACACACACACACACACACACACACACACACACACACACACACACACACACACACACACACACACACACACACACACTCCTCTCACACGCAGGAGCCAAAATCATTTGCAACACAAAAGACAGCAGTCCAGAGGAGCCATTTCAGTTATTAGATCTTATCTCATCAACTAACAAAAGGCTGACTTCAACTTGCCATCACAGAGAGGCAAACAATCCACAAACATAGCATACTGAATTGACCTCACTGCAAGTCTTTTAAACCTTTTCAAGCCAGGTTCACATTTTAGTGTAAAACTAAAGTCACCATACCAGTATATAGCAATTTTCTCTTGCCAGCACAGACACAGACAGCAAAACACTGAAAGTAACACAAACACAACATGACATGACATGACAGAGAAAACATAAGACAGGAAGCCACTGCCAAACAGTAAAAAACAAAATAGAAACAGAAAACATACTCAAAAGCCAGCCATACAGACAGACAAAAATGACATACACACAAATACACACAGACACACAAACAGACACAAACACATACAAGGAAACATACCTACATCCAAATCTTCTATTATACTGACTTATAATTATCATAGTCATACATTAATACTTTCAAGTGTATTATAATCACAATTATAATCCATTGTAGTGCATTATAATTAGGATAGTTGTAATAAAAATGTATATGGTATTCTAATCACAGTTAAAAGTGTCAATGATTTGTTAATGATAGGGGTACTTTTGAGTAATGATCAATGTAGATATTTGTATGCAGTGTGGTGTAATGTGGTCTACTGTGGTGTGCTGTGGTGCTAAAGCTGAAGTCAAAAAGGGACTTATATAGACTGACAGGCTGCTGCCATCAGAATTTGCCAAACAAAGTACAGCTGTCCAGAGGAAGATTTCAGTGATTAGACACATTTTCACTGCACTTCTTCAACAACATTTATGTGACCACATAACAAAGGCTGACCCCACCTTCGCCATCACACAGACAGCAACTCCCCACAAATGGCCATAAAGTTCACATTATCTCATGTCGTTAGGCCCACTAGTAAGGCCAGATATCATGAATTAACAAAATCATTTTGTTATCCTCTCCCCTAACCATTATGACCTTCAGCAAACACATCTCATCACAAGGATTAGTTAATTCTCCCAACACAAACGTCATGGCCGTTCAACACTGAAAATGATATCAATACCATATTAACCATAACAACAGCACCATTTAAATTAATTCTCTTATCACACAGGATAGCAGACTAACAGCAAATGCAGTAAAATCCCAAATGCGTGACCCATAAACATAGGCCTACTAATTATGGGTGTTGAGACTACTTGGCAACAACATCCTTCAATCAAGTCAAAGTACCAACACTACAATCACAAAACTAAGCAGTTAGAAGAGAAAGTGTGCGAAATTTAGTCCACTGAGATTTTCATAATGTTCTTATTAATTATACCCACTCTGCTGTACATAGAACAATGGTGGTCAAGCTCTTGTCATTAAGTGCAAGTAAGATGCACATGGTCATGAAGTCACGTCACTGTATGTATGTGTGTGTGTACATGTGTGTGTGTGTGTGTGTGCGTGTGTCTTGACCTCTGTATCCCAATTCTGTGTTGAACATTAGGCAAGACTACCAAATGTTGTGTTGTTGGGAACCCATATATCCCCTATTTTCAAGAAATGGATTAACTGCAGAGCAAAAAGAGATCACACACAAGTGTTATTACTTGCAGTCCTGTGACCGTATGTGTCTGTCTGTGTTCATGTGTGTGATTGCACATGTGTGTCTGCGCATGTCTGTGCATGTGTGTGTTAGTGTACACGTCAGTGTCTGCACACGTATGTGTGTGTGTGTGTGTGTGTGCGTGTGCGTTCATGCGTGTGCACATGTGTGTGTATGTGTGTGTACAGAACAAAGTACAATCAATTACCATGTATTACAACAATACATGGTGCTCTAGTGATCAGTCAGTATGATGTGTCTATCCCTGTGTCACCTACACAAACCTAATCTGAATACATATTTTTCAGTACTCCCTTCAGTACCGTTTTAATACAACTCCACCCAGCTCCTTATAGTACAAAGAATTGGGCATACAGTTCGAAGATATGCCACAAGTTGCAATGTGTGGGGGAGTGCAAACAAAGAAACAGCAATCAAAATGGTGACTTAACCTTTACCATCACAGAGAGAGACATCAAGAGAAAAATAGCAAAAGACACTGAATGACACAGACAGAGAGGCAGAGAGAAAAAGACAGAGACAGACAGAGAGACACAAAAGAAGACACAGGGGAACACAAAAAGTCAAAGAGACACACAAACATGTATTCATAATATGCAATGACAACATTTTCCTACTTTTGTAACTATTGTGGAGTATAGCTTGATGACAAAGTCTAATAACTTCCATCTATGACTATCTCTCTCTGTATGTCACACAGCAGATGTCTGAGTTCATCCACAAGTACAATGATATCATATGCAACACATTAACCTTACAGAATACTACAAATCGTTGTGTCCAAATCATATAATGCTGTTGCAATAAGACTTACAATAGCAAAACTCAGTCTACTAATTCACTTTCTAAACAGGACAATTCCACAAACAATCCCCTCTACCTCACAGTTAGAGCTGAACATTCTCTCTCTCCCTCTCTCTCTCTCTCTCTGTCTCTCTCTCTCTCTCTCTGTCTCTCTCTCTCTCTCTCTCTCTTGCACACCATCTTTCTCTCTCTCAGTCTTGGTGAACAAAGCTGTCCAAATGAGGAATTGCAGTGATAAACACATTTTCATTTTAAAAATCACTTTTTGAAAACCAAAAAGCTGACCAGAACTTTGTCATGACAAAGAGACCAAGAGAAAGACACAAAAATAGCTGTGTGTGTGTGCATGTCTGTGCCTGGGTACATGACTGTTTTGTGTATGTTTGTTATGTATGCCATAGCCGTGACTTTGAAATGGCCAATATGTGCTGTGAAAGGTACAGAGATGTAAAGCTATGTAAACAAAGTATTACACAACCCACCCTAATCACTCCAATCTCACTAGAACACATTCCTGCCCATTGCCAGCACTGCACAACACACTCACATAGAAATGGTAATTCCTGCACCAATGCACAAAACATTTATTGTCGCACAAAGCCTACCTTTCAACAAACACATTTTGAAACTATTCCCTCTATAGATAACCAATGGCTTCTGAAAGCCATTATATCAATAACACAACCACTTCAGACAAAAATATATGTTTCATCAATCTACATTTTAAAATGACCTTCAATTAATGTCTCCCTAAATCTACTACTTTTATTGTTTATAATGAAATAATTACAATCACTGATAAGCAGAACCTGCAAAATAGTACATAACACTTATGACCTATTTCTCCAAACACTCCACAAACACACACACACACACACACACACACACACACACATACACACACATAGCAAAGCACACAAAGAGCCGCAAATATCACAGACAGAGAGAAACACACACAGAAACAGAGACAGAGACAGACAGATTTGTATGATGCCACTATAGACAAATGCCTAAATAGGCCCTTTTAACTGTGATTAGAATACCATATAAATTTGTATTACAACAATCTTATTTATAATATTAACATTGTGCTCACAACCAACAGACTATTATCATCAATTACAACAATATAATACATGAAACACCAGTGAGTGATGTGTTATTACAACTAGCCCTTACCCGTTCAAAGATATGAGCCCCAAAATGATGTACAGTGTGTGGGTTATGGGATGTGCACAGTGCACTCAGTATGTACTCACCCGCCTGCTTGCACAAACACACACACACACACACACACACACACACACACACACACACACACACACACACACACACACACACAGAGCTGGTTAAACATTTTGCCTCATGCTAGATGCAGAATAGCTGTGCCTCATGCTAGATGCAGAATAGATAGTAGATACACCATAAAAATGCTAATATACAGATTTGTGAAAGTGACAAACAGGCTTCACAGTTATGTCAGGTGTGTTCATATGCTAATGGTGATCCAATTTCAAATCAATTGCTCCAGCCACTGAGGAGAAACGCTGTTTCAGACAGACACCCACTCAAACAAAAATTCGCAAAATTATAGTAGCCTATAGACTAGCCCTTAGCCGTTAAAGATATGAGCTCCAAAATGATGTGCAGTGAGTGGGTTATGGGATGTGCACTGTGCACACAGTATATGAGGGATGGAAAGTAACTTTAACTGGTGCTTGCATGATGTAGGAACATCACTGTAAAAACCCGTTTCGTTTAATGGCTACAGAGATACTGTTCCCCCCCCCCCCCCCCCCAGCCCACCCGCCTGCGCACACACCAGACTGCCTGCAGACACACACACACACACACACACACACACACACGCACACACACACACACACACACACACACACACAGAGAGAGAGAGAGAGAGCTGGTTAAACTTGTTGCCTCATGCTAGATGCAGAATAGATGCGCCTCATGCTAGATGCAGAATAGATAGTAGACACACCATAAAAATGATAATATACAGCATACGATTTGTGAAAGTGACAAACGGGCTTTACAGTTATGTTAGGTGTGTTCATATGCTAATTGTGATGCGATTCACTCAGACAGACATTCGCAAAATTATAGTGTGTTAATCGTCTGTGCGTGTACATGCCTCTGTGCGCATGTGTTTTTTTTCACAAATTCTGTACAAACAGACAAAAAGAAAAACACAGACAAACAAACAAAGACAAATAGCACAGACAGAAAGTAAAAAACACAAACACAAAGACACACACAGTGGCAGTGAAAAGTGTGTTTCTGTGAGGACGAAACAGGACACAACGAAGTACACACAACACAATGAGGGCGGAGCGTCCACATGCGCAATATCTTAACGATCATGTTTTGAGACCTCCTCCAAAACGGACCGATATAGCCTGGACAACTTCGTTTCCCTGAAGCCATACAACGATCTTCTTCACAAAGAATAACACAGACACTTGAGAACTTTAAAAATGGCATTTTCGCCCGAAAACCTGCACGCCCTTTCTGACACCGAGGACCTGCGACGTATTGAAGCACAGGCGCATTCACTTATGGTAAGTTGCAATCTTATATTACTTTCTGACAACCCATATACTTGCTTATCTGATAGTTTAACAAGGACATCCCTCGCCACAAGCATCTTTTCTAAACAAACATTGGCAAATAATAACACAATAATGACAATGAAAACAACCGTTACACAATCACACACATCATTTGCCATGTCTTTTCAAACATCTGCACAGTAAAAACCTCTCCGTAAAATATGGGCTTATATGTGAACGCTCGAACACTTGTAATTCTTGCAGCGTCGTTGCTTGAAACACTCTCTCCCCTCTGCTCTTTAGTAATGTTCTGTGTCTTCTTATGTACTATATAGGATGCAGTTCAACAGCGCTTCACGCTTGTGAACCGCGACACATTGGCCCTGCAGGCCGAGGAATTCGCCAACGACGTCATGTCTGTGGAAGAAAGCCATGCAGCGGCCAACGTCAGGGCATTGTTTGACGACCACGCTGCTAACTGCGAAGCTGCTTCCATTGAAATTCAGCGGGTGGAAACCTATGTAACACTCGCCAGGCGCGCCTTGACCAGTTCAAGGAACCAGATCACGAGCTTGACAGATGCCCTGACACAGCTCCAAGGCGACGCAATCTGTGAAGAAGGTGTGTTTTGAACAATGCTTCATGTGCATCAGTATTTCAAATTCATTCTTCTACAACATTACTCTACTTGTATATTCAGACATACATGTTATTTGCCACATATAACTAATATATCTCTGTTTATTTTAGTTACACCTGAATACTTCGACGTGAACATGGACGAGATAGACGAAGCACCACCACAAGTCGAAGAGCAGGCGGAAATGGCCAAGCCCCAGTGATTATTATTGTAAATTGGTGTGGTCAATTGTTGACATTATTTGCAGTGTGTGTGTGTGTGTGTGTGTGTGTGTGTTTGTGTGTATTTGTATTTCATATAAGTGTCTATTTCTATGTACAATAGGCCTATGTTCCCTATAATTATTAAACATTTGCAGTGAAAAAAGGCGTTACACTATTCTGTTCTAGTAACAACACACTATATCATATTTCGCACTTCAATAACTTCTAAACTCCATGACTTTACAAGTTCGACTTCCATAACTGATCTGTTCATTAACATATTATGCATGCACTCAATCTTTCCCGCTTCACTGACACTATGTACATTTAGCACAGAAACCTTCAAAGCCACTTAAAAAAGCTCCCAAGTGTTACCCTACAATTATTGCATTTGGAAAAACTTCATTTGCTGATCATTTTCATAATAAGCAGTGAGAAAACACACACATTTTACAGGATAATTACCTCAGCTTGCCCTATGAATCTGTTGCCAGCGTCACTTTTGTCAGTCTACCGAAAATGGCTGATCTACAACTCATAATGCGATGCTAGCAGACGCAGTGTGAGCTTGTAAATTGGATATTTATTTGTTGCGTGACACCGTCGTACTATGCGTTATAAATTACACTTTTAAAGGGACGGTACACATTTAGTTTCTTCAAATACATTCCCAAAATAAAAACGTTATTTGCCTTGTGTCAGTTAAAGTACTGTATTTGAACGACATAGTCTAATGTAATGCATAAGCCTACGGAGATTTGTGTTGTTCATAAAACCAAAGAAAACATAATAGAAAAAATTCATATGCATTCACTGTTAAAAGAGAGAGGGACAGAGACAGACAGAGAAAAAGTCACAGAGAGACAGACAGAGAGAGAGACGGAGAAAGACACAGAAATGGAAATGTTAGCTTATAGTTTATATTATAGGCCTATAGGCCTACCTAAATATACCATTTATAGTAACTCCTTTGACACAAACACATTGTCAAACATTTCACACTAAATTAATATGAATGCACATTCATTTACTTACACATATCCAGAGAAAAGAAAAACACTCACGTCCTGTACTTAAGTAAGAGTACAACTACTTCTGAAAAACTACTTTGGTCAAAGTAAAATTACTCATTCCAAATAATTACTCAAGTAAAAAGAATGTGCTTTAAAAGGGACCAAACCCATCAAACCCTTGACAGCTAGTCAACATTTGATTATATTGTAAACCTGTTTTGATCATTGATTGATTGACTGAAGACATTAGAAGTTTGCACAGCAAAAAGTACAATTTCATGACAGGACAATTCACTGTTACAAGTCCACTATAAGAAAACCATGAAAAAACTACGCTTATTTCCACAAGAAACCATTTAACTATCTCAGATAACATTCAATAACACAAAAATAAAACAAAGTAGTAAATACTACATGTACGATTTCTGACAAAGGTTGCCTTTACCTAAATCTCCACATGAGGATACATACAGAAGAAAACCTTTTACTTGTACTACTTGTGCAAAAGGTTGCAATGAAATGGGTCTATTAACAACACATGATAATAGATTATATTGTGTTATAACCGCTATTGTACTCTATTATAGTATATTTAAACTACCACAGTAATAAATTAATACTTATACAGAACGTCACATTTCACATGGTTTCCAATTCAGCCAAATAAGATACAGAACATGTTAAATGAGTGATATGAGGTTTAAAAAATAGAGTTCCTGGATTTGTTATACTTTAATAAGCAATAGATGTTTTGGGCAGATGTACATAACGTATTATAGGCACCATATGAGTGCTATCACATTGTGCTAGTGATTTAAGGGGAAAACATACATAAAGAAAAGTTGCACAATCTGTTGGTTTCAAAAGTAGACTTGCTGTGTGTTAATAGGCTACTTGAATTGTGCATTGCTGAAAACATTTGCATTTCTATGCGAGGGAAGTGTGAAAACCGCCAATTTGCAGGAATGTGCTTTGAGATAGGGCAGATACAGATCTTAAAGCAAAATTCGTCATACTTGTAGCATAACACTTTGTGATTTAGAGCATCAGCTTGTAGATCTGCTATGTTCAATATACTTTGCTATATTTGAAAGGGGTACACAGTAAACTACTTTTACTTGTTGTGTCACTGTCGTACTTTACCAAAAGTTCTGTTAGCAACTTTTATTCAAGTATGCTTACATGCTGAATTCTGGACTTTTAACGTAATATTTACCAGAACATGCAGTATGGTGACTCCATGACATTCATGCTGTGATTTACAGCGTGCGCTTCTAAATCTGCTATTTTTTTTAAATACTTGTGGGCCTATATATTTGACAAAAATGTGCATATAGTCGAGTCATTTGAGGGCGAGAAAAGCTTGTGTTATTTATATTTCTACGTCTTTTCCGTAGCCATTCTACATTTACAGGGGGACAAGATTCAGAGAGAGTGAGAGAGAGAGAGACGGGGAGAGACAGAACAGAACGAGAGGCGGTGTGTGATGTTTCGGCTGTTCAACCATTGTGTTGCCAGCTGGCCTAATGATGACCCAACACAGACAGACAGAGAAAGAGAGAGAGAGAGAGAGCGACAGAGAGAAAGAGAACGAGAGAGGGCAGTTTACTGGAATACTTCAATGGTTTCCAGTGGAAATAAGCTTAGTCTTTTCATAAATCTCCTTTTAGTAGACCTTCTACCAGTGAACTGTACCGTCAAAAGACTCTACCTTTTTAAATGCAAACTTCTAATAAAATCTTCAATCAATCAATCAATAGTCAAAATCCCCGCCGCAAAGTTATAATATATCACCCCGTGCGAATAAATCTGTTGCCAGCGTAACTTTTGTCAGTCTACCGAAAATGGCTGATCTACAACTCATAATGCGATGCTAGCAGACGCAGTGTGAGCTTGTAAATTGGATATTTATTTGTTGCGTGACACCGTCGTACTATGCGTTATAAATTACACTTTTAAAGGGACGGTACACATTTAGTTTCTTCAAATACATTCCCAAAATAAAAACGTTATTTGCCTTGTGTCAGTTAAAGTACTGTATTTGAACGACATAGTCTAATGTAATGCATAAGCCTACGGAGATTTGTGTTGTTCATAAAACCAAAGAAAACATAATAGAAAAAATTCATATGCATTCACTGTTAAAAGAGAGAGGGACAGAGACAAACAGAGAAAAAGTCACAGAGAGACAGACAGAGAGAGAGACGGAGAAAGACACAGAAATGGAAATGTTAGCTTATAGTTTATATTATAGGCCTATAGGCCTACCTAAATATACCATTTATAGTAACTCCTTTGACACAAACACATTGTCAAACATTTCACACTAAATTAATATGAATGCACATTCATTTACTTACACATATCCAGAGAAAAGAAAAACACTCACGTCCTGTACTTAAGTAAGAGTACAACTACTTCTGAAAAACTACTTTGGTCAAAGTAAAATTACTCATTCCAAATAATTACTCAAGTAAAAAGAATGTGCTTTAAAAGGGACTTTAAACCTAAAATACAAGTATTTTAACCATATATTTCTATTGCGGATGACATTTGACTCTACAAGAACAAACATTAATAAACTACTATCAAAAATATATCTACATCCCACGCTTGTGTAACCCATTGTTTTTAAGTAGCAATTGACCACCAAGTCAACCTACACCATTATGACTGCTGTTAAAATACAGATACGATTTCCTAATACAATGTCGTTTTAAGTGTTCAATTATAATTATAATACATCTCACATCCATAGACAGACACATTTCTGACTATATACTTTAACATATTTTGCATGTGTGTCACAGGACCAAAATGTAACCAAGCCATACAAACTCTACAAATGACATTACCGCAGAGGCCTATAGGCTACTTACACACCAATTCAGTTTTTTGCTTTGGGAAGAGGATTCAAATGTTATAACTGGTCAGGTTAATCAACACCAAACAAACCTAGACCTGAGACATTCAGTTCAATGTCGATGTGTGAGATTCATTTTCAAAACATCAGATCCAAAACATTGACTCCTCCAATACTGAGAAAATTTGGTTTTCAGTGTCTGAACGTGTGCTGAAGATTTTCCTGCATCCAGATACAGGAAAAGCTTTGCACAGTCTCAACGAAGTACTTCCAACCTGGAGGATATTCTGTGGAGAGCATTATGGACAAACACAGCGAAGGCACTTCAAACATCTGTATGGCCAGCGACAACCACTTCATCCTCCAGCTCTCAGCAGAGTCTGGGCCTCCTTGAAACGCCACGATATCCAGGATACCCATACAGAAGCCACTGGTGTGCCTGTCCACATACTCTCTCTAGATTGGAGCACATAAAAAAATGAACATTAAGAAATATCCCCAAATGACAATGACAGATGTGTTTTTCTTGATGCCTGAAATGTGGCTTTACCTTGATAATTTTCGCGAAGAAAGAACTGCAGACGTGGGAGCGCCACTGTCTGTGCCTGGCTTGAACTGTGCTCTACATAAAAGAACACAAGTTAAAGATTAGGAACATAGGACATGTATGTCAGCAAGCATGCTTTACTTGCCCCACAACAAATTTCCATTGAGATTTCCAAAACTTTATATTAGTCGCATGTTTTATGGTCTACCTGCACAGCCTTTGTGATCTGATCTACCTTTTGGACAGCCCTGCATTATGCTGTAAACTGATATCTGATATTTTGAGTCCAGCATACTGTAAATTCAGGGGCAGCGTAATGCATCCGTGTGTGTGCGTGGCATGGGTTAGCACAGTGCTTCTCAAAGTGGATTTCAGGGACTCTAGGGTAGGGGTCTTCAACCTTTTCAGTAGAAGTTCCCTTGAGAGATGAAGCAGGGACCCCCACATTCCATATAGTTTCATCATTTGACAGCACAATCATCAATGTATTTTGGATTCATGTGAATTTGTGTTATCAGATATTTAACCACTTAAAATGTCAATACTTAATAAACTTGACCTTTCACGCTGTATTTAGTCTGCTCCTTTTCCCCTCTACACAAAACCTCTTTGCCAAAAATAGCCGATCTACAAGCTTGTAGATCTGCTAACTGTCAAATTTTAATAAAATGCTGCTTTTAACAAGTAAAATTAGCAAATTGCGTTGTTTGGGGAGCCTGACTGTCACATTGTTGCACAGTGGTCAGTGTGGTTGCACTTGCAGCTAAGCTATATTAATTCTTATTCACTCTTTACCTTGTTACTGCTCGCTGCCTAACACATCTTTAACCACAAGATGGAGCAGTCGAACTTCCACTATCTATGTAAGCCTCCAACAGACCTTTCCGTATAATCACGGTCTCAGCAAATTAGAACAAAAAAGCACAATATACGTTGACAACCTTAGTAGCATTTCATTTTAGCTACCCCTGTGAGTATCTCTCTCTGTATGTCACACAACATATTTCTGAGTTCCTCCCACAAGTACAATGATATCAAATGCAACACATCATCCTTACAGTATACTACAAATCGTTGTCCCAAAGTCAAATAACCCTTTTGCTATAACACTTACATTAGCAAAACTCAGTTTACTAAGTTCTCCTTTTAATTTAAACAAGCCCACACAAAAAACCCTCGATCTAACAGTTAGGGCTCAACATTCTCTCTCTCTCTCTCTCTCTCTCTCTCTCTCTCTCTCTCTCTCTCTCTCTCTCCTCTCTCTCTCTCTCTCTCTCTCTGTGCACACACACACACACACACACATACACACACACACACACACACACACACACACACACACACACACACACACACACACACACACACACACACACACACACACACACACACACACACACACACACACACACACACACTCCTCTCACACGCAGGAGCCAAAATCATTTGCAACACAAAAGACAGCAGTCCAGAGGAGCCATTTCAGTTATTAGATCTTATCTCATCAACTAACAAAAGGCTGACTTCAACTTGCCATCACAGAGAGGCAAACAATCCACAAACATAGCATACTGAATTGACCTCACTGCAAGTCTTTTAAACCTTTTCAAGCCAGGTTCACATTTTAGTGTAAAACTAAAGTCACCATACCAGTATATAGCAATTTTCTCTTGCCAGCACAGACACAGACAGCAAAACACTGAAAGTAACACAAACACAACATGACATGACATGACAGAGAAAACATAAGACAGGAAGCCACTGCCAAACAGTAAAAAACAAAATAGAAACAGAAAACATACTCAAAAGCCAGCCATACAGACAGACAAAAATGACATACACACAAATACACACAGACACACAAACAGACACAAACACATACAAGGAAACATACCTACATCCAAATCTTCTATTATACTGACTTATAATTATCATAGTCATACATTAATACTTTCAAGTGTATTATAATCACAATTATAATCCATTGTAGTGCATTATAATTAGGATAGTTGTAATAAAAATGTATATGGTATTCTAATCACAGTTAAAAGTGTCAATGATTTGTTAATGATAGGGGTACTTTTGAGTAATGATCAATGTAGATATTTGTATGCAGTGTGGTGTAATGTGGTCTACTGTGGTGTGCTGTGGTGCTAAAGCTGAAGTCAAAAAGGGACTTATATAGACTGACAGGCTGCTGCCATCAGAATTTGCCAAACAAAGTACAGCTGTCCAGAGGAAGATTTCAGTGATTAGACACATTTTCACTGCACTTCTTCAACAACATTTATGTGACCACATAACAAAGGCTGACCCCACCTTCGCCATCACACAGACAGCAACTCCCCACAAATGGCCATAGAGTTCACATTATCTCATGTCGTTAGGCCCACTAGTAAGGCCAGATATCATGAATTAACAAAATCATTTTGTTATCCTCTCCCCTAACCATTATGACCTTCAGCAAACACATCTCATCACAAGGATTAGTTAATTCTCCCAACACAAACGTCATGGCCGTTCAACACTGAAAATGATATCAATACCATATTAACCATAACAACAGCACCATTTAAATTAATTCTCTTATCACACAGGATAGCAGACTAACAGCAAATGCAGTAAAATCCCAAATGCGTGACCCATAAACATAGGCCTACTAATTATGGGTGTTGAGACTACTTGGCAACAACATCCTTCAATCAAGTCAAAGTACCAACACTACAATCACAAAACTAAGCAGTTAGAAGAGAAAGTGTGCGAAATTTAGTCCACTGAGATTTTCATAATGTTCTTATTAATTATACCCACTCTGCTGTACATAGAACAATGGTGGTCAAGCTCTTGTCATTAAGTGCAAGTAAGATGCACATGGTCATGAAGTCACGTCACTGTATGTATGTGTGTGTGTACATGTGTGTGTGTGTGTGTGTGCGTGTGTCTTGACCTCTGTATCCCAATTCTGTGTTGAACATTAGGCAAGACTACCAAATGTTGTGTTGTTGGGAACCCATATATCCCCTATTTTCAAGAAATGGATTAACTGCAGAGCAAAAAGAGATCACACACAAGTGTTATTACTTGCAGTCCTGTGACCGTATGTGTCTGTCTGTGTTCATGTGTGTGATTGCACATGTGTGTCTGCGCATGTCTGTGCATGTGTGTGTTAGTGTACACGTCAGTGTCTGCACACGTATGTGTGTGTGTGTGTGTGTGTGCGTGTGCGTTCATGCGTGTGCACATGTGTGTGTATGTGTGTGTACAGAACAAAGTACAATCAATTACCATGTATTACAACAATACATGGTGCTCTAGTGATCAGTCAGTATGATGTGTCTATCCCTGTGTCACCTACACAAACCTAATCTGAATACATATTTTTCAGTACTCCCTTCAGTACCGTTTTAATACAACTCCACCCAGCTCCTTATAGTACAAAGAATTGGGCATACAGTTCGAAGATATGCCACAAGTTGCAATGTGTGGGGGAGTGCAAACAAAGAAACAGCAATCAAAATGGTGACTTAACCTTTACCATCACAGAGAGAGACATCAAGAGAAAAATAGCAAAAGACACTGAATGACACAGACAGAGAGGCAGAGAGAAAAAGACAGAGACAGACAGAGAGACACAAAAGAAGACACAGGGGAACACAAAAAGTCAAAGAGACACACAAACATGTATTCATAATATGCAATGACAACATTTTCCTACTTTTGTAACTATTGTGGAGTATAGCTTGATGACAAAGTCTAATAACTTCCATCTATGACTATCTCTCTCTGTATGTCACACAGCAGATGTCTGAGTTCATCCACAAGTACAATGATATCATATGCAACACATTAACCTTACAGAATACTACAAATCGTTGTGTCCAAATCATATAATGCTGTTGCAATAAGACTTACAATAGCAAAACTCAGTCTACTAATTCACTTTCTAAACAGGACAATTCCACAAACAATCCCCTCTACCTCACAGTTAGAGCTGAACATTCTCTCTCTCCCTCTCTCTCTCTCTCTCTGTCTCTCTCTCTCTCTCTCTGTCTCTCTCTCTCTCTCTCTCTCTTGCACACCATCTTTCTCTCTCTCAGTCTTGGTGAACAAAGCTGTCCAAATGAGGAATTGCAGTGATAAACACATTTTCATTTTAAAAATCACTTTTTGAAAACCAAAAAGCTGACCAGAACTTTGTCATGACAAAGAGACCAAGAGAAAGACACAAAAATAGCTGTGTGTGTGTGCATGTCTGTGCCTGGGTACATGACTGTTTTGTGTATGTTTGTTATGTATGCCATAGCCGTGACTTTGAAATGGCCAATATGTGCTGTGAAAGGTACAGAGATGTAAAGCTATGTAAACAAAGTATTACACAACCCACCCTAATCACTCCAATCTCACTAGAACACATTCCTGCCCATTGCCAGCACTGCACAACACACTCACATAGAAATGGTAATTCCTGCACCAATGCACAAAACATTTATTGTCGCACAAAGCCTACCTTTCAACAAACACATTTTGAAACTATTCCCTCTATAGATAACCAATGGCTTCTGAAAGCCATTATATCAATAACACAACCACTTCAGACAAAAATATATGTTTCATCAATCTACATTTTAAAATGACCTTCAATTAATGTCTCCCTAAATCTACTACTTTTATTGTTTATAATGAAATAATTACAATCACTGATAAGCAGAACCTGCAAAATAGTACATAACACTTATGACCTATTTCTCCAAACACTCCACAAACACACACACACACACACACACACACACACACACATACACACACATAGCAAAGCACACAAAGAGCCGCAAATATCACAGACAGAGAGAAACACACACAGAAACAGAGACAGAGACAGACAGATTTGTATGATGCCACTATAGACAAATGCCTAAATAGGCCCTTTTAACTGTGATTAGAATACCATATAAATTTGTATTACAACAATCTTATTTATAATATTAACATTGTGCTCACAACCAACAGACTATTATCATCAATTACAACAATATAATACATGAAACACCAGTGAGTGATGTGTTATTACAACTAGCCCTTACCCGTTCAAAGATATGAGCCCCAAAATGATGTACAGTGTGTGGGTTATGGGATGTGCACAGTGCACTCAGTATGTACTCACCCGCCTGCTTGCACAAACACACACACACACACACACACACACACACACACACACACACACACACACACACACACACACACACACAGAGCTGGTTAAACATTTTGCCTCATGCTAGATGCAGAATAGCTGTGCCTCATGCTAGATGCAGAATAGATAGTAGATACACCATAAAAATGCTAATATACAGATTTGTGAAAGTGACAAACAGGCTTCACAGTTATGTCAGGTGTGTTCATATGCTAATGGTGATCCAATTTCAAATCAATTGCTCCAGCCACTGAGGAGAAACGCTGTTTCAGACAGACACCCACTCAAACAAAAATTCGCAAAATTATAGTAGCCTATAGACTAGCCCTTAGCCGTTAAAGATATGAGCTCCAAAATGATGTGCAGTGAGTGGGTTATGGGATGTGCACTGTGCACACAGTATATGAGGGATGGAAAGTAACTTTAACTGGTGCTTGCATGATGTAGGAACATCACTGTAAAAACCCGTTTCGTTTAATGGCTACAGAGATACTGTTCCCCCCCCCCCCCCCCCCAGCCCACCCGCCTGCGCACACACCAGACTGCCTGCAGACACACACACACACACACACACACACACACACGCACACACACACACACACACACACACACACACAGAGAGAGAGAGAGAGAGCTGGTTAAACTTGTTGCCTCATGCTAGATGCAGAATAGATGCGCCTCATGCTAGATGCAGAATAGATAGTAGACACACCATAAAAATGATAATATACAGCATACGATTTGTGAAAGTGACAAACGGGCTTTACAGTTATGTTAGGTGTGTTCATATGCTAATTGTGATGCGATTCACTCAGACAGACATTCGCAAAATTATAGTGTGTTAATCGTCTGTGCGTGTACATGCCTCTGTGCGCATGTGTTTTTTTTCACAAATTCTGTACAAACAGACAAAAAGAAAAACACAGACAAACAAACAAAGACAAATAGCACAGACAGAAAGTAAAAAACACAAACACAAAGACACACACAGTGGCAGTGAAAAGTGTGTTTCTGTGAGGACGAAACAGGACACAACGAAGTACACACAACACAATGAGGGCGGAGCGTCCACATGCGCAATATCTTAACGATCATGTTTTGAGACCTCCTCCAAAACGGACCGATATAGCCTGGACAACTTCGTTTCCCTGAAGCCATACAACGATCTTCTTCACAAAGAATAACACAGACACTTGAGAACTTTAAAAATGGCATTTTCGCCCGAAAACCTGCACGCCCTTTCTGACACCGAGGACCTGCGACGTATTGAAGCACAGGCGCATTCACTTATGGTAAGTTGCAATCTTATATTACTTTCTGACAACCCATATACTTGCTTATCTGATAGTTTAACAAGGACATCCCTCGCCACAAGCATCTTTTCTAAACAAACATTGGCAAATAATAACACAATAATGACAATGAAAACAACCGTTACACAATCACACACATCATTTGCCATGTCTTTTCAAACATCTGCACAGTAAAAACCTCTCCGTAAAATATGGGCTTATATGTGAACGCTCGAACACTTGTAATTCTTGCAGCGTCGTTGCTTGAAACACTCTCTCCCCTCTGCTCTTTAGTAATGTTCTGTGTCTTCTTATGTACTATATAGGATGCAGTTCAACAGCGCTTCACGCTTGTGAACCGCGACACATTGGCCCTGCAGGCCGAGGAATTCGCCAACGACGTCATGTCTGTGGAAGAAAGCCATGCAGCGGCCAACGTCAGGGCATTGTTTGACGACCACGCTGCTAACTGCGAAGCTGCTTCCATTGAAATTCAGCGGGTGGAAACCTATGTAACACTCGCCAGGCGCGCCTTGACCAGTTCAAGGAACCAGATCACGAGCTTGACAGATGCCCTGACACAGCTCCAAGGCGACGCAATCTGTGAAGAAGGTGTGTTTTGAACAATGCTTCATGTGCATCAGTATTTCAAATTCATTCTTCTACAACATTACTCTACTTGTATATTCAGACATACATGTTATTTGCCACATATAACTAATATATCTCTGTTTATTTTAGTTACACCTGAATACTTCGACGTGAACATGGACGAGATAGACGAAGCACCACCACAAGTCGAAGAGCAGGCGGAAATGGCCAAGCCCCAGTGATTATTATTGTAAATTGGTGTGGTCAATTGTTGACATTATTTGCAGTGTGTGTGTGTGTGTGTGTGTGTGTGTGTTTGTGTGTATTTGTATTTCATATAAGTGTCTATTTCTATGTACAATAGGCCTATGTTCCCTATAATTATTAAACATTTGCAGTGAAAAAAGGCGTTACACTATTCTGTTCTAGTAACAACACACTATATCATATTTCGCACTTCAATAACTTCTAAACTCCATGACTTTACAAGTTCGACTTCCATAACTGATCTGTTCATTAACATATTATGCATGCACTCAATCTTTCCCGCTTCACTGACACTATGTACATTTAGCACAGAAACCTTCAAAGCCACTTAAAAAAGCTCCCAAGTGTTACCCTACAATTATTGCATTTGGAAAAACTTCATTTGCTGATCATTTTCATAATAAGCAGTGAGAAAACACACACATTTTACAGGATAATTACCTCAGCTTGCCCTATGAATCTGTTGCCAGCGTCACTTTTGTCAGTCTACCGAAAATGGCTGATCTACAACTCATAATGCGATGCTAGCAGACGCAGTGTGAGCTTGTAAATTGGATATTTATTTGTTGCGTGACACCGTCGTACTATGCGTTATAAATTACACTTTTAAAGGGACGGTACACATTTAGTTTCTTCAAATACATTCCCAAAATAAAAACGTTATTTGCCTTGTGTCAGTTAAAGTACTGTATTTGAACGACATAGTCTAATGTAATGCATAAGCCTACGGAGATTTGTGTTGTTCATAAAACCAAAGAAAACATAATAGAAAAAATTCATATGCATTCACTGTTAAAAGAGAGAGGGACAGAGACAGACAGAGAAAAAGTCACAGAGAGACAGACAGAGAGAGAGACGGAGAAAGACACAGAAATGGAAATGTTAGCTTATAGTTTATATTATAGGCCTATAGGCCTACCTAAATATACCATTTATAGTAACTCCTTTGACACAAACACATTGTCAAACATTTCACACTAAATTAATATGAATGCACATTCATTTACTTACACATATCCAGAGAAAAGAAAAACACTCACGTCCTGTACTTAAGTAAGAGTACAACTACTTCTGAAAAACTACTTTGGTCAAAGTAAAATTACTCATTCCAAATAATTACTCAAGTAAAAAGAATGTGCTTTAAAAGGGACCAAACCCATCAAACCCTTGACAGCTAGTCAACATTTGATTATATTGTAAACCTGTTTTGATCATTGATTGATTGACTGAAGACATTAGAAGTTTGCACAGCAAAAAGTACAATTTCATGACAGGACAATTCACTGTTACAAGTCCACTATAAGAAAACCATGAAAAAACTACGCTTATTTCCACAAGAAACCATTTAACTATCTCAGATAACATTCAATAACACAAAAATAAAACAAAGTAGTAAATACTACATGTACGATTTCTGACAAAGGTTGCCTTTACCTAAATCTCCACATGAGGATACATACAGAAGAAAACCTTTTACTTGTACTACTTGTGCAAAAGGTTGCAATGAAATGGGTCTATTAACAACACATGATAATAGATTATATTGTGTTATAACCGCTATTGTACTCTATTATAGTATATTTAAACTACCACAGTAATAAATTAATACTTATACAGAACGTCACATTTCACATGGTTTCCAATTCAGCCAAATAAGATACAGAACATGTTAAATGAGTGATATGAGGTTTAAAAAATAGAGTTCCTGGATTTGTTATACTTTAATAAGCAATAGATGTTTTGGGCAGATGTACATAACGTATTATAGGCACCATATGAGTGCTATCACATTGTGCTAGTGATTTAAGGGGAAAACATACATAAAGAAAAGTTGCACAATCTGTTGGTTTCAAAAGTAGACTTGCTGTGTGTTAATAGGCTACTTGAATTGTGCATTGCTGAAAACATTTGCATTTCTATGCGAGGGAAGTGTGAAAACCGCCAATTTGCAGGAATGTGCTTTGAGATAGGGCAGATACAGATCTTAAAGCAAAATTCGTCATACTTGTAGCATAACACTTTGTGATTTAGAGCATCAGCTTGTAGATCTGCTATGTTCAATATACTTTGCTATATTTGAAAGGGGTACACAGTAAACTACTTTTACTTGTTGTGTCACTGTCGTACTTTACCAAAAGTTCTGTTAGCAACTTTTATTCAAGTATGCTTACATGCTGAATTCTGGACTTTTAACGTAATATTTACCAGAACATGCAGTATGGTGACTCCATGACATTCATGCTGTGATTTACAGCGTGCGCTTCTAAATCTGCTATTTTTTTTAAATACTTGTGGGCCTATATATTTGACAAAAATGTGCATATAGTCGAGTCATTTGAGGGCGAGAAAAGCTTGTGTTATTTATATTTCTACGTCTTTTCCGTAGCCATTCTACATTTACAGGGGGACAAGATTCAGAGAGAGTGAGAGAGAGAGAGACGGGGAGAGACAGAACAGAACGAGAGGCGGTGTGTGATGTTTCGGCTGTTCAACCATTGTGTTGCCAGCTGGCCTAATGATGACCCAACACAGACAGACAGAGAAAGAGAGAGAGAGAGAGAGCGACAGAGAGAAAGAGAACGAGAGAGGGCAGTTTACTGGAATACTTCAATGGTTTCCAGTGGAAATAAGCTTAGTCTTTTCATAAATCTCCTTTTAGTAGACCTTCTACCAGTGAACTGTACCGTCAAAAGACTCTACCTTTTTAAATGCAAACTTCTAATAAAATCTTCAATCAATCAATCAATAGTCAAAATCCCCGCCGCAAAGTTATAATATATCACCCCGTGCGAATAAATCTGTTGCCAGCGTAACTTTTGTCAGTCTACCGAAAATGGCTGATCTACAACTCATAATGCGATGCTAGCAGACGCAGTGTGAGCTTGTAAATTGGATATTTATTTGTTGCGTGACACCGTCGTACTATGCGTTATAAATTACACTTTTAAAGGGACGGTACACATTTAGTTTCTTCAAATACATTCCCAAAATAAAAACGTTATTTGCCTTGTGTCAGTTAAAGTACTGTATTTGAACGACATAGTCTAATGTAATGCATAAGCCTACGGAGATTTGTGTTGTTCATAAAACCAAAGAAAACATAATAGAAAAAATTCATATGCATTCACTGTTAAAAGAGAGAGGGACAGAGACAAACAGAGAAAAAGTCACAGAGAGACAGACAGAGAGAGAGACGGAGAAAGACACAGAAATGGAAATGTTAGCTTATAGTTTATATTATAGGCCTATAGGCCTACCTAAATATACCATTTATAGTAACTCCTTTGACACAAACACATTGTCAAACATTTCACACTAAATTAATATGAATGCACATTCATTTACTTACACATATCCAGAGAAAAGAAAAACACTCACGTCCTGTACTTAAGTAAGAGTACAACTACTTCTGAAAAACTACTTTGGTCAAAGTAAAATTACTCATTCCAAATAATTACTCAAGTAAAAAGAATGTGCTTTAAAAGGGACTTTAAACCTAAAATACAAGTATTTTAACCATATATTTCTATTGCGGATGACATTTGACTCTACAAGAACAAACATTAATAAACTACTATCAAAAATATATCTACATCCCACGCTTGTGTAACCCATTGTTTTTAAGTAGCAATTGACCACCAAGTCAACCTACACCATTATGACTGCTGTTAAAATACAGATACGATTTCCTAATACAATGTCGTTTTAAGTGTTCAATTATAATTATAATACATCTCACATCCATAGACAGACACATTTCTGACTATATACTTTAACATATTTTGCATGTGTGTCACAGGACCAAAATGTAACCAAGCCATACAAACTCTACAAATGACATTACCGCAGAGGCCTATAGGCTACTTACACACCAATTCAGTTTTTTGCTTTGGGAAGAGGATTCAAATGTTATAACTGGTCAGGTTAATCAACACCAAACAAACCTAGACCTGAGACATTCAGTTCAATGTCGATGTGTGAGATTCATTTTCAAAACATCAGATCCAAAACATTGACTCCTCCAATACTGAGAAAATTTGGTTTTCAGTGTCTGAACGTGTGCTGAAGATTTTCCTGCATCCAGATACAGGAAAAGCTTTGCACAGTCTCAACGAAGTACTTCCAACCTGGAGGATATTCTGTGGAGAGCATTATGGACAAACACAGCAAAGGCACTTCAAACATCTGTATGGCCAGCGACAACCACTTCATCCTCCAGCTCTCAGCAGAGTCTGGGCCTCCTTGAAACGCCACGATATCCAGGATACCCATACAGAAGCCACTGGTGTGCCTGTCCACATACTCTCTCTAGATTGGAGCACATAAAAAAATGAACATTAAGAAATATCCCCAAATGACAATGACAGATGTGTTTTTCTTGATGCCTGAAATGAGGCTTTACCTTGATAATTTTCGCGAAGAAAGAACTGCAGACGTGGGAGCGCCACTGTCTGTGCCTGGCTTGAACTGTGCTCTACATAAAAGAACACAGGTTAAAGATTAGGAACATAGGACATGTATGTCAGCAAGCATGCTTTACTTGCCCCACAACAAATTTCCATTGAGATTTCCAAAACTTTATATTAGTCGCATGTTTTATGGTCTACCTGCACAGCCTTTGTGATCCGATCTACCTTTTGGACAGCCCTGCATTATGCTGTAAACTGATATCTGATATTTTGAGTCCAGCATACTGTAAATTCAGGGGCAGCGTAATGCATCCGTGTGTGTGCGTGGCATGGGTTAGCACAGTGCTTCTCAAAGTGGATTTCAGGGACTCTAGGGTAGGGGTCTTCAACCTTTTCAGTAGAAGTTCCCTTGAGAGATGAAGCAGGGACCCCCACATTCCATATAGTTTCATCATTTGACAGCACAATCATCAATGTATTTTGGATTCATGTGAATTTGTGTTATCAGATATTTAACCACTTAAAATGTCAATACTTAATAAACTTGACCTTTCACGCTGTATTTAGTCTGCTCCTTTTCCCCTCTACACAAAACCTCTTTGCCAAAAATAGCCCATCTACAAGCTTGTAGATCTGCTAACTGTCACATTTTAATAAAATGCTGCTTTTAACAAGTAAAATTAGCAAATTGCGTTGTTTGGGGAGCCTGACTGTCACATTGTTGCACAGTGGTCAGTGTGGTTGCACTTGCAGCTAAGCTATATTAATTCTTATTCACTCTTTACCTTGTTACTGCTCGCTGCCTAACACATCTTTAACCACAAGGTGGAGCAGTCGAACTTCCACTATCTATGTAAGCCTCCAACAGACCTTTCCGTATAATCACGGTCTCAGCAAATTAGAACAAAAAAGCACAATATACGTTGACAACCTTAGTAGCATTTCATTTTAGCTACCCCTGTGAGTATCTCTCTCTGTATGTCACACGACATATTTCTGAGTTCCTCCCACAAGTACAATGATATCAAATGCAACACATCATCCTTACAGTATACTACAAATCGTTGTCCCAAAGTCAAATAACCCTTTTGCTATAACACTTACAATAGCAAAACTCAGTTTACTAAGTTCTCCTTTTAATTTAAACAAGCCCACACAAAAAACCCTCGATCTAACAGTTAGGGCTCAACATTCTCTCTCTCTCTCTCTCTCTCTCTCTCTCTCTCTCTCTCTCTCTCTCTCTCTCTCTCTCTCCCTCTCTCTCTCTCTCTCTCTCTCTGTGCACACACACACACACACACACACACACACACACACACACACACACACACACACACACACACACACACACACACACACACACACACACTCCTCTCACACGCAGGAGCCAAGATCATTTGCAACACAAAAGACAGCAGTCCAGAGGAGCCATTTCAGTTATTAGATCTTATCTCATCAACTAACAAAAGGCTGACTTCAACTTGCCATCACAGAGAGGCAAACAATCCACAAACATAGCATACTGAATTGACCTCACTGCAAGTCTTTTAAACCTTTTCAAGCCAGGTTCACATTTTAGTGTAAAACTAAAGTCACCATACCAGTATATAGCAATTTTCTCTTGCCAGCACAGACACAGACAGCAAAACACTGAAAGTAACACAAACACAACATGACAGAGAAAACATAAGACAGGAAGCCACTGCCAAACAGTAAAAAACAAAATAGAAACAGAAAACATACTCAAAAGCCAGCCATACAGACAGACAAAAATGACATACACACAAATACACACAGACACACAAACAGACACAAACACATACAAGAAAACATACCTACATCCAAATCTTCTATTATACTGACTTATAATTATCATAGTCATACATTAATACTTTCAAGTGTATTATAATCACAATTATAATCCATTGTAGTGCATTATAATTAGGATAGTTGTAATAAAAATGTATATGGTATTCTAATCACAGTTAAAAGTGTCAATGATTTGTTAATGATAGGGGTACTTTTGAGTAATGATCAATGTAGATATTTGTATGCAGTGTGGTGTAATGTGGTCTACTGTGGTGTGCTGTGGTGCTAAGGCTGAAGTCAAAAAGGGACTTATATAGACTGACAGGCTGCTGCCATCAGAATTTGCCAAACAAAGTACAGCTGTCCAGAGGAAGATTTCAGTGATTAGACACATTTTCACTGCACTTCTTCAACAACATTTATGTGACCACATAACAAAGGCTGACCCCACCTTCGCCATCACACAGACAGCAACTCCCCACAAATGGCCATAAAGTTCACATTATCTCATGTCGTTAGGCCCACTAGTAAGGCCAGATATCATGAATTAACAAAATCATTTTGTTATCCTCTCTCCTAACCATTATGACCTTCAGCAAACACATCTCATCACAAGGATTAGTTAATTCTCCCAACACAAACGTCATGGCCATTCAACACTGAAAATGATATCAATACCATATTGACCATAACAACAGCACCATTTAAATTAATTCTCTTATCACACAGGATAGCAGACTAACAGCAAATGCAGTAAAATCCCAAATGCGTGACCCATAAACATAGGCCTACTAATTATGGGTGTTGAGACTACTTGGCAACGGCATCTTTCAATCAAGTCAAAGTACCAACACTACAATCACAAAACTAAGCAGTTAGAAGAGAAAGTGTGCGAAATTTAGTCCACTGAGATTTTCATAATGTTCTTATTAATTATACCCACTCTGCTGTACATAGAACAATGGTGGTCAAGCTCTTGTCATTAAGTGCAAGTAAGATGCACATGGTCATGAAGTCACGTCACTGTATGTATGTGTGTGTGTACATGTGTGTGTGTGTGTGTGTGTGTGTGTGCGTGTGTCTTGACCTCTGTATCCCAATTCTGTGTTGAACATTAGGCAAGACTACCAAATGTTGTGTTGTTGGGAACCCATATATCCCCTATTTTCAAGAAATGGATTAACTGCAGAGCAAAAAGAGATCACACACAAGTGTTATTACTTGCAGTCCTGTGACCTTATGTGTCTGTCTGTGTTCATGTGTGTGATTGCACATGTGTGTCTGCGCATGTCTGTGCATGTGTGTGTTACTGTACACGTCAGTGTCTGCACACGTATGTGTGTGTGTGTGTGTGTGCGTGTGCGTTCATGCGTGTGCACATGTGTGTGTATGTGTGTGTACAGAACAAAGTACAATCAATTACCATGTATTACAACAATACATGGTGCTCTAGTGATCAGTCAGTATGATGTGTCTATCCCTGTGTCACCTACACAAACCTAATCTGAATACATATTTTTCAGTACTCCCTTCAGTACCGTTTTAATACAACTCCACCCAGCTCCTTATAGTACAAAGAATTGGGCATACAGTTCGAAGATATGCCACAAGTTGCAATGTGTGGGGGAGTGCAAACAGAGAAACAGCAATCAAAATGGTGACTTAACCTTTACCATCACAGAGAGAGACATCAAGAGAAAAATAGCAAAAGACACTGAATGACACAGACAGAGAGGCAGACAGAAAAAGACAGAGACAGACAGAGAGACACAAAAGAAGACACAGGGGAACACAAAAAGTCAAAGAGACACACAAACATGTATTCATAATATGCAATGACAACATTTTCCTACTTTTGTAACTATTGTGGAGTATAGCTTGATGACAAAGTCTAATAACTTCCATCTATGACTATCTCTCTCTGTATGTCACACAGCAGATGTCTGAGTTCATCCACAAGTACAATGATATCATATGCAACACATTAACCTTACAGAATACTACAAATCGTTGTGTCCAAATCATATAATGCTGTTGCAATAAGACTTATAAGACAATAGCAAAACTCAGTCTACTAATTCACTTTCTAAACAGGACAATTCCACAAACAATCCCCTCTACCTCACAGTTAGAGCTGAACATTCTCTCTCTCCCTCTCTCTCTCTCTCTGTCTCTCTCTCTCTCTCTCTGTCTCTCTCTCTCTCTCTCTCTCTTGCACACCATCTTTCTCTCTCTCAGTCTTGGGAAACAAAGCTGTCCAAATGAGGAATTGCAGTGATAAACACATTTTCATTTTAAAAATCACTTTTTGAAAACCAAAAAGCTGACCAGAACTTTGTCATGACAAAGAGACCAAGAGAAAGACACAAAAATAGCTGTGTGTGTGTGCATGTCTGTGCCTGGGTACATGACTGTTTTGTGTATGTTTGTTATGTATGCCATAGCCGTGACTTTGAAATGGCCAATATGTGCTGTGAAAGGTACAGAGATGTAAAGCTATGTAAACAAAGTATTACACAACCCACCCTAATCACTCCAATCTCACTAGAACACATTCCTGCCCATTGCCAGCACTGCACAACACACTCACATAGAAATGGTAATTCCTGCACCAATGCACAAAACATTTATTGTCGCACAAAGCCTACCTTTCAACAAACACATTTTGAAACTATTCCCTCTATAGATAACCAATGGCTTCTGAAAGCCATTATATCAATAACACAACCACTTCAGACAAAAATATATGTTTCATCAATCTACATTTTAAAATGACCTTCAATTAATGTCTCCCTAAATCTACTACTTTTATTGTTTATAATGAAATAATTACAATCACTGATAAGCAGAACCTGCAAAATAGTACATAACACTTATGACCTATTTCTCCAAACACTCCACAAACACACACACACACACACACACACACACACACACACATACACACACATAGCAAAGCACACAAAGAGCCGCAAATATCACAGACAGAGAGAAACACACACAGAAACAGAGACAGAGACAGACAGATTTGTATGATGCCACTATAGACAAATGCCTAAATAGGCCCTTTTAACTGTGATTAGAATACCATATAAATTTGTATTACAACAATCTTATTTATAATAGTAACATTGTGCTCACAACCAACAGACTATTATCATCAATTACAACAATATAATACATGAAACACCAGTGAGTGATGTGTTATTACAACTAGCCCTTACCCGTTCAAAGATATGAGCCCCAAAATGATGTACAGTGTGTGGGTTATGGGATGTGCACAGTGCACTCAGTATGTACTCACCCGCCTGCTTGCACAAACACACACACACACACACACACACACACACACACACACACACACACACACACACACACACACACACACACACACACACAGAGCTGGTTAAACATTTTGCCTCATGCTAGATGCAGAATAGCTGTGCCTCATGCTAGATGCAGAATAGATAGTAGATACACCATAAAAATGCTAATATACAGATTTGTGAAAGTGACAAACAGGCTTCACAGTTATGTCAGGTGTGTTCATATGCTAATGGTGATCCAATTTCAAATCAATTGCTCCAGCCACTGAGGAGAAACGCTGTTTCAGACAGACACCCACTCAAACAAAAATTCGCAAAATTATAGTAGCCTATAGACTAGCCCTTAGCCGTTAAAGATATGAGCTCCAAAATGATGTGCAGTGAGTGGGTTATGGGATGTGCACTGTGCACACAGTATATGAGGGATGGAAAGTAACTTTAACTGGTGCTTGCATGATGTAGGAACATCACTGTAAAAACCCGTTTCGTTTAATGGCTACAGAGATACTGTTCCCCCCCCCCCCCCCCCCAGCCCACCCGCCTGCGCACACACCAGACTGCCTGCAGACACACACACACACACACACACACACACACGCACACACACACACACACACACACACACACACACACACACACACACAGAGAGAGAGAGAGAGAGCTGGTTAAACTTGTTGCCTCATGCTAGATGCAGAATAGATGCGCCTCATGCTAGATGCAGAATAGATAGTAGACACACCATAAAAATGATAATATACAGCATACGATTTGTGAAAGTGACAAACGGGCTTTACAGTTATGTTAGGTGTGTTCATATGCTAATTGTGATGCGATTCACTCAGACAGACATTCGCAAAATTATAGTGTGTTAATCGTCTGTGCGTGTACATGCCTCTGTGCGCATGTGTTTTTTTTCACAAATTCTGTACAAACAGACAAAAAGAAAAACACAGACAAACAAACAAAGACAAATAGCACAGACAGAAAGTAAAAAACACAAACACAAAGACACACACAGTGGCAGTGAAAAGTGTGTTTCTGTGAGGACGAAACAGGACACAACGAAGTACACACAACACAATGAGGGCGGAGCGTCCACATGCGCAATATCTTAACGATCATGTTTTGAGACCTCCTCCAAAACGGACCGATATAGCCTGGACAACTTCGTTTCCCTGAAGCCATACAACGATCTTCTTCACAAAGAATAACACAGACACTTGAGAACTTTAAAAATGGCATTTTCGCCCGAAAACCTGCACGCCCTTTCTGACACCGAGGACCTGCGACGTATTGAAGCACAGGCGCATTCACTTATGGTAAGTTGCAATCTTATATTACTTTCTGACAACCCATATACTTGCTTATCTGATAGTTTAACAAGGACATCCCTCGCCACAAGCATCTTTTCTAAACAAACATTGGCAAATAATAACACAATAATGACAATGAAAACAACCGTTACACAATCACACACATCATTTGCCATGTCTTTTCAAACATCTGCACAGTAGCCTACAAACCTCTCCGTAAAATATGGGCTTATATGTGAACGCTCGAACACTTGTAATTCTTGCAGCGTCGTTGCTTGAAACACTCTCTCCCCTCTGCTCTTTAGTAATGTTCTGTGTCTTCTTATGTACTATATAGGATGCAGTTCAACAGCGCTTCACGCTTGTGAACCGCGACACATTGGCCCTGCAGGCCGAGGAATTCGCCAACGACGTCATGTCTGTGGAAGAAAGCCATGCAGCGGCCAACGTCAGGGCATTGTTTGACGACCACGCTGCTAACTGCGAAGCTGCTTCCATTGAAATTCAGCGGGTGGAAACCTATGTAACACTCGCCAGGCGCGCCTTGACCAATTCAAGGAACCAGATCACGAGCTTGACAGATGCCCTGACACAGCTCCAAGGCGACGCAATCTGTGAAGAAGGTGTGTTTTGAACAATGCTTCATGTGCATCAGTATTTCAAATTCATTCTTCTACAACATTACTCTACTTGTATATTCAGACATACATGTTATTTGCCACATTAACTAATATATCTCTGTTTATTTTAGTTCCACCTGAATACTTCGACGTGAACATGGACGAGATAGACGAAGCACCACCACAAGTCGAAGAGCAGGCGGAAATGGCCAAGCCCCAGTGATTATTATTGTAAATTGGTGTGGTCAATTGTTGACATTATTTGCAGTGTGTGTGTGTGTGTGTGTGTTTGTGTGTATTTGTATTTCATAAAAGTGTCTATTTCTATGTACAATATGTTCCCTATAATAATTAAACATTTGCAGTGAAAAAAGGCGTTACACTATTCTGTTCTAGTAACAACACACTATATCATATTTCGCACTTCAATAACTTCTAAACTCCATGACTTTACAAGTTCGACTTCCATAACTGATCTGTTCATTAACATATTATGCATGCACTCAATCTTTCCCGCTTCACTGACACTATGTACATTCAGCACAGAAACCTTCAAAGCCACTTAAAAAAGCTCCCAAGTGTTACCCTACAATTATTGCATTTGGAAAAACTTCATTTGCTGATCATTTTCATAATAAGCAGTGAGAAAACGCACTCATTTTACAGGATAATTACCTCAGCTTGCCCTATGCCATCAAACCCTTGACAGCTAGTCAACATTTGATTATATTGTAAACCTGTTTTGATCATTGATTGATTGACTGAAGACATTAGAAGTTTGCACAGCAAAAAGTACAATTTCATGACAGGACAATTCACTGTTACAAGTCCACTATAAGAAAACCATGAAAAAACTACGCTTATTTCCACAAGAAACCATTTAACTATCTCAGATAACATTCAATAACACAAAAATAAAACAAAGTAGTAAATACTACATGTCAATTTCTGACAAAGGTTGCCTTTACCTAAATCTCCACATGAGGACACATACAGAAGAAAACCTTTTACTTGTACTACTTGTGCAAAAGGGTGCAATGAAATGGGTCTATTAACAACACATGATAATAGATTATATTGTGTTATAACCGCTATTGTACTCTATTAGCCTATAGTATATTTAAACTACCACAGTAATAAATTAATACTTATACAGAACGTCACATTTCACATGGTTTCCAATTCAGCCAAATAAGATACAGAACATGTTAAATGAGTGATATGAGGTTTAAAAAATAGAGTTCCTGGATTTGTTATACTTTAATAAGCAATAGATGTTTTGGGCAGATGTAACGTATTATAAGCACCATATGAGTGCTATCACATTGTGCTAGTGATTTAAGGGGAAAACATACATAAAGAAAAGTTGCACAATCTGTTGGTTTCAAAAGTAGACTTGCTGTGTGATAATAGGCTACTTGAATTGTGCATTGCTGAAAACATTTGCATTTCTATGCGAGGGAAGTGTGAAAACCGCCAATTTGCAGGAATGTGCTTTGAGATAGGGCAGATACAGATCTTAAAGCAAAATTCGTGTTACTTGTAGCATAATACACTTTGTGATTTAGAGCATCAGCTTGTAGATCTGCTATGTTCAATATACTTTGCTATATTTGAAAGGGGTACACAGTAAACTACTTTTACTTGTTGTGTCACTGTCGTACTTTACCAAAAGTTCTGTTAGCAACTTTTATTCAAGTATGCTTACATGCTGAATTCTGGACTTTTAACGTAATATTTACCAGAACATGCAATATGGTGACCCCATGACATTCATGCTGTGATTTACAGCCTGCGCTTCTAAATCTGCTATTTTTTTTAAATACTTGTGGGCCTATATATTTGACAAAAATGTGCATATAGTCTAGTCATTTGAGGGCGAGAAAAGCTTGTGTTATTTATATTTCTACGTCTTTTCCGTAGCCATTCTACATTTACAGGGGGACAAGATTCAAAGGGAGTGAGAGAGAGAGAGACAGGGAGAGACAGAACAGAACGAGAGGCGGTGTGTGATGTTTCGGCTGTTCAACCATTGTGTTGCCAGCTGACCTAATGATGACCCAACACAGACAGACAGAGAAAGAGAGAGAGAGAGAGCGACAGAGAGAAAGAGAACGAGAGAGGGCAGTTTACTGGAATACTTCAATGGTTTCCAGTGGAAATAAGCTTAGTCTTTTCATAAATCTCCTTTTAGTAGACCTTCTACCAGTGAACTGTACCGTCAAAAGACTCTACCTTTTTAAATGCAAACTTCTAATAAAATCTTCAATCAATCAATCAATAGTCAAAATCCCCGCCGCAAAGTTATAATATATCGCCCCGTGCGAATAAATCTGTTGCCAGCGTCACTTTTGTCAGTCTACCGAAAATGGCTGATCTACAAGCTCATAATGCGATGCTAGCAGACGCAGTGTGAGCTTGTAAATTGGGTATTTATTTGTTGCGTGACACCGTCGTACTATGCGTTATAAATTACACTTTTAAAGGGACGGTACACATTTAGTTTCTTCAAATACATTCCCAAAATAAAAACGTTATTTGCCTTGTGTCAGTTAAAGTACTGTATTTGAACGACATAGTCTAATGTAATGCATAAGCCTACGGAGATTTGTGTTGTTCATAAAACCAAAGAAAACATAATAGAAAAAATTCATATGCATTCACTGTTAAAAGAGAGAGGGACAGTGACAGACAGAGAGAAAGTCACAGAGATACAAACAGAGAGAGACACAGAAATGGAAATGTTAGCTTATAGTTTATATTATAGGCCTATAGGCCTACCTAAATATACCATTTATAGTAACTCCTTTGACACAAACACATTGTCAAACATTTAACACTAAATTAACATGAATGCACATTCATTTACTTACACATATCCAGAGAAAAGAAAAACACTCACGTCCTGTACTTAAGTAAAAGTACAACTACTTCTGAAAAACTACTTTGGTCAAAGTAAAATTACTCATTTCAAATAATTACTCAAGTAAAAAGAATGTGCTTTAAAAGGGACTTTAAACCTAAAATACAAGTATTTTAACCATATATTTCTATTGCGGATGACATTTGACTCTACAAGAACAAACATTAATAAACTACTATCAAAAATATATCTACATCCCACGCTTGTGTAACCCATTGTTTTTAAGTAGCAATTGACCACCAAGTCAACCTACACCATTATGACTGCTGTTAAAATACAGATACGATTTCCTAATACAATGTCGTTTTAAGTGTTCAATTATAATTATAATACATCTCACATCCATGGACAGACACATTTCTGACTATATACTTTAACATATTTTGCATGTGTGTCACAGGACCAAAATGTAACCAAGCCATACAGACTCTACAAATGACATTACCGCACAGGCCTATAGGCTACTTACACACCAATTCATGTCCAAATACACTGTAAGCACATATAGCAAAAGCAGTATCATTATACACTAGCCTGCAAATACAAACCAACACATTATTTTTAATGACATCAACGACCACCTGTACACGCACTCTGTCTGAAATTACGATCATATAACACTTACCTTCAAACTCCATCTTAACCATAATACAAAAAATCAATCACCTCTATTTCTCCTACACAATCACACGTGAGGAAATTATGTTTTATACATAATCGCTTTCATTTATTATTACTACATAACAAAATCATATTTCCACATTGGCCCAAATCATTCTTACAAAGACATGGAATGTAATACTCACTATAGCATGCACCCATATTAGCCAGTAATATCTTAACTCATTAAAAAAATATCGCTTTGCCGTTTGGACTAGAGATGAATTTATGGCTCTTTAAAGTGAGCCACATCTCTGAGATCCGTTCCTTTCAAAGAGCCAAGACTGGCTCATTTGAGTTACTGGAATTTGGTTAGGATTGCAAATCACTTCAACCCTATAGGCCCATACATTTTGCGCATAGGATACATTCTGCCATTTAGTTGATCTACAAGCTCACAATGCGTTGCGACTTTTAGTCAAATGCATTTTAAATCAAAACTTACTTGTGGCAAAGCTCTTCATTGCAGCATTGATACTTTTACTCAAGTACAGAATTTATTTTGAGTACTTTTTTCCACCAATGCTGTTCATTAGAAAGGAACGGCTCCCTACTGCAAACCAAATCCCATCGTTCATTTCACAGGGCCGTTCAAAATACTCAATTCGTTCACGAACATCCCACCTGTAAATTGGACACACAGTACAGCTACGCCTACGAGATTTTTTATTTCTGTCATAGGTCAATTCCATTGTTAACTCCACCCACACACCTCCCCAAGAAATACATTGACCAACAACACCATGATAACACCACCATTACACACAACTTTTTTGGACACTGACAAGATGGCAAACACCGTCAACAATCCAGCGAAGGCAGCATTCACACGCCATACCGTTAACTTTATTGTAAGTAATAAGCCTCCAACACGTGCTTGCCCATAACTGTTCCTGCAACATTTCACCTTGACGTCAACTTCTATGTCAAATGTGTTACTTCTTGCAGCTATTATGTGCAGAAACAGTAATTGCATATGTGTCCCTCTTTGGCCAACACATCTTCTCTGACATTAATTGTGCTATGTTCCACTTGCGTTTGGTCAGGCGATGTGCAGAAACCACGAGATTCCTCGAGACCGTTTGGTCGCACAGGCCTTTCGTATATGCCAGAGTGCCATGTCGATGTTGGCTGCCTCGAGCCCCAGACCACCTCGTCCCAGACGCGCAGAAATGCTCCATCAACTGCAAACCACGTTGCAGGAGCAATGGCGAACCCTCGACGGCCTCTCGGCAGACTTGCAGCTCTCCCAGGCCACAGTAAACCGTCTCCAAAGAGAGATAAACATTGAAATGGGGCCATACGGTAAACTCAACCTAAATACTTCAATTAAAGTACCGATATTCCACTTGAAAGTTAATCAAGTAAACGTAAAAGTCACCGATAATTTTATTACTTAAGTAAAACTATGGAAGTAGCTCTCATTACATGTACTTAAGTATCAAAACTACATAGTGTTAAAATGTACTTAAGTATAAAAGTAAAAGTAAAAAGTACAAGTACAAGTACAAGTACAAGAATATTTTCAAAATGCCTACAAAAAATTAAGATTAAGAATTGACAAATCTCAAAATGTTTATTATTAATACGTTCAGGTTAACATTCAGTGACCCCTTGATACCAGGCGCACAAGCACACCTACAGTAAGAACAAAATATTATAGCACTGGACACCAAGTTCCCCAAAGCTATTTGAGATGTTTATAGATTACAGCTCTTTACACACCGCTTCCATATAATTAATTATATAATTCCAGTTCAGTGCGCATATTATGTAGGTCACAGGTCATTTCAATTAAGCTCACACTCCAGCCTTTTCTGAACAGAGTCAAGCAGCTCACTATAGTTTAAACTAGGCTATACAATGACACAATAAGCTATAGAATGGATCTTCAGACAAAAAGTTAATTGTGAATGAAAACGTAGGTCTGTGCTGTCTTATTGTCACCTCAAAGATGGTGACCTTACTTTTATTTGTTACAACATTTGTCTCAAAACAAACAATGCTCACCGTGTTCAGACAGCGACCCCTGGAGTCACCACACAACATGGGTCACCATTTTCCATGTAGTGCCGCACCGCAGCGCCGGCTCAGGGAGAAGAGATTATACAGTATCAAACAGACTGCTATGATATTAACATTTTCGATTTGTAGCAATTACGAGGTGTCCAATTTTAATGTAGCGAAGTAAAAGTACGATTTTTTCCATTTAAATGTAAATGAATAAAAGAAAAAGTTCAAAGTTGAAAAAATATAAATAAAATTACAAATTCTCACAAATTGTACTTAAGTACAGTAACGAAGTACTTGTACTTTGTTACTTTACAACACTGGCCACTAATATGTCCTTCATGTCTATGAATTCCAGTTGAAGCTATGTATACAGACAACTGGGAGGACGAAGACATTCAGGGACCACCAGCAGAACCCAACCCTGTACTGGATGCACCAAGAGAAGTCAATCTTGTCATAGACGAGGAAGACAGGGAAGAATGAAACATTGCCACAGCACCAGCACCAATTGCACCCTAATAACACGAACATGACATGGATAAGAGGACATTCACCACCCTAACAAACCGCCTCTGTCGTTTATTGTACATAATTTGGTCAATTGACATTGTTTGCAGTGTGTGTGTGTGTGTGTATGTGTGAGTGTGAATTTTTTATCTAATCATTTTATATATATACTTAGACCTTCCTTTATTAAAATTTGCTGTGAACACATGTTTCAGCGTGTCTTTTCTGGTAAAATCTGTCCTTCAGAAAAAGTATCAATACTGCACATTAATTGCACTCCATTACACATTAAAGTCCACAATTGAAAATGTACTCCAGTAAAATATAGCATATTGTCCTCAAAATTAACTTTAACAGTAAAGTTACTTTTTACAGTAGTAGAATATAGTACATGACACACTCACAACATGTCTCCTCACAACATGTTGTCAGCTTGTAGATCACCTATTTTTCACAGCTATCATAAAACACAATGCTAAAGGGGCTTTTGTATGTTTGTAACAATACAATTTATATCTGCTAATTAACTAGTAATTACAGTTTTCAACTACTTGTAATGGATAAAAACATGGGTTTAAAAGTGTTACAGTTTATCAGCCAAATAAGATACAGAACATGTTAAATGAGTGATATGAGGTTTAAAAAATAGAGTTCCTGGATTTGTTATACTTTAATAAGCAATAGATGTTTTGGGCAGATGTACTTAACGTATTATAGGCACCATATGAGTGCTATCACATTGTGCTAGTGATTTAGGGCGAAAACATACATAAGGGAAAAGTTGCACAATCTGTTGGTTTCAAAAGTAGACTTGTTGGATGCGGTGTGTTAATACTTCAATTGTGCATTGCTGAAAACATTAGCATTTCTATGCGAGGGAAGTGTGAAAACCGCCAATTTGCAGGAATGTGCTTTGAGATAGGGCAGATACAGATCTTAAAGCAAAATTCGTGTTACTTGTAGCATAACTATCCATACTTTGTGATTTACAGCATCAGCTTGTAGATCTGCTATTTTCAATATACTTTGCTATATTTGAAAGGGGTACGCAGTAGACTACTTTTACTTGTTGTGTCACTGTCGTACTTTACCAAAAGTTCTGTTAGCAACTTTTATTCAAGTATGCCTACATGCTGAATTCTGACTTTTAACATAATATTTACCAGAACATGCAGTATGGTGAGTCCATGACATTCATGCTGTGATTTACAGCCTGAGCTTCTGGATCTGCTATTTTTTTTAAATACTTGTAGGCATATATATTTGACAAGAATGTGCATATAGTCAAGTCATTTGAGGGCGAGAAAAGGTTGTGTTAATTATATTTCTACGTCTTTTCCGTAGCCATTCTACATTTACAGGGGGACTAGATTCAGAGAGAGTGAGAGAGAGAAAGAGACAGGGACAGAGAGAACAGAACGAGAGGCGGTGTGTGATGTGTCGGCTGTTCAACCATTGTGTTGCCAGCTGGCCTAATGATGACCCAACACAGACAGACAGAGAGAGAAAGAGAGAGAGAAAAGAGAGAGCGACAGAGAGAAAGAGAACGAGAGAGAGCAGTTTACATTTATTCAATCATTTATTCAGCATTTATTCAGCATTTAAACCACGAGTCACCATTTAATGACATTTAACCTCCAACGCCGCCCAAAATAAGAGCTAAAGATCAAAAAGGGTCCATTTGGTTACCACCTGTCCATCATTTAGCTGCAACCCCTTCGATGACAACTGCTTGAACACCACTGTTCTATGTACAACAGAGGGGTTAGATAATTTATAAGGTCACTCAATAAATCACACTGCGTTTGCAATATATTGTCTGAATACATAATAACCTAATTGCACCATAAACTGCAATTGATATTAAAAGTCTGTGTGTTGTTGATGTCTCAAAGAAGACATATTTTATAGTCTAATTATGAATAATACATTTGAATACTCCTGCACGGAATACACATATTAATACAAGTAAGAAAAAATGAGCAGACTCATCTGTTGAAGAAAAACCCTAATACAATTATTAAACAGTTATGCGACGCATACAAGATAGGCTACATATCAAGAAACAGTAGCTGCATTTGACTACATAGTTGCAAAGTTGATCTGCTATTACAAACATTATGTACCTTTACTTCAAGTATATTTGGATGCCAATACTTTGCCACCTTTACTGAAGTAAATTGCCAATTGTTACTTTGAATTGCGTAATTCACTTGTAACAGTATTCACACACACGCACGCACGCAAGCACACGCGCAAGCAAACTCGCACACACACACATCCACACACGCACACACACAGCCCTCTCCCACGCACTTCAAGGAGGTCAGCCTTCGGTCACCGGAGATTGTCTTCGCCACAACGCCTGAGAACCACACCCACCCCCTACATACACACACACACACACACACACACACACACACACACACTTAGACCTATTCCCTGCACAACCAAAGAATCATGAATCGGTCACCCACACACACACACACACACGCAAACGCACAAACACCCACATAAACGCACAGACCCATTTCAATATCTTATTTGAACATACATTTATGAAACACATTACGAAGGACACACTTGCTTATGTCCCACATGCTTAAAACAACATGTCATTGTCTAACTCCGAACAAGTCCTGACTGTACATAATCACCACATGAGAACATTACTGAGGCCACCCACATAAATGATTACGATAGTCTACTAATTTAGGCATAAAACTTCCTCTATACTTCAATACAAAGTACAACCAACATCTAAAGAAACCCTTCTTTGCTAAACTCATTAATCACTATGACGTCTATTCAAAATGCCATTATATGTGCATATACATTCTGGCCATGGTAAACCACATTTCCTGACATCATAAACTGCAACACTAACATAATACTTAACCCAGTTCAAAGACGTTTCGCACTAAACACCAGCTATACTACGCCTGTTGACTAATAGATACACATAGATGCTGCAACCTCAATCTGCCCTCCACACATACCAGGTCACACAGCACCACCTGCTGTTCACAAACAGCAGACGCACATAACAGACTCTGACCGCAAAATCATTTTCGTATACATACACAAAAACAGTTGACAACAGAACACCTACAATTTCCTACAATTGCAACAGAAAAAAATCTAAAATATTTCTTACAAGACTAACCCCTTCATACATTGCTTTGCCTTTCTCAAGAATGCCCACAAAATCATAAAAATCAAAGACATAATTATCCACATATCTGTCTGTCTGTCTATCTGTCTGTCTGTCTGTCTGTCTGTCTGTCTGTCTGTCTGTCTGTCTGTCTGTGTCTCTCTGTCTGTCTGTCTGTCTGTCTGTCTGTCTGTCTGTCTGTCTGTCTGTCTGTCTGTCTGTCTGTCTGTCTGTCTGTCTGTCTGTCTGCCTGCCTGCCTGCCTGCCTGCCTGCCTACCTGCCTGTCTCTTTGTCTCTATGATCACTGTCACGACATTTCTCCACACTGACTTGACAACTTGACCTACATCCCCATCACAATTGGCATATGGATAGATCTGACATGCCTGTACAGCCCCTTCACACTTTCACAAATCCTATCCTATATATAATCCTTTTTAAGGTATATCAATTCTACATCTAACAAATACATATTCTGCATCTACTATAAGAATTATCTATACTGCATCAACCATGACGCAATATTTATAATTTTCATGATTGTTAATACAAAAACATTACAATTTGGCATAATTTTCACAACCTTCACTTCATGTACCTATAGCTTGACTTGCTTTGCCACTACTTCGCACTCGCTTTTCATGATTAGACCCAGTTTCTCCATCTTTACACTCCAATGTCACTTACACATCACCTTATGTCTACTACTATACAATACACTACACACAATGTTCAGTTGTTGCACACTGTTGAGAAGGCCGTGGCCTGACAGTGTAGGCAGACAGACAGATTTACCAACACATATACTCATAATATTCAAAATATCAAAATCACAGTGGTTCCCTTTTCTCAGAAGGCATTCAATCCACTACTCATGGGCTCCACCTTCTTGCTTAACGCCAACTTTTAATGTCAAGCATGAAAAGACATAAACCACACTCACATACATCATTTGGAACAACATATACCCACTATTTCACATCTACATCACTTCCTTTACAAACACACCACACAATTATAAAATGAGGAAGAAAGTTTTATTGGATCATTATTTGCATGTTATCTCTCCTATAGTACCAGATCAATACACCATTGAATTGTCCATGACAAGACAGACAGACAGACAGACAGACAGACAGACAGACAGACAGACGCCAGCCTGTGGAGGTTTTGGTAGTAAATGGGACCTACGGTCGCAATAACACACTCACACAGAGACTGGCATTCAGATTGAGCTTTGCTTAAAGATGAATTGTGTCATAATTTATTATTTGTCCTGTATTCCCTAAAACGCATCCATTTTAGCGTACAGCATAGACGTTTTCATTTCTGTTGTGGTGTGCTGACGCCCTCAGACAGACACACACACACATCATTTCTGTTGTGGTGTGCTGATGTCCTCAGAGGTCGCGCATTTATGGAGCAGCACTGCAGGCACACTTGTTAAGTGTGCCTATGCATAGCATTGGCAGACTTATTGCAATCGCTCATATTTATTAAGTGTGCCTATGCATAGCATGGGCAGACTTATTGTTATCACTCATACTTAAGCCAGACATGGAGACACACATGTATTTCCCCAAAGTTTGGCACGCTACTCCTCCCACAGTTTTTGCACCACACACTTGCGCCATATGTCAAATCGACCGGCTTACGCGGGAATCGTGTGCTATCAACTTGCTAAGAGAAAGGTTCTATAGTTTAATTGATATGAATTTATTAAGAAATTAATTAACCCTTACCTGTCCCCATTGACTTATAATGGGAATCGCATTCAATAATTTTTCTCTCGCAAACCATAGGGGCTACAGTTTCAAGACTCAGAGAGGAGGTTCATAATGATTACAAGGAATAAATAAAATATAATAGCGTCATTTGGCCTCATGGTGGCGCTATAACAGCCCAGTGTACGTTTTGGCCTGTAACTGTTGAACCGTAGGTCGGAAAATTAAACTTATTTTTTCCCCGGATTCCCTGGGCCAAGACGCATCTCCCCATATAGGCCACGCCCATTTGCGCCAGGATAGATTTTCCGCCATCTTGAATTTTCTCCGAAACACACTTTTTGCTCCTTTTCCTACATATTTTCTTCAAATGTCTTAAAAACCGGTACACGTGATCTATGAAGCCACGCGATAAACATAGTCAAAGGATATTTCGATAGTCTATACCGTTCATTCGTAACGCGCTTCCAAAGTTAGCGGGAGTGGCACGTTTTGCAAACAACAGCCATAAATCACAAACAATAGGTCGCGGCAACACTGAATTTCAACCACAGGTCGGGGGTGGCATACTCAAGGAATCCCCAAAAGCATTTCCACTTCGACCCTTAGGGGGCGTCACAAACGCGCCAAACGTAACCGTTTCGTGCCAAAACGCGTTTTTCACGGGGACCGACCCTCTCACGACGAAACGCGGACGACTCGGCGGACGGTCTCACGGTCCGAACCGCCGCACGAGGTCACGCATTTAGCGCGCTGCAGGCACACTTGTCAAAATTGACCATGTCAATTCTAGTATTGACTTTACAAGCGCACTCTCTAAACTTCGGCACGCTACTCCTCCCACAGTTTTTGCACCACACACTCGCGCCATATGTCAAAACGACCGGCTTACTCGGGAATCGTGTGCTAGTAACTTGCTAAGAGAAAGGTTCTATAGTTTAATTGATATTAATTTATTAGTGAATTAATTTTTCCCCATTGACTTATAATGGGACAATGCAAAAAGTCACATTCAAGTATTTTTCTCTCGCAAACCATAGGGGCTACAGTTTCAAACCTCGGAGAGGAGATTCATAATGATTTTAAGAATAAATCAAAAAATAACTACACCACTCATCCTCATGGTGGCGCTATAACGGCTCACTTTACGTTTTGCCCCGTAACTCTTGAACCGTAGATCGGAAAATGAAAATTATTTTTCCCTGGATTCCTTGGGTCAAGACGCATCTCCCCATATAGGCCACGCCCATTTGCGTAGGGATAGATTTTCCGCCATCTTGAATTTTTTCCAAAACACACTTTTTGCTCCTTTTCCTACATATTTTCTTCAAATGTCTTAAAAACCGGTACACATGATCTATGAAGCCATGCGATAAACATAGTCAAAGGATATTTCGATAGTCTATACCGTTCGTTCGTAACGGCCTTCCAAAGTTAGCGGGAGGGGCCCGTTTCGCAAACGAGAGCCATAAATCACAAACAAAAGGTCGAGTCAACACTGAATTTTAACCACAGGTCGCGGGTGGCATACTCAACGTTTCCCCAAAAGCATTTCCACTTCGACCCATAGGGGGCGTCACAAACGCGCAAAACGTAACCGCTTCGTGCCAGAACGCGTTTTTCACAGGGACCGACCCTCTCACAACGAAACACGGGCGACTCGGCGGATTGTCTCACCGTCCAAACCGCTGCACAAGGTCGCGCACTGCAGGCACACTTGTCAAAATTGACTCTGTCAATTCTAGTATTGACTTTACAAGCGCACTCTCTAAACTTCGGCACGCTACTCCTCCCACAGTTTTTGCACCACACACTCGCGCCATATGTCAAAACGACCGGCTTACTCGGGAATCGTGTGCTAGTAACTTGCTAAGAGAAAGGTTCTATAGTTTAATTGATATTAATTTATTAGTGAATTAATTTTTCCCCATTGACTTATAATGGGACAATGCAAAAAGTCACATTCAAGTATTTTTCTCTCGCAAACCATAGGGGCTACAGTTTCAAACCTCGGAGAGGAGATTCATAATGATTTTAAGAATAAATCGAAAAATAACTACACCACTCATCCTCATGGTGGCGCTATAACGGCTCACTTTACGTTTTGCCCCGTAACTCTTGAACCGTAGATCGGAAAATGAAAATTATTTTTCCCTGGATTCCTTGGGTCAAGACGCATCTCCCCATATAGGCCACACCCATTTGCGTAGGGATAGATTTTCCGCCATCTTGAATTTTTTCCAAAACACACTTTTTGCTCCTTTTCCTACATATTTTCTTCAAATGTCTTAAAAACCGGTACACATGATCTATGAAGCCATGCGATAAACATAGTCAAAGGATATTTCGATAGTCTATACCGTTCGTTCGTAACGGCCTTCCAAAGTTAGCGGGAGGGGCCCGTTTCGCAAACGAGAGCCATAAATCACAAACAAAAGGTCGAGTCAACACTGAATTTTAACCACAGGTCGCGGGTGGCATACTCAACGTTTCCCCAAAAGCATTTCCACTTCGACCCATAGGGGGCGTCACAAACGCGCAAAACGTAACCGCTTCGTGCCAGAACGCGTTTTTCACGGGGACCGACCCTCTCACAACGAAACACGGGCGACTCGGCGGATTGTCTCACCGTCCAAACCGCTGCACAAGGTCGCGCACTGCAGGCACACTTGTCAAAATTGACTCTGTCAATTCTAGTATTGACTTTACAACCGCACTCTCTAAACTTCGGCACGCTACTCCTCCCACAGTTTTTGCACCACACACTCGCGCCATATGTCAAAACGACCGGCTTACTCGGGAATGGTGTGCTAGTAACTTGCTAAGAGAAATGTTCTATAGTTTAATTGATATTAATTTATTAGTGATTTAATTTTTCCCCATTGACTTATAATGGGACAATGCAAAAAGTCACATTCAAGTATTTTTCTCTCGCAAACCATAGGGGCTACAGTTTCAAACCTCGGAGAGGAGATTCATAATGATTTTAAGAATAAATGGAAAAATAATTACACCACTCATCCTCATGGTGGCGCTATAACGGCTCACTTTACGTTTTGCCCCGTAACTCTTGAACCCTAGATCGGAAAATGAAAATTATTTTTTCCCTGGATTCCTTGGGTCAAGACGCATCTCCCCATATAGGCCACGCCCATTTGCGTAGGGATAGATTTTCCGCCATCTTGAATTTTCTCCAAAACACACTTTTTGCTCCTTTTCTTACATATTTTCTTCAAATGTCTTAAAAACCGGTACACATGATCTATGAAGCCATGCGATAAACATAGTCAAAGGATATTTCGATAGTCCGTACCGTTCGTGCGTAACGCACTTCCAAAGTTTGCGGGAGGGGCCCGTTTCGCAAACAATAGCCATAACTCACAAACAATAGGTCGAGTCAACACTGAATTTCAACCACAGGTCGGGGGTGGCATACTCAACGGATCCCCAAAAGCATTTCCACTTCGACCCCTAGGGGGCGTCACAAACGCGCCAAACGAAACCCTTTCGTGCCAGAACGCGTTTTTCGAGGGGACCGACCCTCTCACAACAAAACGCAGACGACTCGGCGGACATATTTATGTATGTATGTATGTATGTATGTATGTCCATGCTTTTCCCCAAAGTTTGACACGTTTCACAGACCACAGTTTTTGCGCCACACACTCGCGCCATATGTCAAACCGACCGGGTTACTCGGGAATGGTGTGCTAGTAACTTGCTAAGAGAAAGGTTCTATAGTTTAATTGATATTAATTTATTAGTGAATTAATTTTCCCCATTGACTTATAATGGGAATCGCATACAATTATTTTTCTCTCGCAAACCATAGGGGCTACAGTTTCAAGGCTTGGAGAGGAGGTTCATAATGATTTCAAGGATTAAATGAAACATAATAGTGTCATTTGGCCTCATGGTGGCGCTATAACAGCCCAGTTTACGTTTTGGCCTGTAACTGTTGAACCGTAGGTCGGAAAATGAAAATTCTTTTTTCCCTGGATTCCTTGGGTCATGACGCATCTCCCCATATAGGCCCCGCCCATTTGCGTAGGGATAGATTTTCCGCCATCTTGAATTTTGTCCAAAACACACTTTTTGCTCCTTTTCCTACATATTTTCGTCAAATGTCTTAAAAACCGGTACACATGATCTATGAAGCCACGCGATAAACATAGTCAAAGGATATTTCGATAGTTCGTACCGTTCGTTCGTAACGCGCTTCCAAAGTTAGCGGGAGGGGCCCGTTTGGCAAAAAATTGCCCTAACTCACAAACAATAGGTCGAGTCAACACTGAATTTCAACCACAGGTCGGGGGTGGCATACTCAACAGATCCCCAAAAGCATTTCCACTTCGACCCCTAGGGGGCGTCACAAACGCGCAAAAGGTAACCGTTTCGTGCCAGAACGCGTTTTTCACGGGGACCGACCCTCTCACAACGAAACGCAAACGACTCGGCGGACGGTCTCACGGTCCGAACCGCCGCACGGGGTCGCGCATTTAGCGCACTGCAGGCACACTTGTCAAAATTGACTCTGTCAATTCTAGTTAAGTGTGCCTATGCATAGCATGGGACACTTATTGTTCTCGCTCATATTTATTTATTTATTTATGTCTGTCCATACGATTCCCCAAAGTTTGGCACGCTACTCCTCCCACAGTTTTTGCAACACACACTCGCGCCATATGTCAAATCGACCGGCTTACTCGGGAATGGTGTGCTAGTAACTTGCTAAGAGAAAGGTTCTATAGTTTAATTGATATTAATTTATTAGTGAATTAAATTGTCCCCATTGACTTATAATGGGAGAAAGCAAAAATTCACATTCAATTATTTTTCTCTTGCAAACCATAGGGGCTACAGTTTCAAGACTTGGAGAGGAGGTTCATAATGATTGTAAGAATTAATCAAAAAATAATTACATCACTCGGCCTCATGGTGGCGCTATAACAGCCCACTTTACGTTTTGGCCTGTAACTGTTGAACCGTAGGTCGGAAAATTAAAATTATTTTTTCCCTGGATTCCTTGGGTCAAGACGCATCTCCCGATATAGGCCACGCCCATTTGCGCCTGGATAGATTTTCCGCCATCTTGAATTTTCTCCAAAACACACTTTTTGTTCCTTTTCCGACATATTTTCTTCAAATTGCACAAAAAACGGTACACATGATCTATGAACCCATGCAATGAACATACTCAAGGGATATTGCGATAGTCCATTACGTTCGTTCGTAACACGCTTCCAAAGTTAGCGGGAGGGGCCCGTTTTGCAAACAATAGCCATAAATCACAAACAAAAGGTCCAGTCAACACTGAATTTCAACCACAGGTCGGGGGTGGCATACTCAACGATCCCCAAAAGCATTTCCAATTGGCCACATGGTGGCGCTATAACGGACCACTTGCCTCGTAACTCTTGAACCATAGGTCGGAGAATTAAAATTCTTTTTTCCCTGGATTCCTTGGGTCACGACGCATCTCTCCATATAGGACACGCCAATTTGCACATGGGAAGATTTTTCACCATTTCAAATTTTCTCCAAAACACACTTTTTGCATTTTTTCCTACATATTTTCTTCAAATGTCACAAAAATGGGTACACATGATCTACTAACCCATGCAATGAACATAGTCAAGGGATATGTCTATAGTCCATACCATTCGTTCGTAACGGGCTTCCAGAGTTAGCGGGAGGGGCCCGTTTTGCAAATAATAGCCATAAATCACAAACAAAACGTTGAGTCAGCAATGAATTTCAACCACAGGCTGCGGGTGGCTTACTCAAGGAATCCCAAAAAGCGTTTCCAATTCGACCCGTAGGGGGCGTCACAAACGCGCAAAACGTAATTGTCCCCATTGACTTATAATGGGAGAAAGCAGAAATTCACATTCAAGTATTTTTCTTTCGCAAAGCATAGGGGCTACAGTTTCAAACCTTGCAGAGGAGATTCATAATGATTTTAAGAATAAATCAAAAAATAATTACATCACTCATCCTCATGGTGGCGCTATAACGGCCCACTTTACGTTTTGCCCCGTAACTCTTGAACCGTAGATCGGAAAATTAAAATTATTTTTTCCCTGGATTCCTTGGGTCAAGACGCATCTCTCGATATAGGCCACGCCCATTTGCGTAGGGATAGATTTTCCGCCATCTTTGATTTTCTCCAAAACACACTTTTTGCTCCTTTTCCTACATATTTTCTTCAAATGTCTTAAAAACCGGTACACTTGATCTATGAAGCCACGCGATAAACATAGTCAAAGGATATTTCGATAGTCCATACCGTTCGTTCGTAATGCGCTTCCAAACTTAGCGGGAGGGGCAAGTTTCGCAAACGATAGCCATAAATCACAAACAATAGGTCGAGTCAACACCGAATTTCAACCACAGGTCGGGGGTGGCATACTCAACGGATCCCCAAAAGCATTTCCACTTCGACCCCTAGGGGGCGTCACAAACGCGTTTTTCACGGGGACCGACCCTCTCACGACGAAACGCAGGCGACTCGGCGGACGGTCTCACTGTCCGAACCGCCGCACGAGGTCGCGCATTTAGGTCTTTCTTTCTGTCCATACTTTTCCCCAAAGTTTGGCACGCTACTCCTCCCACAGTTTTTGCACCACACACTCGCGCCATATGTCAAATCGACCGGCTTACGCGGGAATGGTGTGCTAGTAACTTGCTAAGAGAAAGGTTCTATAGTTTAATTGATATTAATTTATTAGTGAATTAATTTTCCCCATTGACTTATAATGGGAATCGCATTCAATATTTTTCTCTCGCAAACCATAGGGGCTACAGTTTCAAGACTTGGAGAGGAGGTTCAAAATGATTTCAAGGATTAAATAAAAAATAATAGTGTCATTTGGCCTCATGGTGGCGCTATAACAGCCCAGTTTACGTTTTGGCCTGTAACTGTTGAACCGTAGGTCGGAAAATGAAAATTCTTTTTTCCCTGGATTCCTTGGGTCATGACGCATCTCCCCATATAGGCCACGCCCATTTGCGTATGGGTAGATTTTCCGCCATCTTGAATTTTCTCCAAAACACACTTTTTGCTCCTTTTCCTACATATTTTCTTCAAATGTCTTAAAAACCGGTACACATGATCTATGAAGCCACGCAATAAACATAGTCAAAGGATATGTCGATAGTCCGTACCGTTCGTTCGTAACGCGCTTCCAAAGTTAGCGGGAGGGGCACGTTTGGCAAACGATAGCCATAAATCACAAACAATAGGTCGAGTCGACACTGAATTTCAACCACAGGTCGGGGGTGGCATACTCAACGGATCCCCAAAATCATTTCCACTTCGACCCCTAGGGGGCGTCACAAACGCGCGAAACGTAACCGTTTCATGCGAGAACGCGTTTTTCACAGGGACCGACCCTCTCACGACGAAACGCAGACGACTCGGCGTACGGTCTCACAGTCCAAACCGCCGCACAAGGTCGCGCATTTAGCGAGCTGCAGGCACACTTGTCAAAATTGACCCTGTCAATTCTAGTTAAGTGTGCCTATGCATAGCATGGGGACACTTATTGTTCTCGCTCATATTTATTTAAGTCTGTCCATGCAATTCCCCAAAAGTTTGGCACGCTACTCCTCCCACAGTTTTTGCACCACACACTCGCGCCATATGTCAAATCGACCGGCTTACGCGGGAATCGTGTGCTATCAACTTGCTAAGAGAAAGGTACTATAGTTTAATTGATATTAATTTATTAGTGAATTAATTTTCCCCATTGACTTATAATGGGAATCGCATTCAATTATTTTTCTCTCGCAAACCATAGGGGCTACAGTTTCAAGACTTGGAGAGGAGGTTCATAATGATTGTAAGAATTAATCAAAAAATAATTACATCACTCGGCCTCATGGTGGCGCTATAACGGCCAACTTTATGTTTTGCCCCGTAACTCTTGAACCGTAGGTCGGAAAATTAAAATTATTTTTTCCCTGGATTCCTTGGGTCAAGACGGATCTCCCGATATAGGCCACGCCCATTTGCGTATGGGTAGATTTTCCGCCATCTTGAATTTTCTCCAAAACACACTTTTTGCTCCTTTTCCTACATATTTTCTTCAAATGTCTCAAAAACCGGTACACATGATCTATGAAGCCACGCGATAAACATAGTCAAAGGATATTTTGATAGTCCATACCGTTCGTTCGTAACGCGCTTCCAAAGTTAGCGGGAGGGGCCCGTTTGGCAAAAAATTGCCCTAACTCACAAACAAAAGGTTGAGTCGACACTAAATTTCAACCACAGGTTGCGGGTGGCATACTCAACAGATCCCCAAAAGCATTTCCACTTCGACCCCTAGGGGGCGTCACAAACATGCGAAACGTAAACATATTACTTAGACAAAATCTCTGGACTTTGAGCTTTAACTCAAAAAACACCATAATAGTTCTGTTCAATATTACAATGGGAATCCATTAAGAATGTCTTACTCTACCTCTGATAACATCTTTGTAAGATTTTACTGTACAAAAGTGGAGTAATATAGCTTTAAAGTCACAACAAAAACACATTATTTAGAAGGTGGAGTAATATAGTTTTAAAGTCACTACAAAAACATGGGACTTAGTCAAAATCTCTGGACTTTGAGATTTAACTGAAAAAACACCATAATAGTTCTGTTCACTATTACAACGGCAATCCCCTAAGAACGTCCTACTGTACCTCTGATAACATCTTTGTAACATTTTACTGTACAAAAGTGGAGTAAGATAGCTTTAAAGTCAATCCAAAAACACATTACTTAGAGAACATATCTGGACTTTGAGATTTTAAATCACACACAATAGGTCGAGTCAACACAGAATTTCAACCACAGGTCGCGGGTGGCATACTCAACAAATCCCCAAAAGCATTTCCACTTCGACCCAAACGTAACCGTTTCGTGCCAGAACGCGTTTTTCACGGGGACCGACCCTCTCACAACGAAACACGGGCGACTTGGCGGATTGTCTCACCGTCCAAACCGCTGCACAAGGTCGCGCACAGCAGGCACACTTGTCAAAATTGACTCTGTCAATTCTAGTTAAGTGTGCCTATGCATAGCATGGGGACACTTATTGTTCTCGCTCATATTTATTTAAGTCTGTCCATGCAATTCCCCAAAAGTTTGGCACGCTACTCCTCCCACAGTTTTTGCACCACACACTCGCGCCATATGTCAAATCGACCGGCTTACGCGGGAATCGTGTGCTATCAACTTGCTAAGAGAAAGGTACTATAGTTTAATTGATATTAATTTATTAGTGAATTAATTTTCCCCATTGACTTATAATGGGAATCGCATTCAATTATTTTTCTCTCGCAAACCATAGGGGCTACAGTTTCAAGACTTGGAGAGGAGGTTCATAATGATTGTAAGAATTAATCAAAAAATAATTACATCACTCGGCCTCATGGTGGCGCTATAACGGCCAACTTTACGTTTTGCCCTGTAACTCTTGAACCGTAGGTCGGAAAATTAAAATTATTTTTTCCCTGGATTCCTTGGGTCAAGACGCATCTCCCGATATAGGCCACGCCCATTTGCGTATGGGTAGATTTTCCGCCATCTTGAATTTTCTCCAAAACACACTTTTTGCTCCTTTTCCTACATATTTTCTTCAAATGTCTTAAAAACCGGTACACATGATCTATGAAGCCAAGCGATAAACATAGTCAAAGGATATTTCGATAGTTCTTACCGTTCGTTCGTAACGCGCTTCCAAAGTTAGCGGGAGGGGCCCGTTTCGCAAACAATAGCCATAACTAACAAACAAAAGGTCGGGTCAACACCGAATTTCACCCAAAGGTCGGGGGTGGCATACTCTACGTATCCCGTAAAGCATTTCCACTTAAACCCGTAGGGGGCGTCACAAGCGCGCGAAACGTAACCCTTTTGGGCCAAAACGCGTTTTTCACGGGGAACGACCCTCTCACAACGAAACGCAGACGACTTGGCGGATGGTCTCACGGTCCGAACCGCTGCACGAGGTCGCGCATTTAGCGAACTGCACTGCAGGCACACTTGTCAAAATTGACTCTGTCAATTCTAGTTAAGTGTGCCTATGCATAGCATGGGCAGACTTATTGTTATCGCTCATATTTACTTACTTAAGTCTGTCCATACTTTTCCCCAAAGTTTGGCACGCTACTCCTCCCACAGTTTTTGCACCACACACTCGCGCCATATGTCAAATCGACCGGCTTACTCGGGAATGGTGTGCTATCAAGTTGCTAAGAGAAAGGTTCTATAGTTTAATTGATATTAATTTATTAGTGAATTAATTTTCCCCATTGACTTATAATGGGAATCGCATTCAATTATTTTTCTCTCGCAAACCATAGGGGCTACAGTTTCAAGACTTGGAGAGGAGGTTCATAATGATTGTAAGAATTAATCAAAAAATAATGACATCACTCGGCCTCATGGTGGCGCTATAACGGCCAACTTTACGTTTTGCCCCGTAACTCTTGAACCGTAGGTCGGAAAATGAAAATTATTTTTTCCCTGGATTCCTTGGGTCATGACGCATCTCCCCATATAGGCCACGCCCATTTGCGTATGGATAGATTTTCCGCCATCTTGAATTTTGTCCAAAACACACTTTTTGCTCCTTTTCCTACATATTTTCTTCAAATGTCTTAAAAACCGGTACACATGATCTATGAAGCCACGCGATAAACATAGTCAAAGGATATTTCGATAGTCCATACCGTTTGTTCGTAACGCGCTTCCAAAGTTAGCGGGAGGGGCCCGTTTCACAAACGATAGCCATAAATCACAAACAATAAGTCGAGTCACCACCGAATTTCAACCACAGGTCGGGGGTGGCATACTCAACGAATCCCCAAAAGCATTTCCACTTCGACCCCTAGGGGGCGTCACAAACGCGCCAAACGTAACCGTTTCGTGCCAGAACGCGTTTTTCACGGGGACCGACCCTCTCACGACGAAACGCGGACGACTCGGCTCACGGTCCGAACCGCCGCACGAGGTCGCGCATTTAGCGCGCTGCAGGCACACTTGTCAAAATTGACCCTGTCAATTCTAGTTAAGTGTGCCTATGCATAGCATGGGCAGACTTATTGTTATCGCTCATATTTATTTATTTATTTACTTACTTAAGTCTGTCCATACTTTTCCCCAAAGTTTGGCACGCTACTCCTCCCACAGTTTTTGCACCACACACTCGCGCCATATGTCAAATCGACCGGCTTACTCGGGAATGGTGTGCTATCAAGTTGCTAAGAGAAAGGTTCTATAGTTTAATTGATATTAATTTATTAGTGAATTAATTTTCCCCATTGACTTATAATGGGAATCGCATTCAATTATTTTTCTCTCGCAAACCATAGGGGCTACAGTTTCAAGACTTGGAGAGGAGGTTCAGAATGATTGTAAGAATTAATCAAAAAATAATGACATCACTCGGCCTCATGGTGGCGCTATAACGGCCAACTTTACGTTTTGCCCCGTAACTCTTGAACCGTAGGTCGGAAAATGAAAATTATTTTTTCCCTGGATTCCTTGGGTCATGACGCATCTCCCCATATAGGCCACGCCCATTTGCGTATGGATAGATTTTCCGCCATCTTGAATTTTGTCCAAAACACACTTTTTGCTCCTTTTCCTACATATTTTCTTCAAATGTCTTAAAAACCGGTACACATGATCTATGAAGCCACGCGATAAACATAGTCAAAGGATATTTCGATAGTTCGTACCGTTCGTTCGTAACGTGCTTCCAAAGTTAGCGGGAGGGGCAAGTTTCGCAAACGATAGCCATAAATCACAAACAATAGGTCGAGTCAACACTGAATTTCAACCACAGGTCGGGGGTGGCATACTCAACGAATCCCCAAAAGCATTTCCACTTCGACCCCTAGGGGGCGTCACAAACGCGCGAAACGTAACCGTTTCGTGCCAGAACGCGTTTTTCGAGGGGACCGACCCTCTCACAACGACACACGGACGACTCGGCAGACGGTCTCACAGTCCGAACCGCCGCACAAGGTCGCGCATTTAGCGCGCTGCAGGCACACTTGTCAAAATTGACTCCGTCAATTCTAGTTAAGTGTGCCTATGCATAGCATGGGCAGACTTATTGTTATCACTCATACTTAAGCCAGACATGGAGACACACATGTATTTCCCCAAAGTTTGGCACGCTACTCCTCCCACAGTTTTTGCACCACACACTTGCGCCATATGTCAAATCGACCGGCTTACGCGGGAATCGTGTGCTATCAACTTGCTAAGAGAAAGGTTCTATAGTTTAATTGATATGAATTTATTAAGAAATTAATTAACCCTTACCTGTCCCCATTGACTTATAATGGGAATCGCATTCAATAATTTTTCTCTCGCAAACCATAGGGGCTACAGTTTCAAGACTCAGAGAGGAGGTTCATAATGATTACAAGGAATAAATAAAAAATAATAGCGTCATTTGGCCTCATGGTGGCGCTATAACAGCCCAGTGTACGTTTTGGCCTGTAACTGTTGAACCGTAGGTCGGAAAATTAAACTTATTTTTTCCCCGGATTCCTTGGGCCAAGACGCATCTCCCCATATAGGCCACGCCCATTTGCGCCAGGATAGATTTTCCGCCATCTTGAATTTTCTCCGAAACACACTTTTTGCTCCTTTTCCTACATATTTTCTTCAAATGTCTTAAAAACCGGTACACGTGATCTATGAAGCCACGCGATAAACATAGTCAAAGGATATTTCGATAGTCTATACCGTTCATTCGTAACGTGCTTCCAAAGTTAGCGGGAGGGGCCCGTTTTGCAAACAATAGCCATAAATCACAAACAAAAGGTCCATTCAACACTGAATTTCAACCACAGTTCGGGGGTGGCCTACTCAACGAATCCCAAAAAGCATTTCCACTTGGCCACATGGTGGCGCTATAACGGACCGCTTGCCTCGTAACTCTTGAACCGTAGGTCACAGAATTACAATTCTTTTTTCCCTGGATTCCTTGGGTCACGACGCATCTCTCCATATAGGATACGCCAATTTGCACATGGGAAGATTTTCCGCCATCTTGAATTTTCTCCTAAACACACTTTTTACTCCTTTTGCTACAAATTTTCTTCAAATGTCTTAAAAACCAGTACACATGATCTTTAAAGCCATGCGATAAACATAGTCAAAGGATATCTCGATAATCCGTACCGTTCGTTCGTAACACGCTTCCAAAGTTAGCGGGAGGGGCCCGTTCGCTAACAATAGCCATAAATCACAAACAATAGGTCGAGTCAACACTGAATTTCAACCACAGGTCGGGGGTGGCATACTCAACGATTCCCCAAAAGCATTTCCACTTCGACCCCTAGGGGGCGTCACAACCGCACGAAACGTAACCGCTTCGTGCCAGAACGCGTTTTTCACGGGGACCGACCCTCTCACGACGAAACGCGGACGACTCGGCGGACGGTCTCGCGGTCCGAACCGCCGCACGAGGTCGCGCATTTAGCGCGCTGCAGGCACACTTGTCAAAATTGACTCTGTCAATTCTAGTTAAGTGTGCCTATGCATAGCATGGGCAGACTTATTGTTATCACTCATACTTAAGCCAGACATGGACACACACATGTATTTCCCCAAAGTTTGGCACGCTACTCCTCCCACAGTTTTTGCACCACACACTTGCGCCATATGTCAAATCGACCGGCTTACGCGGGAATGGTGTGCTAGTAACTTGCTAAGAGAAAGGTTCTATAGTTTAATTGATATGAATTTATTAAGAAATTAATTAACCCTTACCTGTCCCCATTGACTTATAATGGGAATCGCATTCAATAATTTTTCTCTCGCAAACCATAGGGGCTACAGTTTCAAGACTCAGAGAGGAGGTTCATAATGATTACAAGGAATAAATTAAAAATAATAGCGTCATTTGGCCTCATGGTGGCGCTATAACAGCCCAGTGTACGTTTTGGCCTGTAACTGTTGAACCGTAGGTCGGAAAATTAAACTTATTTTTTCCCCGGATTCCTTGGGCCAAGACGCATCTCCCCATATAGGCCACGCCCATTTGCGCCAGGATAGATTTTCCGCCATCTTGAATTTTCTCCGAAACACACTTTTTGCTCCTTTTCCTACATATTTTCTTCAAATGTCTTAAAAACCGGTACACGTGATCTATGAAGCCACGCGATAAACATAGTCAAAGGATATTTCGATAGTCTATACCGTTCATTCGTAACGTGCTTCCAAAGTTAGCGGGAGGGGCCCGTTTTGCAAACAATAGCCATAAATCACAAACAAAAGGTCCATTCAACACTGAATTTCAACCACAGTTCGGGGGTGGCATCCTCAACGAATCCCAAAAAGCATTTCCACTTGGCCACATGGTGGCGCTATAACGGACCGCTTGCCTCGTAACTCTTGAACCGTAGGTCACAGAATTACAATTCTTTTTTCCCTGGATTCCTTGGGTCACGACGCATCTCTCCATATAGGATACGCCAATTTGCACATGGGAAGATTTTCCGCCATCTTGAATTTTCTCCTAAACACACTTTTTACTCCTTTTGCTACAAATTTTCTTCAAATGTCTTAAAAACCGGTACACATGATCTATGCAGCCACGCGATAAACATAGTCAAAGGATATTTTGATAGTCCGTACCGTTCGTTCGTAACGCGCTTCCAAGGTTAGCGGGAGGGGCCCGTTTCGCAAACGATAGCCATAAATCACAAACAATAGGTCGAGTCAACACTGAATTTCAACCACAGGTCGAGGGTGGCATACTCAACGAATCCCCAAAAGCATTTCCACTTCGACCCCTAGGGGGCGTCACAAACGCGCGAAACGTAACCGTTTCGTGCCAAAACGCGTTTTTCACGGGGACCGACCCTCTCACAACGAAACGCAGGCGACTCGGCGGACGGTCTCACGGTCCGAACCGCCGCACAAGGTCGCGCATTCAGCGCGCTGCAGGCACACTTGTCAAAATTGACTCTGTCAATTCTAGTTAAGTGTGCCTATGCATAGCATGGGCAGACTTATTGTTATCACTCATACTTAAGCCAGACATGGACACACACATGTATTTCCCCAAAGTTTGGCACGCTACTCCTCCCACAGTTTTTGCACCACACACTTGCGCCATATGTCAAATCGACCGGCTTACGCGGGAATCGTGTGCTATCAACTTGCTAAGAGAAAGGTTCTATAGTTTAATTGATATGAATTTATTAAGAAATTAATTAACCCTTACCTGTCCCCATTGACTTATAATGGGAATCGCATTCAATAATTTTTCTCTCGCAAACCATAGGGGCTACAGTTTCAAGACTCAGAGAGGAGGTTCATAATGATTACAAGGAATAAATAAAAAATAATAGCGTCATTTGGCCTCATGGTGGCGCTATAACAGCCCAGTGTACGTTTTGGCCTGTAACTGTTGAACCGTAGGTCGGAAAATTAAACTTATTTTTTCCCCGGATTCCTTGGGCCAAGACGCATCTCCCCATATAGGCCACGCCCATTTGCGCCAGGATAGATTTTCCGCCATCTTGAATTTTCTCCGAAACACACTTTTTGCTCCTTTTCCTACATATTTTCTTCAAATGTCTTAAAAACCGGTACACGTGATCTATGAAGCCACGCGATAAACATAGTCAAAGGATATTTCGATAGTCTATACCGTTCATTCGTAACGTGCTTCCAAAGTTAGCGGGAGGGGCCCGTTTTGCAAACAATAGCCATAAATCACAAACAAAAGGTCCATTCAACACTGAATTTCAACCACAGTTCGGGGGTGGCATACTCAACGAATCCCAAAAAGCATTTCCACTTGGCCACATGGTGGCGCTATAACGGACCGCTTGCCTCGTAACTCTTGAACCGTAGGTCACAGAATTACAATTCTTTTTTCCCTGGATTCCTTGGGTCACGACGCATCTCTCCATATAGGATACGCCAATTTGCACATGGGAAGATTTTCCGCCATCTTGAATTTTCTCCAAAACACACTTTTTGCTCCTTTTCCTACAAATTTTCTTCAAATGTCTTAAAAACCGGTACACATGATCTATGAAGCCACGCGATAAACATAGTCAAAGGATATGTCGATAGTCAGTACCCTTCGTTCGTAACGCGCTTCCAAAGTTAGCGGGAGGGGCACGTTTCGCAAACGATAGCCATAAATCACAAACAATAGGTCGAGTCGACACTGAATTTCAACCACAGGTCGGGGGTGGCATACTCAACGGATCCCCAAAAGCATTTCCACTTCGACCCCTAGGGGGCGTCACAAACGCGCGAAACGTAACCGTTTCATGCCAGAACGCGTTTTTCACGGGGACCGACCCTCTCACGACGAAACGCAGACGACAATTATTTTTCTCTCGCAAACCATAGGGGCTACAGTTTCAAGACTTGGAGAAGAGGTTCAAAATGATTTCAAGGATTAAATAAAAAATAATAGTGTCATTTGGCCTCATGGTGGCGCTATAACAGCCCAGTTTACGTTTTGGCCTGTAACTGTTGAACCGTAGGTCGGAAAATGAAAATTATTTTTTCCTTGGATTCCTTGGGTCATGACGCATCTCCCCATACAGAACGCATTTTTCACGGGGACCGACCCTCTCATGACGAAACGCGGACGACTCGGCAAACGGTCTCACGGTCCGAACCACTTTACAAGCGCACTCTCTAAACTTCGGCACGCTACTCCTCCCACAGTTTTTGCACCACACACTCGCGCCATATGTCAAAACGACCGGCTTACTCGGGAATCGTGTGCTAGTAACTTGCTAAGAGAAAGGTTCTATAGTTTAATTTATATTAATTTATTAGTGAATTAATTTTTCCCCATTGACTTATAATGGGACAATGCAAAAAGTCACATTCAAGTATTTTTCTATCGCAAACCATAGGGCCTACAGTTTCAAACCTTGTAGAGCAGATTCATAATGATTTTAAGAATAAATCGAAAAATAATTACACCATTCATCCTCATGGTGGCGCTATAACGGCTCACTTTACGTTTTGCCCCGTAACTCTTGAACCGTAGATCGGAAAATGAAAATTATTTTTTCCCTGGATTCCTTGGGTCAAGACGCATCTCTCCATATAGGCCACGCCCATTTGCGTAGGGATAGATTTTCCGCCATCTTGAATTTTCTCCAAAACACACTTTTTGCTCCTTTTCCTACATATTTTCTTCAAATGTTTTAAAAACCGGTACACATGATCTATGAAGGCATGCAATAAACATAGTCAAAGGATATTTCGATAGTCCATACCGTTCGTTCGTAACGGCCTTCCAAAGTTAGCGGGAGGGGCCCGTTTCGCAAACGAGAGCCATAAATCACAAACAAAAGGTCAAGTCAACACTGAATTTTAACCACGGGTCGCGGGTGGCATACTCAACGTTTTCCCAAAAGCATTTCCACTTCGACCCATAGGGGCCGTCACAAACGCGCGAAACGTAACCGTTTCGTGCCAGAACGCGTTTTTCACGGGGACCGACCCTCTCACAACGAAACACGGGCTTGGCGGATTGTCTCACCGTCCAAACCGCTGCACAAGGTCGCGCACTGCAGGCACACTTGTCAAAATTGACTCTGTCAATTCTAGTTAAGTGTGCCTATGCATAGCATGGGCAGACTTATTGTTATCACTCATACTTAAGCCAGACATGGACACACACATGTATTTCCCCAAAGTTTGGCACGCTACTCCTCCCACAGTTTTTGCACCACACACTTGCGCCATATGTCAAATCGACCGGCTTACGCGGGAATCGTGTGCTATCAACTTGCTAAGAGAAAGGTTCTATAGTTTAATTGATATGAATTTATTAAGAAATTAATTAACCCTTACCTGTCCCCATTGACTTATAATGGGAATCGCATTCAATAATTTTTCTCTCGCAAACCATAGGGGCTACAGTTTCAAGACTCAGAGAGGAGGTTCATAATGATTACAAGGAATAAATAAAAAATAATAGCGTCATTTGGCCTCATGGTGGCGCTATAACAGCCCAGTGTACGTTTTGGCCTGTAACTGTTGAACCGTAGGTCGGAAAATTAAACTTATTTTTTCCCCGGATTCCTTGGGCCAAGACGCATCTCCCCATATAGGCCACGCCCATTTGCGCCAGGATAGATTTTCCGCCATCTTGAATTTTCTCCGAAACACACTTTTTGCTCCTTTTCCTACATATTTTCTTCAAATGTCTTAAAAACCGGTACACGTGATCTATGAAGCCACGCGATAAACATAGTCAAAGGATATTTCGATAGTCTATACCGTTCATTCGTAACGTGCTTCCAAAGTTAGCGGGAGGGGCCCGTTTTGCAAACAATAGCCATAAATCACAAACAAAAGGTCCATTCAACACTGAATTTCAACCACAGTTCGGGGGTGGCATACTCAACGAATCCCAAAAAGCATTTCCACTTGGCCACATGGTGGCGCTATAACGGACCGCTTGCCTCGTAACTCTTGAACCGTAGGTCACAGAATTACAATTCTTTTTTCCCTGGATTCCTTGGGTCACGACGCATCTCTCCATATAGGATACGCCAATTTGCACATGGGAAGATTTTCCGCCATCTTGAATTTTCTCCTAAACACACTTTTTACTCCTTTTGCTACAAATTTTCTTCAAATGTCTTAAAAACCGGTACACATGATCTTTAAAGCCATGCGATAAACATAGTCAAAGGATATCTCGATAATCTGTACCGTTCGTTCGTAACACGCTTCCAAAGTTAGCGGGAGGGGCCCGTTCGCTAACAATAGCCATAAATCACAAACAATAGGTCGAGTCAACACTGAATTTCAACCACAGGTCGGGGGTGGCATACTCAACGATTCCCCAAAAGCATTTCCACTTCGACCCCTAGGGGGCGTCACAACCGCACGAAACGTAACCGCTTCGTGCCAGAACGCGTTTTTCACGGGGACCGACCCTCTCACGACGAAACGCAGACGACTCGGAGGATGGTCTCACAGTTTGAACCGCTTGCTTCCTTACTGTAGTGTACTGTACCTTAGTGTGCTGTATTGTACTTTACTGTACTGTACTGTATGTTATTGTACTGTGCTATACCTTACTGTGCTGTACCTTACTGCACTGTGCTGTATGCTCACCATTTCGAATTTTCTCCAAAACACACTTTTTGCTCCTTTTCCTACATATTTTCTTCAAATCACACAAAAAGCGGTACACACGCTCTATGACCCCATGCGATGAACATAGTCAAGTGATATTTCGATTGTCCATATCGTTCGTTCGTAACGGGCTACCAAATTTAGCGGGAGGGGCCCATTTGGCAAAAAACAGCCATAAATCACAAACAAAAGGTCGAGTCAACACTGAATTTTAACCACAGGTCGGGGGTGGCATACTCAACGAATCCCCAAAAGCATTTCCACTTCGACCCCTAGGGGGCGTCACAAACGCGCGAAACGTAACCGTTTTGTGCCAGAACGCGTTTTTCACGGGGAGCGACCCTCTCACAACCAAACGCAGACGACTCGGCGGACGGTCTCACGGTCCGAACCGCTGCACAAGGTCGCGCATTTAGCGAGCTGCAGGCACACTTGTCAAAATTGACTCTGTCAATTCTAGTTAAGTGTGCCTATGCATAGCATGGGCAGACTTATTGTTATCGCTCATATTTAAGTCTGTCCATACTTTTCCCCAAAGTTTGGCACGCTACTCTTCCCACAGTTTTTCCACCACACACTCGCGCCATATGTCAAATCGACCGGCTTACTCGGGAATGGTGTGCTATCAAGTTGCTAAGAGAAAGGTTCTATAGTTTAATTGATATTAATTTATTAGTGAATTAATTTTCCCCATTGAGTTATAATGGGAATCGCATTCAATTGTTTTTCTCTCGCAAACCATAGGGGCTACAGTTTCAAGACTCGGAGAGGAGGTTCATAATGATTACAAGGAATAAATAAAAAATAATAGCGTCATTTGACCTCATGGTGGCGCTATAACAGCCCAGTGTACGTTTTGGCCTGTAACTGTTGAACCGTAGGTCGGAAACTTAAACTTATTTTTTCCCCGGATTCCTTGGGCCAAGACGCATCTCCCCATATAGGCCACGCCCATTTGCGCCAGGATAGATTTTCCGCCATCTTGAATTTTCTCCGAAACACACTTTTTGCTCCTTTTCCTACATATTTTCTTCAAATGTCTTAAAAACCGGTACACGTGATCTATGAAGCCACGCGATAAACATAGTCAAAGGATATTTTGATAGTCAATACCCTTCGTTCGTAACGCGCTTCCAAAGTTAGCGGGAGGGGCCCGTTTCGCAAACAAAAGCCATAAATCACAAACAATAGGTCGAGTCAACACTGAATTTCAACCACAGGTTGGGGGTGGCATACTCAACGAATGCCCAAAAGCATTTCCACTTCGACCCCTAGGGGGCGTCACAAACGCGAGAAACGTAACCGCTTCGTGCCAGAACGCGTTTTTCACGGGGACCGACCCTCTCACAACGAAACACAGACGACTCGGAGGATGGTCTCACAGTTTGAACTGCTTGCTTCCTTACTGTAGTGTACTGTACTGTACTGTACCTTAGTGTGCTGTACTGTACTTTACTGTACTGTACTGTACTGTATGTTATTGTACTGTGCTATACCTTACTGTGCTGTACCTTACTGCACTGTACTGTACTTAACCTTACTGTGCTGTACTTTACTGCACTGTATTGTACTGTACCGTACCTGCACTGTATTGCACTGTACCGTACCTTACTGTATTGTACTGTATCTTCTGTACTGTACTGTACTGTACTGTACCGTACCTTACTGTGCTGTAGTGTACAGTACCTTACTGTATTGTAGTGTACTGTATCTTCTGTACTGTTCTGTGCTGTACCTTACTGTGCCGTAGTGTACTGTACCTTGACTTGGCGGATTGTCTCACCGTCCAAACCGCTGCACAAGGTCGCGCACTGCAGGCACACTTGTCAAAATTGACTCTGTCAATTCTAGTATTGACTTTACAAGCGCACTCTCTAAACTTCGGCACGCTACTCCTCCCACAGTTTTTGCACCACACACTCGCGCCATATGTCAAAACGACCGGCTTACTCGGGAATCGTGTGCTAGTAACTTGCTAAGAGAAAGGTTTTATAGTTTAATTTATATTAATTTATTAGTGAATTAATTTTTCCCCATTGACTTATAATGGGACAATGAAAAAAGTCACATTCAAGTATTTTTCTATCGCAAACCATAGGGCCTACAGTTTCAAACCTCGTAGAGCAGATTCATAATGATTTTAAGAATAAATCGAAAAATAATTACACCATTCATCCTCATGGTGGCGCTATAACGGCTCACTTTACGTTTTGCCCCGTAACTCTTGAACCGTAGATCGGAAAATGAAAATTATTTTTTCCCTGGATTCCTTGGGTCAAGACGCATCTCTCCATATAGGCCACGCCCATTTGCGTATGGATAGATTTTCCGCCATCTTGAATTTTCTCCAAAACACACTTTTTGCTCCTTTTCCTACATATTTTCTTCAAATGTTTTAAAAACCGGTACACATGATCTATGAAGGCATGCAATAAACATAGTCAAAGGATATTTCGATAGTCCATACCGTTCGTTCGTAACGGCCTTCCAAAGTTAGCGGGAGGGGCCCGTTTCGCAAACCAGAGCCATAAATCACAAACAAAAGGTCAAGTCAACACTGAATTTTAACCACGGGTCGCGGGTGGCATACTCAACGTTTTCCCAAAAGCATTTCCACTTCGACCCATAGGGGCCGTCACAAACGCGCGAAACGTAACCGTTTCGTGCCAGAACGCGTTTTTCACGGGGACCGACCCTCTCACAACGAAACACGGGCTTGGCGGATTGTCTCACCGTCCAAACCGCTGCACAAGGTCGCGCACTGCAGGCACACTTGTCAAAATTGACTCTGTCAATTCTAGTTAAGTGTGCCTATGCATAGCATGGGCAGACTTATTGTTATCGCTCATATTTACTTACTTAAGTCTGTCCATACTTTTCCCCAAAGTTTGGCACGCTACTCCTCCCACAGTTTTCGCACCACACACTCGCGCCATATGTCAAATCGACCGGCTTACTCGGGAATGGTGTGCTATCAACTTGCTAAGAGAAAGGTTCTATAGTTTAATTTATATTAATTTATTAGTGAATTAATTTTCCCCATTGACTTATAATGGGAATCGCATTCAATTATTTTTCTCTCGCAAACCATAGGGGCTACAGTTTCAAGACTTGGAGAGGAGGTTCATAATGATTGTAAGAATTAATCAAAAAATAATGACATCACTCGGCCTCATGGTGGCGCTATAACGGCCAACTTTACGTTTTGCCCCGTAACTCTTGAACCGTAGGTCGGAAAATGAAAATTATTTTTTCCCTGGATTCCTTGGGTCATGACGCATCTCCCCATATAGGCCACGCCCATTTGCGTATGGATAGATTTTCCGCCATCTTGAATTTTGTCCAAAACACACTTTTTGCTCCTTTTCCTACATATTTTCTTCAAATGTCTTAAAAACCGGTACACATGATCTATGAAGCCACGCGATAAACATAGTCAAAGGATATTTCGATAGTCCATACCGTTTGTTCGTAACGCGCTTCCAAAGTTAGCGGGAGGGGCCCGTTTCACAAACGATAGCCATAAATTACAAACAATAAGTCGAGTCACCACCGAATTTCAACCACAGGTCGGGGGTGGCATACTCAACGAATCCCCAAAAGCATTTCCACTTCGACCCCTAGGGGGCGTCACAAACGCGCCAAACGTAACCGTTTCGTGGCAGAACGCGTTTCAGACACAGGCATTGCGATTGAGCTGTGCTGTACTTTACTGCACTGTATTGTACTGTACCGTACCGTACTGTATTGTACTCTGTCTTCTGTACTGTACTGTACTGTACTGTACTGTACTGTACTGTACTGTACTGTACTGTACTGTACCTTACTCTGCTGTAGTGTACTGTACCTTACTGTATTGTAGTGTACTGTATCTTCTGTACTGTCTGTGCTGTAGCTTACTGTGCTGTAGGCTACTGTACCTTACCGTACTGTAGTGTGCTGTACCTTACTGTATTGTAGTGTACTGTGTCTTCTGTACTGTACTGTATGGTAGTGTACTGTACTTTTATGGTACCGTTCTGTGCCTTACTGTAGTGAACTGTAAAAGTGTTATGGAAATTCCAGATATTATTATGTATCTGTCTATGTATACCCCAAGATTCCAATCTTTATATTATGTATCCGTCTATGTATACAGAAATAGCAAGTCTAGGCCCTGGCCCCTAAGCAGACAGTTGTTTGTCAGTTGTGGAATTGTCCGTGGTGGAAGTATAAAACATTTGGACTATAGTCGGCTCAACAGCAGCAGTTCTGCCCACGTCAGTGACTTTTTCTGATGGTCCGTGCAGTTATGTAATCTGTAGCCTATGCCTTTCAAGTTTCAATTGGTACAGTGTCTAGCCTAATTAATGGACCATGCTTTTTTACCTGTTGTGTGAGGCGATGGTGTGAGTGAGTGGATAATATTAAAGTGTTGGTTGGCGGTTCTGATATAGTAATGAACTGGATGGTAGTGTACTGTACTTTATGGTACTGTTCTGTGCCTTACTGTAGTGAACTGTAAAAGTGTTATGTAAATTCCTGATATTATTGTTTTTACCCTTATTATTATTATTACCCCAAGATTCCAATCTTTATATTATGTATCCGTCTATGTATCCAGAAAGAGCAAGTCTAGGCCCTGGCCCATAAGCAGACAGTTGTTTGTCAGTTGTGGAACCGTCCGTGGTGGAAGTATAAAACATTTGAACTATATTCGGCTCAACAGCAGCAGTTTTGCCCACGTCAGTGACTTTTTCTGATGGTCCGTGCAGTTATGTAATCTGTAGGCTATGCCTTTCAAGTTTCAATTGGTACAGTGTCTAGCCTAATTAATGGACCATGCTTTTTTACCTGTTGTGTGAGGCGATGGTGTGAGTGAGTGGATAACATTAATGTGTTTGTTGGCGGTTCTGATATACTAGAAGTTTGCGGTTCTGATATACTAGAAGTTTGTGGCCCTTCGGGTTGCTCAGGTCTAGAGTCCACGCCCGCTTCCTTACTGTAGTATACTGTACTGTACTGTACCTTAGTGTGCTGTATTGTGCCTTACTGTACTGTACCTTATTGTACTGTGCTATACCTTACTGTAGCTTACTGTGCTGTACCTTACTGCACTGTACTGTACTTTACTGTACCTTACTGTGCTGTACTTTACTGCACTGTATTGTACTGTACCGTACCGTACAGAACGCAATAACGCGTTTTTCACGGGGACCGACCCTCTCACAACGAAACGCGGACGACTCGGCGGACGGTCTCACGGTCCGAACCGCCGCACAGGGTCGCGCATTTAGCGCGCTGCAGGCACACTTGTCAAAATTGACTCTGTCAATTCTAGTTAAGTGTGCCTATGCATAGCATGGGCAGACTTATTGTTATCGCTCATATTTACTTACTTAAGTCTGTCCATACTTTTCCCCAAAGTTTGGCACGCTACTCCTCCCACAGTTTTTGCACCACACACTCGCGCCATATGTCAAATCGACCGGCTTACTCGGGAATGGTGTGCTAGTAAGTTGCTAAGAGAAAGGTTCTATAGTTTAATTGATATTAATTTATTAGTGAATTAATTTTCCCCATTGACTTATAATGGGAATCACATTCAATTATTTTTCTCTCGCAAACCATAGGGGCTACAGTTTCAAGACTTGGAGAGGAGGTTCATAGTGATTGTAAGAATTAATCAAAAATTAATTACATCACTCGGCCTCATGGTGGCGCTATAACGGCCAACTTTACGTTTTGCCCCGTAACTCTTGAACCGTAGGTCGGAAAATTAAAATTATTTTTTCCCTGGATTCCTTGGGTCAAGACGCATCTCCCCATATAGGCCACGCCCATTTGCGCCAGGATAGATTTTCCGCCATCTTGAATTTTCTCCAAAACACACTTTTTGCTCCTTTTCCTACATATTTTCTTCAAATGTCTTAAAAACCGGTACACGTGATCTATGAAGCCATGCGATAAACATAGTCAAAGGATAGTTCGATAGTCCTTACCATTCGTTCGTAACGGCCTTCCAAAGTTAGCGGGAGGGGCCCGTTTCGCAAACGAGAGCCATAAATCACAAACAAAAGGTCGAGTCAACACTGAATTTTAACCACGGGTCGCGGGTGGCATACTCAACGTTTCCCCAAAAGCATTTCCACTTCGACCCCTAGGGGGCGTCACAAACGCGCGAAACGTAAACATATTACTTAGACAAAATCTCTGGACTTTGAGCTTTAACTCAAAAAACACCATAATAGTTCTGTTCAATATTACAATGGGAATCCATTAAGAATGTCTTACTCTACCTCTGATAACATCTTTGTAAGATTTTACTGTACAAAAGTGGAGTAATATAGCTTTAAAGTCACTACAAAAACACATTATTTAGAAGGTGGAGTAATATAGCTTTAAAGTCACTACAAAAACATGTGACTTAGTCAAAATCTCTGGACTTTGAGATTTAACTGAAAAAACACCATAATAGTTCTGTTCACTATTACAACGGCAATCCCCTAAGAACGTCCTACTGTACCTCTGATAACATTTTGGTAACTTTTTACTGTACAAAAGTGGAGTAATATAGCTTTAAAGTCACTACAAAAACACATTACTTAGAGAAGTAGCAGTGTCGGAAAAGGTGTTATAAAAAGCGGCCTGAAGGTGGCGCTAGAATAGGGGCATGTGAGAAATGAGGGGTGGGGTGTCCGCGTTGCCGTGGCGGACGAATAGGTACCGGCCCCGGCTCTCCCGGACGCTGCTAGGCCGAGTTACGGCATTTTATGTGTGCTGCAGTGGCAGGGGGTCCTCCACTGGGGGCGCCACCACTTTTGCATCCGTTCTGGAGCACCAGGAGTGGGTGGTCCCAAGGAAATGGCCGTGAGCAGCCCCGTTGGGGTGTTCATTTGGTCATTTTTGCACATTTGGTCATGTGTTACATCTGGGGGTCCCCCAGGGACCTGGGGGTCCCTGGGGCTCCGGGGGTCCTTGGAGGTTGTAGTATGTTAGGCAAGTGGAGTGTGTGTAAAATCTGGCATGGATGGGGGCAACGGTTGGGGAGATATGAGCAGGGGACAAGTGTGACGTGTGAGCACATGTGCTCATTTTTTACATCTGGGGGTCCCTGATCCACAAGCCCACATGCAGCCTTGTAGATCGGCTGTTTTTATTGTTTTATTTTTTAAATTGTTTCCCCCTGACTTAGTCTTTTCTAGGATCACCTTTTAGTTGAGCTTGTACCAGTGACTGTACTGTCAATGACACTGTATACCTATGACAGTCCTATATCAATAATTAGTTCATTTGTGAATGACTTCCCTGTGGAAATATCATGTGTATTACGTATCTATCTATCTTCCCAAGTCAGATGCATTCACATTGCACTGAACGCACGCACGCACGCACGCACGCACGCAGGCTGCGCAGGTCAGCTCAACTTTTTTTTTTTTTTTTTTTTGTAAAGCTCCAGCCAGAGTCAGGCGCCGAGGTGAGGGGACGGCACCAAGCCGGACTTGCGTGCTCAGGCAGCGGCCGAAGGCCGCTGCCCCCTCCCACCCCCTGGAAGTGCGGCAGGCTGGAAGCCTCTAGAACCTATCTGTAGGTCCCCGTCCATAGATGTCGCTCTATCCAAGAAATTCTCCCCCCCAGTCACCTGACACACCAGGAACTGCTGCTGCTGCACATTCAATTATTTTTCTCTCGCAAACCATAGGGGCTACAGTTTCAAGACTCGGAGAGGAGGTTCATAATGATTTCAAGGATTAAATAAAAAATAATAGTGTCATTTGGCCTCATGGTGGCGCTATAACAGCCCAGTTTACGTTTTGGCCTGTAACTGTTGAACCGTAGGTCGGAAAATTAAAATTCTTTTTTCCCTGGATTCCTTGGGTCAAGACGCATCTCTCGATTTAGGCCCCGCCCATTTGCGTAGGGATAGATTTTCCGCCATCTTGAATTTTCTCCAAAACACACTTTTTGCTCCTTTTCCTACATATTTTCTTCAAATGTCTTAAAAACCGGTACACATGATCTATGAAGCCACGCGATAAACATAGTCAAAGGATATTTCGATAGTTCGTACCGTTCGTTCGTAACGCGCTTCCAAAGTTAGCGGGAGGGGCCCGTTTGGCAAAAAATTGCCCTAACTCACAAACAATAGGTCGAGTCGACACTGAATTTCAACCACAGGTCGGGGGTGGCATACTCAACGGATCCCCAAAAGCATTTCCACTTTGACCCCTAGGGGGCGTCACAAACGCGCAAAAGGTAACCGTTTCGTGCCAGAACGCATTTTTCACGGGGACCGACCCTCTCACAACGAAACGCGGACGACTCGGCGGACAGTCTCACGGTCCGAACCGCCGCACGGGGTCGCGCATTTAGCGCGCTGCAGGCACACTTGTCAAAATTGACTCTGTCAATTCTAGTTAAGTGTGCCTATGCATAGCATTGGCAACTTATTGCAATCGCTCATATTTATGTATGTATGTCCATGCTTTTCCCCAAAGTTTGGCACGCTACTCCTCCCACAGTTTTTGCACCACACACTCGCGCCATATGTCAAATCGACCGGCTTACTCGGGAATGGTGTGCTAGTAACTTGCTAAGAGAAAGGTTCTATAGTTTAATTTATATTAATTTATTAGTGAATTAAATTGTCCCCATTGACTTATAATGGGAGAAAGCAAAAATTCACATTCAATTATTTTTCTCTCGCAAACCATAGGGGCTACAGTTTCAAGACTTGGAGAGGAGGTTCATAATGATTGTAAGAATTAATCAAAAAATAATTACATCACTCGGCCTCATGGTGGCGCTATAACAGCCCACTTTACGTTTTGGCCTGTAACTGTTGAACCGTAGGTCGGAAAATTAAAATTATTTTTTCCCTGGATTCCTTGGGTCAAGACGCATCTCCCGATATAGGCCACGCCCATTTGCGCCAGGATAGATTTTCCGCCATCTTGAATTTTCTCCAAAACACACTTTTTGTTCCTTTTCCGACATATTTTCTTCAAATTGCACAAAAAACGGTACACATGATCTATGAACCCATGCAATGAACATACTCAAGGGATATTGCGATAGTCCATTACGTTTGTTCGTAACGTGCTTCCAAAGTTAGCGAAAGGGGCCCGTTTTGCAAACAATAGCCATAAATCACAAACAAAAGGTCCAGTCAACACTGAATTTCAACCACAGGTCGGGGGTGGCATACTCAACGATCCCCAAAAGCATTTCCAATTGGCCACATGGTGGCGCTATAACGGACCACTTGCCTCGTAACTCTTGAACCATAGGTCGGAGAATTAAAATTCTTTTTTCCCTGGATTCCTTGGGTCACGACGCATCTCTTCATATAGGACACGCCAATTTGCACATGGGAAGATTTTTCACCATTTCAAATTTTCTCCAAAACACACTTTTTGCTCCTTTTCCTACATATTTTCTTCAAATGTCTTAAAAACCGGTACACATGATCTATGAAGCCACGCGATAAACATAGTCAAAGGATATTTCGATAGTCCGTACCGTTCGTTCGTAACGCGCTTCCAAAGTTAGCGGGAGGGGCCCGTTTCGCAAACGATAGCCATAAATCACAAACAATAGGTCGAGTCAACACTGAATTTCAACCACAGGTCGCGGGCGGCATACTCAACGATTCCCCAAAAGCATTTCCACTTCGACCCCTAGGGGGCGTCACAAACGCGCGAAACGTAACCGTTTCGTGCCAGAACGCGTTTTTCACGGGGACCGACCCTCTCACGACGAAACGCGGACGACTCGGCGGACGGTCTCACGGTCCGAACCGCCGCACGAGGTCGCGCATTTAGCGCGCTGCAGGCACACTTGTCAAAATTGACTCTGTCAATTCTAGTTAAGTGTGCCTATGCATAGCATGGGCAGACTTATTGTTATCACTCATACTTAAGCCAGACATGGACACACACATGTATTTCCCCAAAGTTTGGCACGCTACTCCTCCCACAGTTTTTGCACCACACACTTGCGCCATATGTCAAATCGACCGGCTTACGCGGGAATCGTGTGCTATCAACTTGCTAAGAGAAAGGTTCTATAGTTTAATTGATATGAATTTATTAAGAAATTAATTAACCCTTACCTGTCCCCATTGACTTATAATGGGAATCGCATTCAATAATTTTTCTCTCGCAAACCATAGGGGCTACAGTTTCAAGACTCAGACAGGAGGTTCATAATGATTACAAGGAATAAATAAAAAATAATAGCGTCATTTGGCCTCATGGTGGCGCTATAACAGCCCAGTGTACGTTTTGGCCTGTAACTGTTGAACTGTAGGTCGGAAAATTAAACTTATTTTTTCCCCGGATTCCTTGGGCCAAGACGCATCTCCCCATATAGGCCACGCCCATTTGCGCCAGGATAGATTTTCCGCCATCTTGAATTTTCTCCGAAACACACTTTTTGCTCCTTTTCCTACATATTTTCTTCAAATGTCTTAAAAACCGGTACACGTGATCTATGAAGCCACGCGATAAACATAGTCAAAGGATATTTCGATAGTCTATACCGTTCATTCGTAACGTGCTTCCAAAGTTAGCGGGAGGGGCCCGTTTTGCAAACAATAGCCATAAATCACAAACAAAAGGTCCATTCAACACTGAATTTCAACCACAGTTCGGGGGTGGCATACTCAACGAATCCCAAAAAGCATTTCCACTTGGCCACATGGTGGCGCTATAACGGACCGCTTGCCTCGTAACTCTTGAACCGTAGGTCACAGAATTACAATTCTTTTTTCCCTGGATTCCTTGGGTCACGACGCATCTCTCCATATAGGATACGCCAATTTGCACATGGGAAGATTTTCCGCCATCTTGAATTTTCTCCTAAACACACTTTTTACTCCTTTTGCTACAAATTTTCTTCAAATGTCTTAAAAACCGGTACACATGATCTTTAAAGCCATGCGATAAACATAGTCAAAGGATATCTCGATAATCCGTACCGTTCGTTCGTAACACGCTTCCAAAGTTAGCGGGAGGGGCCCGTTCGCTAACAATAGCCATAAATCACAAACAATAGGTCGAGTCAACACTGAATTTCAACCACAGGTCGGGGGTGGCATACTCAACGGATCCCCAAAAGCATTTCCACTTCGACCCCTAGGGGGCGTCACAAACGCGCGAAACGTAACCGTTTCGTGCCGAAACGCGTTTTTCACGGGGACCGACCCTCTCACAACGAAACGCGGACGACTCGGCGGACGGTCTCACGGTCCGAACCGCCGCACGAGGTCGCGCATTTAGCGCGCTGCAGGCACACTTGTCAAAATTGACTCTGTCAATTCTAGTTAAGTGTGCCTATGCATAGCATGGGCAGACTTATTGTTATCACTCATACTTAAGCCAGACATGGACACACACATGTATTTCCCCAAAGTTTGGCACGCTACTCCTCCCACAGTTTTTGCACCACACACTTGCGCCATATGTCAAATCGACCGGCTTACGCGGGAATCGTGTGCTATCAACTTGCTAAGAGAAAGGTTCTATAGTTTAATTGATATGAATTTATTAAGAAATTAATTAACCCTTACCTGTCCCCATTGACTTATAATGGGAATCGCATTCAATAATTTTTCTCTCGCAAACCATAGGGGCTACAGTTTCAAGACTCAGAGAGGAGGTTCATAATGATTACAAGGAATAAATAAAAAATAATAGCGTCATTTGGCCTCATGGTGGCGCTATAACGGCTCACTTTACGTTTTGCCCTGTAACTCTTGAACCGTAGATCAGAAAATGAAAATTATTTTTTCCCTGGATTCCTTGGGTCAAGACGCATCTCCGCATATAGGCCACGCCCATTTGCGTATGGATAGATTTTCCGCCATCTTGAATTTTCTCCAAAACACACTTTTTGCTCCTTTTCCTACATATTTTCTTCAAATGTCTTAAAAACCGGTACACATGATCTATGAAGCCACGCGATAAACATAATCAAAGGATATGTCGATAGTCCGTACCGTTCGTTCGTAACGCGCTTCCAAAGTTAGCGGGAGGGGCACGTTTCGCAAACAATAGCCATAAATCACAAACAATAGGTCGAGTCGACACTGAATTTCAACCACAGGTCGGGGGTGGCATACTCAACGGATCCCCAAAAGCATTTCCACTTCGACCCCTAGGGGGCGTCACAAACGCGCGAAACTTAACCGTTTCGTGCCGGAACGCGTTTTTTCACGGGGACCGACCCTCTCACAACGAAACACAGACAACTTGGCGGATGGTCTCACCGTCCAAACCGCTACACAAGGTCGTGCATTGCAGGCACACTTGTCAAAATTGACTCTGTCAATTCTAGTATTGACTTTACAAGCGCACTCTCTAAACTTCGGCACGCTACTCCTCCCACAGTTTTTGCACCACACACTCGCGCCATATGTCAAAACGACCGGCTTACTCGGGAATCGTGTGCTAGTAACTTGCTAAGAGAAAGGTTCTATAGTTTAATTTATATTAATTTATTAGTGAATTAATTTTTCCCCATTGACTTATAATGGGACAATGAAAAAAGTCACATTCAAGTATTTTTCTATCGCAAACCATAGGGCCTACAGTTTCAAACCTCGTAGAGCAGATTCATAATGATTTTAAGAATAAATCGAAAAATAATTACACCATTCATCCTCATGGTGGCGCTATAACGGCTCACTTTACGTTTTGCCCCGTAACTCTTGAACCGTAGATCGGAAAATGAAAATTATTTTTTCCCTGGATTCCTTGGGTCAAGACGCATCTCTCCATATAGGCCACGCCCATTTGCGTATGGATAGATTTTCCGCCATCTTGAATTTTCTCCAAAACACACTTTTTGCTCCTTTTCCTACATATTTTCTTCAAATGTTTTAAAAACCGGTACACATGATCTATGAAGGCATGCAATAAACATAGTCAAAGGATATTTCGATAGTCCATACCGTTCGTTCGTAACGGCCTTCCAAAGTTAGCGGGAGGGGCCCGTTTCGCAAACGAGAGCCATAAATCACAAACAAAAGGTCAAGTCAACACTGAATTTTAACCACGGGTCGCGGGTGGCATACTCAACGTTTCCCCAAAAGCATTTCCACTTCGACCCATAGGGGGCGTCACAAACGCGCGAAACGTAACCGTTTCGTGCCAGAACGCGTTTTTCACGGGGACCGACCCTCTCACAACGAAACACGGGCTTGGCGGATTGTCTCACCGTCCAAACCGCTGCACAAGGTCGCGCACTGCAGGCACACTTGTCAAAATTGACTCTGTCAATTCTAGTATTGACTTTACAAGCACACTCTCTAAACTTCGGCACGCTACTCCTTCCACAGTTTTTGCACCACACACTCGCGCCATATGTCAAACCGACCGGCTTACTCGGGAATGGTGTGCTAGTAACTTGCTAAGAGAAAGGTTCTATAGTTTAATTGATATTAATTTATTAGTGAATTAATTTTTCCCCATTGACTTATAATGGGACAATGCAAAAAGTCACATTCAAGTATTTTTCTCTCGCAAACCATTCTTCACTTGCCCAATAGTTAGAGGGGGGGGGGGGGGGGGGCGGGCGCGGATGTGCGGTCTCAGTACTTCCGGTTCATCCACAGACTGCGTCGTGTTGTTAATTTTCTCCGTTAGATAAAAATGCTTTCTTTTCACCTTTTTCTACTTTTATCACTTCTCAAAATACGTTTTATTTGGATGCTTCATCTTTTTACCGTTCATTTTTTTTGTAAGTGTTGTCATCGGTTTTTATTTATAAAGGGAAACAAGATATGTATGCTACAGTCTTCACACAGCAGAGCAGACAGAGAGAGGTAAGATAAACGCTATTATTATCATAAAATACAGCAATCTATCTAATAAAACGTTTGTTAATTGTGCTTAGCAGTAGTGTCTTTTAGTGTTTGGGCCGGGGTCTTTATTTGATGTAAAGAAGAAAGTTTAATATTAACGCTAGCCTCATTAGCATCTTAGCTCCGTCTATAATAGGCTACGGGGACCCCCAGGGAGTTCCAGGGGGTCCCCAGCTAAATTATAGTTAGGAACCAAATGGACCCTTAGGGGTATGTAACTGTACAAATCATTTGGTTCCATTTGTACACTCTGAGTTATGCTAACATATGATTTTACAATATAAGCTGGGGTCTCAGGGATAGAAATGCTATTAAATGGGGGTCAGTAGCCTAATGGATGTCAAACTGGGGGTCCTTGAAATTAAAATGGTTGGGAATCACTGCTAGAGCCGTAAAAATGTTCTCTTATGGGGTCACTGGCCTAAATGGGGGTCAGTGGGAATGTGGGATAATACAAGTCAATTCTTATTACCTCTTATTTATTTGGTGATTATCAAACGAGTATATGGGGACCAACAATCTCTGTACAAGTAGAGTAAAAATCCTCAATGTTAATTTCAATCTGAGTGTAGACCTTTACAGGTCCATTTGGTTAAATGTATTCTCTAATTAAATTAAAATTGAAGATTTTACTATGTAAAAATAGTCTACAGTACATGTTATAAACAACTTTACTTTTGACCAAGTCCAGTTTCATTAACATTGTAAAATGATAGCTATAGTAACAGTAAATATCTGTTCTTATCATACATAAAAATACATTTAATAATATACATAGTCTTGGGTACATTTCTTTTTCTTTCAGGAACTGCGATGACATGGACCACATCAGCCGATCAGGGTTCCCTGGCAAGATGTAGCAACAATCAGATTTGAGAGTTCACCCTCTTGAAAGAGCTCCAAGAAGGAACATCAAACGTTCTCTGGTCCTTCGAGGTGAGGGAGGTTGACGACTGTTTGGTTCAGGAAAACTCACACCCCACTTTAAGTCATTGGGAAGGCAACTATTGATTCTATTCACAACACACATTTGTCTTTGCCTATACTATAGCTACACCTACATTATTCAGACCCTTATTCAATTTAATTTACAATATGCAATCAAAATACAATACTCCACATTCTATTGTTTTCCTAAATAAAAGGCCAATTGCATGTGAAATGATATTGCTTGTATTGTCTGAATACATTTGAATAAAGCTGATACAAGACTACATTCTATTGTTTTCCTAAATAAAAGGCTAATTGCCTGTGAAATGATATTGCTTGTATTGTCTGAATGCATTTGAATAAAGCTGATATAATTCACAAGACGTAAACATGTCATTCATGTGTTTTAATCGAAAAAGATGCACATGGTTAGTAGTACAGAATATTATATATACTTCTATGGGAATACATTAAAGCTGAAAACAAATATATAGCAGCATAATGAATTACAATTCTTCTTATTGATGGACATTTATTGCAGACCGTGATGACCTGAAAGGGTAAGAAAGAAAGTGTTATTTTTTTCCACTGAACAATTTAGTTATTTTTAACTTTATACTTTGTTGTGAAATATGACTTAATGGGTCTTTGAAAGAGACATCTGGCTCAATTAGCAGCCTATGGTTGTCTGGAAACAGGAGGTTGTTCATATTTTAGTTAAAAAATTAAAGTTCTATAAACAAGTCTATAGGGGGGAACAAACATGACACAAATGAATTTCAAGGACCCATATGGAAATCATGTTGGCATAACCAAATGATTTGTACAGTTACATACCCCTAAGGGTCCATTTGGTTCCTAACTATAATTTAGCTGGGGACCCCCTGGAACTCCCTGGGGGTCCCCGGACCCCACTTAGAGAACCGTAGCCTATTATAGACGGAGCTAAGATGCTAATGAGGCTAGCGTTAATATTAAACTTTCTTCTTTACATCAAATAAAGACCCCGGCCCAAACACTAAAAGACACTACTGCTAAGCACAATTAACAAACGTTTTATTAGATAGATTGCTGTATTTTATGATAATAATAGCGTTTATCTTACCTCTCTCTGTCTGCTCTGCTGTGTGAAGACTGTAGCATACATATCTTGTTTCCCTTTATAAATAAAAAACGATGACAACACTAACAAAAAAAATGAACGGTAAAAAGATGAAGCATCCAAATAAAACGTATTTTGAGAAGTGATAAAAGTAGAAAAAGGTGAAAAGAAAGCATTTTTATCTAACGGAGAAAATTAACAACACGACGCAGTCTGTGGATGAACCGGAAGTACTGAGACCGCAAATCCGCGCCCGCCCCTCCCTTCTCTAACTATTGGGCAAGTCAACCATAGGGGCTACAGTTTCAAACCTCGGAGAGGAGATTCATAATGATTTTAAGAATAAATTGAAAAATAATTACATCACTCATCCTCATGGTGGCGCTATAACGGCTCACTTTACCTTTTGCCCCGTAACTCTTGAACCGTAGATCGGAAAATGAAAATTATTTTTTCCCTGGATTCCTTGGGTCAAGACGCATCTCCCCATATAGGCCACGCCCATTTGCGTAGGGATAGATTTTCCGCCATCTTGAATTTTCTCCAAAACACACTTTTTGCTCCTTTTCCTACATATTTTCTTCAAATGTCTTAAAAACCGGTACACATGATCTATGAAGCCATGCGATAAACATAGTCAAAGGATATTTCGATAGTCCATACCGTTCGTTCGTAACGCGCTTCCAAAGTTAGCGGGAGGGGCCCGTTTCGCAAACGATAGCCATAAATCACAAACAAAAGGTCAAGTCAACACAGATTTTTAACCACAGGTTGCGGGTGGCATACTCAACAAATCCCCAAAAGCATTTCCACTTCGACCCCTAGGGGGCGTCACAAACGCGCGAAACGTAACCGTTTCGTGCCAGAACGCGTTTTTCACGGGGACCGACCCTCTCACAACGCAACGCAGACAACTCGGCGGACGGTCTCACGGTCCAAACCGCTACACGAGGTCGCGCGTTTAGCGCGCTGCAGGCACACTTGTCAAAATTGACTCTGTCAATTCTAGTTAAGTGTGCCTATGCATAGCATGGGCAGACTTATTGTTATCACTCATACTTAAGCCAGACATGGACACACACATGTATTTCCCCAAAGTTTGGCACGCTACTCCTCCCACAGTTTTTGCACCACACACTTGCGCCATATGTCAAATCGACCGGCTTACGCGGGAATGGTGTGCTAGTAACTTGCTAAGAGAAAGGTTCTATAGTTTAATTGATATGAATTTATTAAGAAATTAATTAACCCTTACCTGTCCCCATTGACTTATAATGGGAATCGCATTCAATAATTTTTCTCTCGCAAACCATAGGGGCTACAGTTTCAAGACTCAGAGAGGAGGTTCATAATGATTACAAGGAATAAATAAAAAATAATAGCGTCATTTGGCCTCATGGTGGCGCTATAACAGCCCAGTGTACGTTTTGGCCTGTAACTGTTGAACCGTAGGTCGGAAAATTAAACTTATTTTTTCCCCGGATTCCTTGGGCCAAGACGCATCTCCCCATATAGGCCACGCCCATTTGCGCCAGGATAGATTTTCTGCCATCTTGAATTTTCTCCGAAACACACTTTTTGCTCCTTTTCCTACATATTTTCTTCAAATGTCTTAAAAACCGGTACACGTGATCTATGAAGCCACGCGATAAACATAGTCAAAGGATATTTCGATAGTCTATACCGTTCATTCGTAACGTGCTTCCAAAGTTAGCGGTAGGGGCCCGTTTTGCAAACAATAGCCATAAATCACAAACAAAAGGTCCATTCAACACTGAATTTCAACCACAGTTCGGGGGTGGCATACTCAACGAATCCCAAAAAGCATTTCCACTTGGCCACATGGTGGCGCTATAACGGACCGCTTGCCTCGTAACTCTTGAACCGTAGGTCACAGAATTACAATTCTTTTTTCCCTGGATTCCTTGGGTCACGACGCATCTCTCCATATAGGATACGCCAATTTGCACATGGGAAGATTTTCCGCCATCTTGAATTTTCTCCTAAACACACTTTTTACTCCTTTTGCTACAAATTTTCTTCAAATGTCTTAAAAACCGGTACACATGATCTTTAAAGCCATGCGATAAACATAGTCAAAGGATATCTCGATAATCCGTACCGTTCGTTCGTAACACGCTTCCAAAGTTAGCGGGAGGGGCCCGTTCGCTAACAATAGCCATAAATCACAAACAATAGGTCGAGTCAACACTGAATTTCAACCACAGGTCGGGGGTGGCATACTCAACGATTCCCCAAAAGCATTTCCACTTCGACCCCTAGGGGGCGTCACAACCGCACGAAACGTAACCGCTTCGTGCCAGAACGCGTTTTTCACGGGGACCGACCCTCTCACGACGAAACGCAGACGACTCGGAGGATGGTCTCACAGTTTGAACCGCTTGCTTCCTTACTGTAGTGTACTGTACCTTAGTGTGCTGTATTGTACTTTACTGTACTGTACTGTATGTTATTGTACTGTGCTATACCTTACTGTGCTGTACCTTACTGCACTGTGCTGTACTTTACCTTACTGTGCTGTACTTTACTGCACTGTATTGTACTGTACCGTACCTGCACTGTATTGCACTGTACCGTATCTTACTGTATTGTACTGTATCTTCTGTACTGTACTGTACTGTACTGTACTGTACCGTACCTTACTGTGCTGTAGTGTACAGTACCTTACTGTATTGTAGTGTACTGTATCTTCTGTACGGTTTTGTGCTGTACCTTACTGTGCCGTGGTTTACTGTACCTTATTGTACTGTATTGTGCTGTACCTTACTGTACCGTAGTGTACTGTATCTTCTGTAATGAACTGGATGGTAGTGTACTGTACTTTATGGTACTGTTCTGTGCCTTACTGTAGTGAACTGTAATACTGTACTGTACCTTAGTGTGCTGTACTGTACCTTACTGTACTGTACTGTACTGTATGTTATTGTACTGTACTATACCTTACTGTGCTGTACCTTACTGCATTGTACTGTACTTTACCTTACTGTGCTGTACTTTACTGCACTGTATTGTACTGTACCGTTTCGCACTGTATTGTACTGTACCGTACCATACTGTATTGTACTGTATCTTCTGTACTGTACTGTACTGTACTGTACTGTACTGTACTGTACTGTACTGTACTGTACCTTACTGTGCTGTAGTGTACTGTATCTTCTGTACTGTTCTGTGCTGTACCTTACTGTGCTGTAGTGTACTGTACCTTATTGTACTGTATTGTGCTGTACCTTACTGTACTGTAGTGTACTGTATCTTCTGTAATGAACTGGATGGTAGTGTACTGTACTTTATGGTACTGTTCTGTGCCTTACTGTAGTGAACTGTAAAAGTGTTATGTAAATTCCAGATATTATTATTTTTACCCTTATTATTATTATTATTCCAAGATTCCAATCTTTATATTATGTATCTGTCTATGTATCCAGAAATAGCAAGTCTAGGCCCTGGCCCCTAAGCAGACAGTTGTTTGTCAGTTGTGGAACCGTCTGTGATGGAAGTATAAAACATTTGGACTATATTCAACTCAACAGCAGCAGTTCCGCCCACGTCAGTGACTTTTTCTGATGGTCCGTGCAGTTATATAATCTGTAGCCTATGCCTTTCAAGTTTCAATTGGTACAGTGTCTAGCCTAATTAGTCAACCATGCTTTTTTATTTGTTGTGTGAGGTGATGGTGTGAGTGAGTGGATAATATTAATGTGTTTGTTGGCGGTTCTGATATAGTAATGAACTGGATGGTAGTGTACTGTACTTTATGGTACTGTTCTGTGCCTTACTGTACTGAACTGTAAAAGTGTTATGTAAATTCCAGATATTATTATTTTTACCCGTATTATTATTATTATTATTCAAAGTTTCCAATCTTTATATTATGTATTTGTCTATGTATCCAGAAAGAGCAAGTCTAGGCCCTGGCCCATAAGCAGACAGTTGTGTGAGGCGATGGTGTGAGTGATGGTGTGAGTGATGGTGTGAGTGAGTGGATAACATTAATGTGTTTGTTAGCGGTTCAGATATACTAGAAGTTTGCAGCGTTTCAGGCTGCTCAGGTCTATAGTCCACGCCCGCTTCCTTACTGTAGTGTACTGTACTGTACTGTACCTTAGTGTGCTGTACTGTGCCTTACTGTACTGTACTGTACCTTATTGTACTGTGCTATACCTTACTGTAGCTTACTGTGCTGTATGTTACTGCACTGTACTGTACATTACTGTATTTGACTGTGCTGTACTTTACTGTACTGTATTGTACAGTACCGTACCGTACTGTATTGTACTGTATCTTCTGTACTGTACTGTACTGTAGTGTACCTTACTCTGCTGTAGTGTACTGTACCTTACTGTTATATAGTGTACTGTATCTTCTGTACTGTCTGTGCTGTACCTTACTGTGCTGTAGTGTACTGTACAGGACTAACGTTACGTGGCTGTAATGGTTTCTTTGGGATGTACATACATGTAGATAAGTACAGTGAAAATAGACTTGTCAAGCATGTTCGTTTTTTTCTTACTGTATATTAAATGAATGAGCATAGAGATTACTTCTGCTACTTATATCCCATGTGAATCAGACAGTTTCCCCAAGAATGATTAAAGCAGTCACACACAATAAAGGATTCCACACAGTGTAAGTTGGTTTTTTCTTACTGTATATTAAGTCAATGAGCAAACAGAATAGATGTTCAGTGGTCCAGTACAAGAAACATGTTTTTCTTTCTTTCTCAATCTGAATCTGAATAGAATGTAACATCATTCGACAAATAAACGTCAATAGGTACAGTGAAAATAGACCTGTCAAGCATGTTTTTTTTTAAACTGTATATTAAATTATTGAGCATAGAGATTACTTTTGGTACTTATATCCCATGTGAATCAGACAGTTTCCCCCAGAATGATTAAAGCAGTTACACACAATAAAGGACACCACACAGTGTAAGTTTGTTTTTCTGTTACTGTATATTAAGTCAATGAGCAAACAAAATAGATGTCTAGTGGTACAGTACAAGAAACATGTTTTTCTTTCTTTCTCAATCTGAATCTGAATAGAATGTAACATCATTTTACAAATAAGCTTCAATAGCTACAGTGAAAATAGACTTGGCAAGCATTCATTGGATAGTTAAACATAACAATGAACATGAGATGGTGTCTTGAATGCGTCTCGTGGACTCATAATCAAGGACATAGAATGTTTTATTTTCCTTTAAGAAAAGTGTCTGTACACCTCGACATTTCTCCCCTCATCCTCTCTGTCCCTGTAGTGGGTCAGAGTCTCGGCACTTGTACAAGCCATAGGTTCCAAAACAGATTAACCTTGACACTGTGACATTGAAGTTGGTGTTTGAATTATAATCGATATTGAAATGTAATGTCACCCTTGGCCTTCATGCAATTGTTTAGTTCAGTTATATATATCTACTAATACCTTGTACTATTACTTTTAGTCTTTAAGTACTATTTGATACAGCAGGCAATGCAGATCGAGTGTGTGCCTTTTGGCAGCACATAGCTCTGTAAGAGATTGATATTACAGCATGTAATCATTCGCCTGATGTGCAACGATCTGCCTTACATTATAAAGTTGCAGATGGTCAACTTTTTTCTGAGACCCTGATAACCCACTCATGTTAGATAACCAGTCTGCCAAAGTGCCAGGCATGTTGATGAGAGCCAAAGCAGACATTCTGTAATGGCCACAATGTGTACCCCGATGCCACACCCAAGTTTAACTCTCTTTTTTTGTGTACCCTGATGCCACACCCAACACTCTCTTTTTTATAGTGTCAGCATCACCTGAAAGCAATCCCATCAACCACATCACTCCATAATTGGTACTGCTGAAGTCAATACACAGTATACTGCATCATGGTAACTGTAGTAGGTGTGCAGTACACCCTTCTGAATGCAAGACTGTGGTTGTGATATGTAGATGTGATCAATCAGGGTTTGCTCTTGAGTTGTTGCAGTGGCAATAAGCTGGCTGTAGCCTTTGGACTCAAACAGCTCCTTAACACGTTTTCGTCCCATCTTCAAGAGGTCCTCGTTGAAATCCCCACAGACGACAATTGGTTGGCAATCCATCAAGGCCAAAGAATCTAAGAGGCGTCCAAGGTTGAGACAAAAGTCGCTGTCATTGTATCTTGGCGGTCTGTACACAGTGGCTATAAGCGCTTTGACTGGGGCCTCAACTCTGACGACTGCAAACTCAAGATCGCTGATATTGTCAATGAACCTCCCAGGGTTTGCTTGAAGACTGCTCCTGTAGTACACTGCAACTCCACCTCCCTTTTTTGTAGCAATGTGTTGAGTGTTGGCGCTGGTATAAGACATATGTCTGTTACGTGTAACCAAGTGGTATCCATCCAGCTCAACTTCTGTGAGAACGGAGGTTCCAGACAAATGAGTTTCTGTCATCAACAATACATCAGCATGTCTTAATTCGTGGTGAGCCCTCACGTCCTTAATGTGTGACATCAGTCCTTGCGTGTTGTGATGGACAATGGTTAAAGTGGGACCTCCAGAGTACTCTTGCACAAAATGCATCAGTGGTCTCGGCACTTGGAAGGAAGCACGATTCATGCTCTGCATTGCCATGTTTATGTTTGGGTTGGCGTAAATCTTCCCTTCATCAAAGTGTCTGATTTTGAGCCCTTGAAGGGAGGTTGTTCGGCTCAGGGCTACATAAGCTATTCCAGAGTTCTGCATCTTCTCCATAGACACCACTGCAGAACTGACGGTCATGCCTTGAACTTTGTGGGTGGTACACCCGAATGCCAGTTTCAGGGGGAACTGCCGTCGCACCAGTGATTTGTTGGCCAGGTTCTCCTCAACCCTTTCAATGTACACCAGGTCATCTGTTGGCCCTTGAATCTTCCTGCGGAAGTTCTGACCTGCTGTGGGACTATCCAATCTGAGGCCAAGTAAGCCCACAACCGTGCATCCGTTTGCAGTGGTTGCAACAATGTTGGCTATTGTTCCAAAAGTCCCGTTCACGATACCGTCTTCAACATCCAGATTTCTAATGACCATGACCCGCGCTCCTTCAGCAACTTCAATTGTTTGTTGCAAGTCGCTTTCAGTCCCGTTCTCGTTGGGCTTGGCCAGCGGATTCATCTGACCTGAGCATCTGTCCCTGTAGAAATCTTGGGCCATAACGCTGAAAATGGGTGTGCCAAGAGTTTTTATAGCCTTTTTGTTGTGGGTTTTGACCTCTGTATTTCTAGCAAATATATGAAGGACATCATATGGGCCGTCATCTCTTTCTGTGCAAGCTTGTGCGAGCAGAGCCCTGTCTTCAGCACTGAGACGGTCAGCCTTCCCCTTTACTCTTAGCCTGTTCAAGAGTTCGGCGAAAATGCGATCGTCTCTTTGACGCATGATTTCTGTAAGTTCGACCAGCACAAAATGTGCCCAGAGACCACGCACAGCCTCGTCAGCATTGCAGAGCGTTTTGTTAGAACCAACTGGTGGCAGCTGGTAGAAGTCTCCCACTGCAAGGACAGACATTCCACCAAAGGGTTTCCTGTTGCCTTTTATTTGCTGGAGTCTTAAGTCGACGTAGTTAAAGACATCGTTAGAGACCATGGATATCTCATCAATGATCAAGATCTCTGCAGTCCACAGTGCTCCCCTCATCCCATCCAGTGCATTTCCAAGCGATTTATACGGGCCGTGCATACCTCTTGGTAGCTTCAGCAACGAGTGCAGGGTTCTCCCAGAGATATTGAAAGCTGCCGTGCCAGTAAAGGCTGCCAGCAGAACTGCTGGCTGGGTCATGTCTGCTTCATTGAGAAAGTAGGGAAGTTGGCGCAAAATCTTGGTAGCCTCATAATATATGCACTTGATGACATGAGACTTGCCACAGCCAGCACCTCCAGAGATGAAATAGAAGAAGGGATCAGGATCCTGCTGCCAGACGCGCCTCCAACACCATTGACGGACGGTGTAGAAAATGGATGCTTGCATTTCGTTGAGGCTTTGATACATGCTCCTGACATAGTCTGGATTCAATTCAGGAGCATCTATCCCTGGCATGGCCCTACTGCTGTTGGGCTGCACTTGGTAATCTGGTATGGCGTCTTGCTCTTGTAGATCGCTGGCTTTTTGCTGCCTCAAGCAAACATCTTCTGCATCTGCATCATAATTTTTCCACGCATCAAGGATTGGTTGGTCTGCTTGCAAAATTTCCACAGCTTGATCAATTTTTTTGCCCCGGTTTTCATATTTGGCTTTGTTTTTATCGACAATGTTTTTCACAGACCACTGTGTGCTCTTTTTTTCACCAAGAAGCACGTGAGCGTTTTTGTAGAACTGCTCATAAGTGGGACAGCTCTTGCTTTTCAGTTGGGCATCTTCTCTGTGTGGCAAGTACAGTTTCAACAACCGTCTGTAAAACTTTTCTGGGTTTTTCTGCTCAGAGAAAGGTGGGTAACGTATGATGGCGACCCTATCGAGCTTAGTTCGTTTCTGAACAAAGCCCATGTCATTCAGCAGTGCTTTTGTGTTTTCACCCGGTTGTTTGTACACCACCCTGTATTCTGAGGCAAACGTGGCCATACATAAGTCTTCAAATTCTGGCTCCTGAGGCCTGTTCAGGTACTTGTCAGGAATCCCTGACATCCACACGTCTTGTGTGTCTGGGTCCATTTCATTCAGTTTGCTCATGGGCTGACTCATTCGCAGACCATCCTCGTCTGTCTGTAAGAAAATGACTTGACGGCTGCACTTTTTAAGTGGGAGACTGCATACTCGGGCCACAGATTCCTGTGCACTGACCTCTCTGTGCTGGACGTATGTGTGCATGATATGTTTCATTTCATCCATTTTGTCAACGTTCGGGTTAGACTTGCGAACTTCTTTAACCACTTCGGTAAGGAGTTGGGACATTTCATGTTCCGGCTTTGCAACATAGCCCATCATGTAGTGTGCACAACTGAAATCATCCAATATGTATTGGATGTCCATGTTGGCATTCCACACTCGCAGCAGAGGGGGATTGTACGGATTTATCCAGCATTCATCTGGATGTCGTTGCAGGTGAATGGTGGGTGCAGTTGTAAGGTTGTCCACGTTGTCCCGATATTGCTCTGCAGTCAGGTTGCATTTGCCCAAAAGGTCAGGCAAATCTTTGAATGAGGCTTTAGGGTCATTGAGCATGTCCCTCAGGGGTGCCAGCTTTTCTTTGGCTTGCATTTGTTCTTTAGTTTCTCGCCTCCTGCCCTTTTGCCTTTGCCCTTTACATTTCTCACCACCAACGTTTTCATCTTTTTTGCCCTTGTCGTCACCTTTGCTGTCATGCAATGATGATAGTGGTTGGGCACTCTGCCCACCAATGCTTTCATCTTTTTCAGCCTCGTCATCATTGTTGCCTTTGATGTCATCCAAAGGTGGAAGTGGTGGTTCAGTGATGATTGTGTTGTCCATTGGTAATTTGGGGAACCCAAATCGACAAGTGACGTTTCCTTTCTTGCATGATCTGGAGTGGCTTCGGCTGTGCATTTGAACTTCAGACACAATTTTGTGGAGCTCAGGGTCTGCGTACTGGTCAGGCATCTTGCAACTAACGTAGGTGTCTATGAACTTGATGACTCGTGGGTCATCGCACGTGGGTGCATCTTTGATCCACACCATCATGTGAACGTGGGGACTTCCCCTAGCCTGAAATTCCACCCTATAGAAGTAGTCCACAACCTCACCGATTGGCCTAGCAGGTGACTGGAGAAAATCGATGGCCTTGTCAAATCTGTGTGAAAAGATGCGCATGAGTGTGACAGGATTGGTCCGGATGATTTCACACTTCGCAACCCAGTCGAGCTGTGAATAGTCCCCTTGTTCACCTTGTTGCGCTTTTATGATATTGATGAGTTCTGGCCACCTCATCTCCGCGGCACTTAGCGTGACGAACCAATTGGGCCTGCCGATCTGTCTAGACATAGCAAGAAGGTCTCTAAGCGCTTTCTCCCAGAACGATGGAGTTCCTCTAAGGGGCTGCATGAATCGTGTTGCATCCTTGTTGCGTACAAGTCTTTCTACCTCTTCCTTGTCCTGAAGCATTTTGTTTGACAGAACCCGCCCATCTCTGGTATATTTTTTCCCCTTTCGTACCTGGATGGACATGCTATTAGTAGCCATGCGTGTTTCTGCTGCCATCTGCGCATAAAAGAGGTAAGTTTGGTCAATGGCAAAGCGGGTATCGACACAAAAGAGCCTGGCGTTGAAGTATCTACTTGGCGACAATTTTATTTCTCTGACCTCATCCAATGTGTTCCGACCGTCTGGGAAATGCCCAGGAAAGGCCATGCTCTCCAGTTTGGGGACAGTGAAAATACCTACAGGCTTGTTTCCTTGGGCTGGCGCAATGCTGAATATTCCCTCACCGTATGATAAGATCTCCTGTGCTATGTTCGGAGGCTGCATGCACGTGTCAAAGGTGAGACCGGGTCTAAGCTCCTCCTGCTGTTGCTCATCTGTTGTGACGGCAGTGGACGGACTGGGTGCAAGTTGGTCATGCACTTGAGGGTCATGTGTGATGGCACGTGAGGGTTCCTGCTGCGGCTCATCTATGATGGCAGCAGGAGTTTCCTCTGTTGCATCTTCATCAGCTGACTGCTCATCTTGGAGACGGTCAAACGAAGCATTGTCGTTTATGACAATGTCATAGTATTCAGGATGCATTTGTTTGAGTTCTCTCAGCGCTGCCAACACATTTGTCATGTTTACCGTGTAGAAGAATTGATAGCCCTTGAAGTTGATGTGTCGCTTCAGTTTAACATGCAACAGCTGGTCATCATTGCTGGACCTTGGAAGGGCATTGACCACAGTTTCCACTTGCGACGGCACACAAATTACAGCACCATGCACTGCCTTTTGCCGTCCTCTAGGCAATGAAATTATTTTAGCAAAGGGTAAGAACTTTGCAATCATCTGCCTTTCCAGCATATTTAACAATTGCAACTCTGGCGGAACAGGTGCTACTTCGAGCTTATTAGCAGCTGCTATGGATGGCATCTTGCCGTTTTTCAAGTTGTTGTGACAGCAGTGGCAGATGTACTCGTGTCTCCTTTCTTGTGCAACGTTGCATGGGTCTGAGCATACGCTGTTGCATGTGTGCACATACTTGCCTGTTAAGCAAGCAGTTACCACGGAAGGGTTTTTCTTGTAATTGTCTCTGTTACAGCAAAGGACCTGATTGGAGAACATGGCTCTATGACACACCGTACAGACATATGTGGGCCCATATTTAACGCTTTCTCGAAATGCTGATATGGCTTCTACCATGGCAGCTTCCATTGTAATTTGCAAGTGACGGTTGACAATGTGTACGGATTTCCTCTTTATTCTCATGGCACACTGCAACTTGTGACGCATACGAAGTATGACATCCCCATCAAGTCTCTGTTTTTTGATCTCGGTACATCGTTGTATATGGCGCCGCCTGGATTCTGGGTCAGAAAGCCTATGCCACTGGTTCTTGGCCCTTTGTTGCCTATGGCGTTGTCTATATTCTGGGTCAGTAAGCCTTTCATGCTTGCTTTTTGCCTTTTGGTCCAAACGCTGGCGCCTGTATTTTGGGTCAGAAAGCCTTTTGCGCTCGCTGTTTGCGTTTTGGTCCAGACGTTGGCGCCTGTATTCTGGGTGAGTATGCCTTTTGCGCTTGCTGTTTGCGTTTTCTTGCAAACGCTGTTGGTGGTATGCTGGGTGAGTAAGCCTTTTGCGCTCACTGTTTGCCTGTTCTCGCAGACGCTGTTGGTGGTATGCTGGGTTGTTCAGCAGCCTTTCATGCTCGCGTTTGGCATTTTGCTGCAAAGACTGTTGCCTGTGTTCTGGGTTGTTGTGACGCCTTTCACGCATGTAGGCGTTCAATCTCTCTCGGTAAACAGCATCGCTGTTACGTCTCCTTCTTATTGTTTCAAGTTTCTTTAGGCGGAGTTCAGGAGTTCTATATCTCATTTTATAATATTGGACAGGATTAGAGGTTCTCAAGCCCTTGTTTGCACGAGGTACATTTTGCTCAATGCACTCATCCTGTTGCTGCATGATTTTTCGCCTGTTCTTTCTACGCCTTGATATATTTAGTTTGGAAAGCGTATATGTAGGAACAGCTGGTGCATGTGTTGGTACTGCTGGTGTTGTACTGGCAATATTGTCCACTTCAAATGCAACAGGCATGAGCTCATATGAAACACCAGAGGGACGGTCTTTGAAGATTTGGTGCAAGTGACAGAGCAGAGCACTCAGTTCATTGAAAGTCAACATAATAGCCTTGCCTCCAACAACAGACAAACCGTCTGCAGACCTCGAGTGGGAGTCAAAGAATCCATAGTGGCCTGAACTGTCGCGGAATACTCCAAAGCATTCAGGGGTTACCATCAACAAGGCATGCTTGACCCCCTCCTCTAACAGACTCTTCTGCAGTTGGTCAGCAAGGGACAAGTTCTTCCCTTTTGTGTTGTCCAGGGGACCAACTTTAAGCTTTGCCATGTCCAGTTGTACACTGTAAACATTTTGGTTGGTGGAAATATGCTTGGCATAGAGTAGCTGCTCCATGGACAATAGATAACACTGTTCCTGTAACAGTTGGTCAAACTGCAGCTGCCGTATTAAGTCTTTGTACAGCGCATCTCCCTGGTAAAGCACTTTGTCAAGTGAAGGTGTGTTGAAATCCACTCCGTCATTGTGGTAAGCAAGAAATGTGAGCGCCATGCAGCTGCACTGTTTGTTCAGGTGCTGTCCGACAATGTCCCCTTGACAAATACTGGCTCTGACTGCTTGACAACTTTGATTATCTTGCCTTCTTCCACTCCTTACACATAAGTCAAAAAGTGGCAGTTTTGGCAATGCTGCTGTGATTGTCTCATTGGGTGACAGTCTAGGGGTCTGACTGGAGCTACGGTCGATTGCTGGCAGAGCAGTCACTTCGGTTGACTGCACAGGGGTGTCACTGGAGCAACAGTTGATTGCCGCTGTGCTTGTCACGTACGTTGATGGTCCAGGGGTCTCACACAGAACATGGTCAGTTGCTGCTCTAGCTGCTGACATGGACATAGCTGTTGATGGTCCAGGAGTCCCATCATCAATCCGAAATGAGACAGGCAAAAGCTCAAACATCACATCAAGAGGGCGCTCTTCAAAAAGTTTGTGCAGATGGCCAAGCAAACCACGCAGATCATTGAAAATCAGCAGTATTGCTTTTCCTTGAGGTTGTGGCAAACCCATGGCACATCTGGAGTGAGAGTCAAAAAATCCATAGCGGCCTGATGTGTCACGGAACAATGCAAAGCATTCAGGAGCTACTATAAGGATAGCATGGGTTACATTCTCTGATAAGCATTGCAGACTCTCCTCAAGATACGGCAAACGTTCACTAGTCCTTTCACTTTTACAAGCAGAACTTTTTACAAAACCAGCCTTAATATCAGAGTTATCCCACAACGCACTATAAACATTGCTTTCAGTGAAAACCTGTTTTGGTAACTCCTCTATGGCTAAGTATGGTAGTACAAGCCTGTTGTCGTACTGATGCTGTGTTATAACGCCTTTATAGAGAATATCTCCATTTTCAAGCACATTGTCAAGGGAGGGTGTGTCAAAACACATTCCCTCATGTTGTTGAGCCAGAAAAGTCAGTGCCATGCATGTGCACTGACTGTTTGACCTTTTGGAGTTGGGGTCGTTTGGGTCGTCCAATATGTTGTCCAATATCTCGCCTTGGCAAGAAGATGCTCTTACAACAGTGGGTGGTTGACCGGGAAGATGAACTTCATGGATGAAACAGTCCGTCTCCATCTGTTGACAAAAAAACAAACAAACAAAAACAATGATAAATCTCAAATCAACACATCCATAATAGTGATATAGTTTTGTTATTTGTATACATGTCCAAAACAGTTACTTTTGAGTAGAACCTATGTCCCAGTGGATCCTATGTAGTGGTAATGTTATAAGCTATTGTCAATACATTGTAAAAAATCAGCCTGAAGATGGCGCTATATGGGACAGATCCATGCTGATGTCATGAGTGTAGACATACTGTGTACCGATTAGTGTGATTTTAGGGCAAAAACTGTAGCAGTCGTGTTCAAAAATGTGTTTTGCAAGAATCGGCCTCAGTGTGGCGCTAGAAGAGGGTCATGTGGGAATTAATGGGTGGAGGTTGTGATTTGGCAGACAAGGATTATGTGTGCACAATCTGGCATGGATCAGTGCAACCATTGGAGAGATATGAACAGGGCAAAAGTGTGACGTGTCACAGACAGATGCACTGACGAAGTAACAAGCGATTTGCTCTCACACTGAGTGAATTTACCCCCCAAAAATAAAGAATAAACACTCAAATAAGGATCAGAAAAACATTTCTTTTGTAACACACTTAGAAGTCATATCTCCTCACCACAACACTAGATGACAGGGGTACGTCCAGGCTGCAGCTCACAGCATGTCCTGGAGAAGGCAGTGGTGGCCACTCAGTAGATGAGAGCGGTAAGTCCCAGCACTCATCCTATACACAAAAACAAACAATGTTCATATCATGACAATTCATAACAGTGGAAACTGTGTGTAGGTAGCAACAGATTTGACATACATGTTGCTACGCTTTAGCAGATATACTGAACCTTTTTAATTGCAATGACCCCAGCTTGACTGTGCTTGTACTGCTAATCTTTCAATGAGTACCAGTATAAGACTGTGGTTGCACTTAACTACAGCAGTAGACTGTGGTTGTACTATGCATAGCTTTGCAATTTAGAGACAACATCTTGTGAGGTTGTATATCTGATAATTTCAAGACTGGCTGCATGCGCATACTGTTTGTGTAAATGTGTCAGAGCATGTCAAATAAGTAGAAACATATCACTTTCACATCCCCTTACCGTGGCACAAGGCATGTCACATCTCACAGGCAGTGTTGGGGAGAGACGCTGTGTTGTGTGTGATTTGCGCAAACACTTGCGCGGTGACTTTGGAGGGCTTGCCTGCACATTGAAACAAACAAAACCTTTATTAGGCATGACAGCGCAAACGTACATGTTCCTATGCTCCACCAAACATGCTCAACCTCTTTTATTGCAATGAGCCCCAGTCTCACTCAGAAGACTGTGGTTGTACTGCTCAAGTCTCAATGACAATCAGTATAAGACTGCGTAGAACTTAACTACAGTAGTAGACTGTGGTTGTACTATGCAATTAAGACACAAGACCTTGTGAGGTTGTACATCTGATCATTTAAGGGCTGCCCTGCTTGCACAGACTGTTTCCTATCACTCTCGCATGGAGCTTTAACACATCTACATACATTATAACTTCACACCAAGCTATGTAAATGTCTCACAGCATGTCAAATACCTAGAAACATATAACTGTCACATGTCCTTACCCTGGCAGAAGGCACGTCACATCTCACAGGCAGTGTTCGGAAGAGAGGCGGTGTTGACAGTGGTCTGTGCAGATACTTCCGAGGTGATTTTGGAGGGCTTGCCTGCACATAGAAACAAACAAAACCTTTGTTAGCCAGGACAGTGGAAACCCTGTGTGTAGTTTCTTGCATAATTTTGATATTTTGTATGTGTCTACATTAAATAAGGCCTAAACAACAGATACACTTTGCTTTCCATTTACCTGGCTGGCCTTTGGAAAACCTCGGCACTCCACAGGGCTGTTTGAGTTGGATGGTTGGAAGGTTTCCATAGCATCCAAGACTTTAGGGCAAAACCACACAGGATTGCGGGGGATTGAACTCTCTGGTGAGCCATCCTTTTGAAAGAAGGAAGAAAGAAAGAAAGCATGAAAGCAAGAAAGAAAGACATTACAATTATTAAATGTGGCATAAATATAAATTTTCATTTTCTTTTTGTATTTCTCATGCTCTCCGCCTATAGTCAAACTCTGCAATGGGTATAATCTCGTAGAGTCATGTATGTATCCATGTCATCCGTCTGACACTGCTAGGCTATACAAAAACATAGACACACACACACTTCATGTGAGTATCTGTACAGTTCATACATCATGTGAGGCTGTCAATGGATTGCATGTTTGTGGAATAGAGCACATGTTTGGTTCAGTAGTCAAAGCTATGTGCGCAGTTGATTGAGAACAATGTTTGCTACTCCTAAATAAAACAAAGTGAGTAGAACACACACTTGACCCTAACAGTAAGTATCAAGACGGTTTTAACCTGTTGCTGCTGCTGTTGCTGCTGTAAGACCCAAGCAGAATGAGCAGGACGTACAGGATGTTGACTCAGCTGAAATGACAAATGCAGAGTGATGAGTGAAATGTGAATACTAAGAATATGTGATATTATCCTTTGACCATTAAGCCATACATCCATCTGTTCCTGTCCAATACAAATTAACCAATACTGATATATAGTTGTTGTGGGGTGGAACCCTTGTATGTCCCAAACTGTTTGTTTGGTAATTATCATTTTGAAAATGATTTAAACTACTAAAAAGAATCACCTCAAGTAAAAATGCAATGTGTTTTTTCCAGAAAGCCCAACTGCTATTCAGACATTTGTTTTTATACAAATATCAGCCAATAATATCAAACATCCCTATTTAATAACATAACAGAGTATCCCTTTTCACAAAGCAGTGACAATATTCAACACTTACCTTCACAGTTGGTGAGCGTGGAACACGCACTTCTCGACTGACAATCACTCTTGGAGACACTGTACGTATAGGTGTTGGTGGGATGAGTGCTGGCTTGGAATGCAACTTCTTCGGAGACCCCTACACATACAAAGACAAAAAATTTTACAGACTAGAAAATAGGAACCATGTCATTTTACCTTGTATTTATGTAGTTGTAAGATGTGTGGACAAACCTGTGGTGTCTGCACTGTACGCTGCAATGCGTTTTCAACTGCCATGACAATTGCAAGTGCAAAAACAGCCTGGCCAACAGAATCACTAAGATGAATCTAAGAGAGACAAAACAAATATTTACAATCCAATATACATTGTAAGATGTCATTACTCCATATGTTATGTTGTGTTCATATCATCTAAAATAATGCATAATCTTCATGTGGCTTTTTAAAACACCGATTACACTTACGTTGTCACGACACCAGAGTTCAGACTGTGTCAGTGGGAACAGATCTGCGATACCAGTGTAGGTCACATCTAAATATAAACAGATCATAGGTCAGATAAGCAACCATCACATCACATTCACAAACAATATTATTCAAAAAATACCCCACAACAACAAATATGGTGGTATCTACTGTACATGTAGTGTAATACACTGAAAGATGAATCTGCCCTCAAATGGTTCAAAATGCCCGCGACAACTACAACCCTTGCATCCCTATTTTTAGGGACTATTTGTCACAACTATGCGGTGTACAAGCGGACAATGACTCACATTGTTACATCAACCTAACCACACATTATCTGTTATGTATGCATTTCCATTACTCACCACAGAAATTTGCTGCACTTTTAAACGCATCGCGAAGAGCGTTCTGGTGTCCAATGGCCACATTCAAGCGCGGCGGAAAGTCAAGCACGAAAACCTATAAAAAACACAAGTGTTGAATGTCAAAAACAACTCCTTCTCAAACTTTGACAAGCATTAAAATTAGCACAATAGAAAAAAGTATTGTAACAAACCACTTACATGGTTCCAGCGCAACTTGGCTGTTTCCAGCAGCTGGCGGAAGTCATGTCCTGCCTGACTCGGACTGTGACCACTAATGTTGTTACTAGTAGCCATAATGCAGACCATGTCCGGCACATGTGGCACGTCAGCCTGGTTCACTTCAAGGTTCAACTCTGCTGCTTTTGCTCCAGGGTAGGACATGAAACCAAAGCTGACATCAGACTTTGGCATGTTGACATATCCATCAACAATCGAGCGTAGATGAGAATCCCCAATGACGAGTGCAAACTATTTCAAGGGAAGACAAGAAACAGAACCAAATCAATGCTTTTTGCTTCACAATCACATTGACTCCCCAACAATTAATACACAAATAAATGAAAGTACCTTTTTCTTTGACAAGTCTACTGGGAAGACAGACTTCCACTGCTTTCCTGTCACCTGTGAATTTTCCCACTTCCTGACGGAGTGACGTGTGCCTGTGCCACCCGGTGGTAGCTAAAAACACACAAACAGATGGAAGATGTGTTGACAGTACATTTTTGCCATTTTCACAGACATATTAATCCAAAGTGATTTACAATAAGCACCTAATACATCAATAAAAGAACCAAGATAATCTCACTAAATGAACAATCAATATAGATGACGAAAGGGGAATGAGATGTCATTGAAATGATTTTAGCAGAAGTCTGAAGGGTGAAAGTTCAGGACACAGCAAAAGCTAGGAGATGAGTCTGTTACTTGAAATGCCACTTAACCCAACAAGCAAGCAGCAGGGAGAAAAGTCTAGCCATGATTGAATTTCTGTACTGGGTGTTTAAACTAAAGTTCTGTCACCATCCCTGTGTTGTCGGAATGCACGGAACATGTGACATTGTAAGGCTGGATCACGTTTTGCTGAATAAAAGTTTGACACAGGTGTAGTGCCTTCATATTGCTCAAGCAGTCAAGTGCTCTATTAACAGAACCATCTCGCTCAAAACACAACATCAGATATCTGTGAAAAGACATGAACACAGCCAGAGTGCTTTGTCCTCTTTTCAGTGTAATGAAAAAAAGATGCACTGTGTAACATACAGTATGAAGTGGTGTTTTGACTGCCACAATAATGAAGATTCTGAAATAGCATACCTGTTCCACCATTGCAGTCTGGCTGCTCTCTCCAGGAGACTTACAAAGGCGAGCCACCTGTTTGATGGAAGCATTTATTATAAGTTCGCATAACTAACTTTTCCACTGCAAAAGTTATCCTGTAAGTTAATCCATTTCCCAACAGAAGATTTGCATAACTTCACATATTATGTGATACCCACAAATAAATCACTGCAATATACCTTGCGCGGTGGTGAGGAGGAAGGTGAAGAAGTTCTTTGTTTCACATCTACCTGGACTAATGGTTGCACAATGTTTCCCATCTACAAAACAAAACACCCAAAAAAAGAATAAGAAAACATGTCGACATATACTCTGATCCAAAATGACAACATAGAGAACTGACATAAGATCAGTACTTTCTTGCTACAAACACTTTCAACATTCAGTTGTAACATTGTATTTACCTCGCCAGGCAGTGCTACTGAGCCGGTTCCAGCAGCTACACCTGCAGTCCTTCTGGCATGGCTCTGCACAGCTGCTGTAGACCGCTTGCCTCGTCTCGGCATCTTTCTGCTAGTACCTGTTCACTTAGAAAGACAGAACTCAAACCAAAAGTTTTACTAACAATACAATTAAGAACCTGGGAAAAGCAATATATAATAAGATCAGTGAGATAGAGAAGATACTGACAAAGACTGACACAGTGACACAGACAGAAAAAGAGAGACACTCAGAGAGAGACAGAGTTAGACAGAGAGATAGAAAGTCTGTGTGTGTCTAGGTGTGTATTTTATGTTACAATATATTCTTTGATGTGTGATGCATATACCACCTAACAGCAGGCACAAGTCTGTTGAAGCAGGAGCACTCTCTGTAAAAGCAGACTGTGTCCAGGAGTCCCTAGGGATATAACACACAGAATAGAAAGACATTAAGCAAAGTTCCAATGGAATTACACAATACACTTAATTTGAACATTAAATCACAGGCAAAGCTGCCACAATCTGCTGACACTGAACCTATTCACAATACTTTGTTAATAAAGATTTAACTAAATGCTTATTCCAATGACCCATGCTGGAAAGACACCTCCTATGTCTGACATAACTACACCCAACCAGACAATATCTGGATAAAACACAGCCTGCTCACCTATCAAGAGTGTAATATGATTGCCCAGATAAAAAAAGGTGTTTTTAAACAACCTCTTATATTTCCAAAAGTTTGCAGTACAACTTTGTGAGTGGTGAAATGGCCAAAATGCTCCACAGAGTTGCACATTAAATGAACAAAAGACAGTGAGTTACAAACGTACAGATGCATGTTATAGTGAAATAAATAAGCAATGTCCCATGTTTTGTTGGCAAAGGGGGCGCAGGGACACACACACACACACACACACACACACAAACTGTTTCTCTATACTTTGCAGTATTTCCATTGTATCCAACAGGCCCATATGATTTAAAGGTTGCCATGGGCTCTTTAACACCACACATGGATTCTAACCCAGAAGCCATTAACCCCCCTGCAGCTCATTAACATGTGTGCCTCCCAGTCATACAAAGGCGTGAATGTGGCATTCTAACAGTTGAAAGACGTTCATACAGCACTCTTTCTGTGAAACCCAGCCAGACTTCTAAAACCTCCATTTTAACCACTGATTTGAAGGTAATACTGTTAATTAATTTTCCACCTTCTCATTGATATAAAGGTGTTATGCTATGAATTTACACTTCTAACTTAATTGACATTTACACAATACATATAATTTAGACATTAAATAGAACTTAAAGCTACTGTCTTCCTGTACCACAAATACATTGCACAAAGGCATAGGCAAGGCTGCCACAAGCTGCTGATAGTAAACCTATTAAATTATAGTTTGGAAATAAACATTTCACAATATATATGTTTCAGTGTTTGTCTCATTCTTTTGTGTCATTCTTTTGACTACATCTGTGTTTCTCATTTAACAACATTAGACAAATGAACTATTCTAATGTAAAGAATAAATAAAATAATAATGATGTAGCTATTAGAGTAAACCTCATTTGTAAAACATCTAGAGTATAAGCAATCATTTTTAAATGTTGATCTTATTGGAATCCTTTACCAAAATGTCAACAATTCCAACTCACAACAAAAAAGGCAAAACTAACTGTGTCACAGGGGCCCACAGCCGCTCTGTCCACAGTGGCTAGTAAAGACTGGTTAATAAAAAGTAGTCTTAGAATCAGCAGTGTCTTACCTTGGATTTCTCTCTGAAGTCGCCAAAGAGTGAAGAAGATGCAGGCAGGAATCCGTTATGCTATAGGCTCTGGCAGCACTAGGTGAGTGTGTCTCTGTGAGTGTGTGTGTCTCTCAATTATAGGGTAAAGTTTGCATAAGCCCCACCCCTCCTTGCCCCTCCCCTCCCCGCCCCCCTGCTGGTCAAGCTGCCTATCATTTAATCAGTCGAACTGGTTGAACTGGTTGGTTAAGATCCTCTAGGCTACTGTCCAGTCAGATCTACACAATGGAAATGGATTTATTTTATTTTTTAAAATTAAACACCCCAAACTAAAAATAAGGCCTGTCTGTCTGGGTTTATGGCATATAAACTCCTGTAGATTCACAATGGAAGCTCTGTGAGGTTTAAATAGACATGAAGCCAGGACATCCATCTACATCGTACAAAAGACCAAATGTCAATATCTGAATTGAATTGGGAGATCATCAATTAATGATTTATTAAGGTACTTACTACTTGTTAGTTAAGTATGTTCCGTGAGCCCATCTAAAGTGAGGACTACTCATGCCTTATAAAGCATTTATAAATGAGATGAAGCAGTGATGTAGAAAATGACCGTATTTCTAGGTTCGTGACGAAACTAAAAGAATAGACCAGAGACAAGAGCTTAAATGTGAATAATAAAGATGTCAAGTTTACTGAATGAAATAATGAAGCAAAAATAGTATGCATACAATAAACTATTTACAATGATGGAGGTAGGTAGACAAAATTCTCAAAAACCATTCAACACCTTTCTTTTTTAGAGCAGGTTCTTAGGTCAGTTTTTCTATTTAGTTTACCAACTAAATATTTAATCCAGTTTATTCAAACTAAAGATAGTTTTCTATTTAGGACCGGTCAATCTTTATTATATTTTCAGCCTATTTAAACAGGTAAGACCTATTTATTTGAGCTATTTTCAGCAGGTTAAGTATGCTTTCAAAATAAAAAGTGCAGGCAAGTACCTTTAAACTCCCCTTTAACCTTAATATGACCTTTCAGTTCAACCTTTACAGAAAACTCTAAAACAAAATATCAAAAACAATCAATTATCAAAAATAGTGCAATATCAATTTTAGTCACAAAACAGTGCAATATTGTCAATATCTAACTTCCAAATGAAATGTCACTGTCTTTTCCTCTTCCTTAGATCTGTGTTCAGATAACTCAGTGGATCATCAAAACAGTTCAGTTGCTTGGTCCAAAGTCTCAGTTCAAGCAAGTTAGCTTAGCTGTTAGCCACAAAGTTCGTTTTTGCTGACTGAAGCACTGGATTATGTTGGCTCAAACTCCTGCTAACTTGGCTAGGCCTTTAAACACTCATATTGTACAAAAATAACACTTAAACTCTCGAAAATAAATGCTCAAAACTGTCTTTTGTCTGACGTTTTTTCTCTCTGTTCACTCACTGTTCTGTTGCTCATACACTCATTCTGTATCAGGAAGAGACTCTTAAAGGGGCAGTGCTCGTTTTATAGTGGAGTGCACTTAAAGGGATTTGTTCAAAGCCCGCTTTTTTAACCTCACATATAAAATGTTTCTTGTCACATTTAACTCAATACAGCATGAGTTCTCAACCTTTTTAAGCATATTTATTACTGTAGATGAACCAACTATTTATAGTTGTTTTTAAGCAAAATCATATGATGCAATGAATTAACCATTATTTAAACCTACATGACCTACATTAAATTTCCATTTAGTGTAATAGAGCCTTTTCACTGGCCTACATTGACATTGTATTTTGTATGTTGTGCAGCACTTTGGTCTACCCTTGTGGTTTTTAAATGTGCTCTAGAAATAAAATTGACTTACAATAAGGGTTCATATTTTAGATTGTAATTACAGAAAAGAATAAAAGGTTTTCATTTGCTTCATTCTATTGTTTTATCAAATTTACACACACACACACACACACACACACACACACACACACACACACACACACACACACACACACACACACACAAAGAAAGGCCTCCTCTAGACCTTTGTTGTACATAGAGTAGGCTAATGGCCCAGCAGACCAAATTTACATCTCTAAAAATGTGTTGATTAGCCTAATGGGCCAGCCACCTACCAGTCGAGGAAAGGAACTGGTTAAACTGGTTGGCGCACGCACACACACACACACACACACACACACACACACACACACACACACTCACTCTCAAAGCAGCAACAACATTTAGTTTTTCCTATTTTGCTGTACATCGAACACCACACTGCAAATTAATCAACACATTTAGTGTTAACTTCGACCATCAAGAATAAACTCCTGTGTACACTTAATATATAGAAGAATAACACTAAACAGCATAACAGTCTTCATAACTTCTGCTCTACCTCAACTCAGAGTTAAATATTGCACTTTTTAATCTGCTGTAATTGTTTGACATGCAGCTTTAATTATTCTGCAGATTTAGATAAATTACCTCTATTTGATTTGAGCTTGTAGCTGTTTTTGAAAAGGTTTGACAACATTTGAAGAAAAGAAAATATATAATTGCCTGTGTATATGTACTCAGTAGTACAGTGCATTGCCATGCCTCTCTTCCCTAACAAATAATAGAACAGCATAACAAGAGCTTAGCTTCTGTAGACTACAGTACATGAAACAGTATAGCATGAAAGCTAACCGCTATACCAACTATAGTGAAGCTTCTGTACATGACCAGAATATGAAATTTATCTAACAGAATAATAAAGAAAGAAATATTCTTTTGCATAACCATAGATAGAGTCCTGCTGCCCAAACTCCGGTTTCTCTTCATTCCTTCTCCCACAGAGGTGGTTTTGTATCAGACTGACTTGAAAAATTGTAAGCAGCTCTGAGCTAAACAAAAAAACAACGAGTAAGTGAGGATGCTCCATAAGTTGCACTAACTTAATAAATTGCTGTTGTTGAATGAAGGCAAAAATGTCAACTCGAAATCCACACATATTTAAGTTCGGACAACTTTCTTAAATTTTTATTTGGAGCAAATTAATTTAATAAGTTACCAACTCACCAAAGGCAAAAATGTTAATTCAAAATCTAAACATATTTAAGTTCGGACAACTTTCTTCATTTCAAATTGGACCAACTTCATTAAATGACTTACCAACTCATTAAAACATGTAAATGTAACACATGTAATTGGATTAGTTGAACAAACATACCATTTTAAGCTTTTGAAACTAAAGCCAGGAATCATTTGAACAAGTGTAGCAGTACATGCCTGTCTGCATTTCATTGTTTAAGGTGAAAAATGTACCGTATGTCATGGTAGCCTGATAATTCAGTGAGTCCGCACATTACCACCCCCTGTTGGTAACAAAGTGAAACGTAGTCTTGATGGTGCTAGCCTTATTATATACTCCACTATTCACAATTTGCATTACATTAGTTTGGCAAACTATTCTGCTGGCAAGCAAGCTACTGCTCTGCTGCAGAGAGCACAGAGCTAAGGAGCAGACAGCCTTATTTGTTCATTTTTAAAAAATTGTGGAGAGCCATCATTGCCAGGAAGTCAAGTTGTATTCTGTGTCATTGTAATAGAGCTGCATGATTATGGCAAAAAATGTATCAAACAAAATCTTCTTGATGAACAAACATTTCATTATTACTAAAAGCTAAAATAAATAAATAAGGTTTCCCATTCAAAGACATAGCAGTACATACATGTCTGCATTTCATTGTTTAAGGTGAGAAATGTACCATTATCTCATGGTAGCCTGATGATTCAGTGAGTCTGCACATTACCACCCCCTGTTGGCCTACACACACAAAGACACACACACACACACACACACACACACACACACACACACACACACACACACACACACACACACACACACACACACACAAAGAAAGGCCTCCTCTAGACCTTTGTTGTACATAGAGTAGGCTAATGGCCCAGCAGACCAAATTTACATCTCTAAAAATGTGTTGATTAGCCTAATGGGCCAGCCACCTACCAGTCGAGGAAAGGAACTGGTTAAACTGGTTGGCGCGCGCACACACACACACACACACACACACACACACACACACACACACACACACACACACACACACTCACTCTCAAAGCAACAGCAAGCAACAACATTTAGTTTTTCATATTTTGCTGTACATCGAACACCACACTGCAAATTAATCAACACATTTAGTGTTAACTTCGACCATCAAGAATAAACTCCTGTGTACACTTAATATATAGAAGAATAACACTAGACAGCATAACAGTCTTCATAACTTCTGCTCTACCTCAACTCAGAGTTAAATATTGCACTTTTTAATCTGCTGTAATTGTTTGACATGCAGCTTTAGTTATTCTGCAGATTTAGATAAATTACCTCTATTTGATTTGAGCTTGTAGCTGTTTTTGAAAAGGTTTGACAACATTTGAAGAAAAGAAAATATATAATTGCCTGTGTATATGTACTCAGTAGTACAGTGCATTGCCATGCCTCTCTTCCCGAACAAATAATAGAACAGCATAACAAGAGCTTAGCTTCTGTAGACTACAGTACATGAAACAGTATAGCATGAAAGCTAACCGCTATACCAACTATAGTGAAGCTTCTGTACATGACCAGAATATGAAATTTATCTAACAGAATAATAAAGAAAGAAATATTCTTTTGCATAACCATAGATAGAGTCCTGCTGCCCAAACTCCGGTTTCTCTTCATTCCTTCTCCCACAGAGGTGGTTTTGTATCAAACTGACTTGAAAAATTGTAAGCAGCTCTGAGCTAAACAAAAAAACAACGAGTAAGTGAGGATGCTCCATAAGTTGCACTAACTTAATAAATTGCTGTTGTTGAATGAAGGCAAAAATGTCAACTCGAAATCCACACATATTTAAGTTCGGACAACTTTCTTAAATTTTTATTTGGAGCAAATTAATTTAATAAGTTACCAACTCACCAAAGGCAAAAATGTTAATTCAAAATCTAAACAGATTTAAGTTCAGACAACTTTCTTCATTTCAAATTGGACCAACTTCATTAAATGACTTACCAACTCATTAAAACATGTAAATGTAACACATGTAATTGGATTAGTTGAACAAACATACCATTTTAAGCTTTTGAAACTAAAGCCAGGAATCATTTGAACAAGTGTAGCAGTACATGCCTGTCTGCATTTCATTGTTTAAGGTGAAAAATGTACCGTATGTCATGGTAGCCTGATAATTCAGTGAGTCCGCACATTACCACCCCCTGTTGGTAACAAAGTGAAACGTAGTCTTGATGGTGCTAGCCTTATTATATACTCCACTATTCACAATTTGCATTACATTAGTTTGGCAAACTATTCTGCTGGCAAGCAAGCTACTGCTCTGCTGCAGAGAGCACAGAGCTAAGGAGCAGACAGCCTTATTTGTTCATTTTTAAACAATTGTGGAGAGCCATCATTGCCAGGAAGTCAAGTTGTATTCTGTGTCATTGTAATAGAGCTGCATGATTATGGCAAAAAATGTATCAAACAAAATCTTCTTGATGAACAAACATTTCATTATTACTAAAAGCTAAAATAAATAAATAAGGTTTCCCATTCAAAGACATAGCAGTACATACATGTCTGCATTTCATTGTTTAAGGTGAGAAATGTACCATTATCTCATGGTAGCCTGATGATTCAGTGAGTCTGCACATTACCACCCCCTGTTGGCCTACACACACAAAGACACACACACACACACACACACACACACACACACACACACACACACACACACACACACACACACACACACACACACACACACACACACAAAGAAAGGCCTCCTCTAGACCTTTGTTGTACATAGAGTAGGCTAATGGCCCAGCAGACCAAATTTACATCTCTAAAAATGTGTTGATTAGCCTAATGGGCCAGCCACCTACCAGTCGAGGAAAGGAACTGGTTAAACTGGTTGGCGCGCGCACACACACACACACACACACACACACACACACACACACACACACACACACACACACACTCACTCTCAAAGCAACAGCAAGCAACAACATTTAGTTTTTCATATTTTGCTGTACATCGAACACCACACTGCAAATTAATCAACACATTTAGTGTTAACTTCGACCATCAAGAATAAACTCCTGTGTACACTTAATATATAGAAGAATAACACTAGACAGCATAACAGTCTTCATAACTTCTGCTCTACCTCAACTCAGAGTTAAATATTGCACTTTTTAATCTGCTGTAATTGTTTGACATGCAGCTTTAGTTATTCTGCAGATTTAGATAAATTACCTCTATTTGATTTGAGCTTGTAGCTGTTTTTGAAAAGGTTTGACAACATTTGAAGAAAAGAAAATATATAATTGCCTGTGTATATGTACTCAGTAGTACAGTGCATTGCCATGCCTCTCTTCCCGAACAAATAATAGAACAGCATAACAAGAGCTTAGCTTCTGTAGACTACAGTACATGAAACAGTATAGCATGAAAGCTAACCGCTATACCAACTATAGTGAAGCTTCTGTACATGACCAGAATATGAAATTTATCTAACAGAATAATAAAGAAAGAAATATTCTTTTGCATAACCATAGATAGAGTCCTGCTGCCCAAACTCCGGTTTCTCTTCATTCCTTCTCCCACAGAGGTGGTTTTGTATCAAACTGACTTGAAAAATTGTAAGCAGCTCTGAGCTAAACAAAAAAACAACGAGTAAGTGAGGATGCTCCATAAGTTGCACTAACTTAATAAATTGCTGTTGTTGAATGAAGGCAAAAATGTCAACTCGAAATCCACACATATTTAAGTTCGGACAACTTTCTTAAATTTTTATTTGGAGCAAATTAATTTAATAAGTTACCAACTCACCAAAGGCAAAAATGTTAATTCAAAATCTAAACAGATTTAAGTTCAGACAACTTTCTTCATTTCAAATTGGACCAACTTCATTAAATGACTTACCAACTCATTAAAACATGTAAATGTAACACATGTAATTGGATTAGTTGAACAAACATACCATTTTAAGCTTTTGAAACTAAAGCCAGGAATCATTTGAACAAGTGTAACAGTACATGCCTGTCTGCATTTCATTGTTTAAGGTGAAAAATGTACCGTATGTCATGGTAGCCTGATAATTCAGTGAGTCCGCACATTACCACCCCCTGTTGGTAACAAAGTGAAACGTAGTCTTGATGGTGCTAGCCTTATTATATACTCCACTATTCACAATTTGCATTACATTAGTTTGGCAAACTATTCTGCTGGCAAGCAAGCTACTGCTCTGCTGCAGAGAGCACAGAGCTAAGGAGCAGACAGCCTTATTTGTTCATTTTTAAACAATTGTGGAGAGCCATCATTGCCAGGAAGTCAAGTTGTATTCTGTGTCATTGTAATAGAGCTGCATGATTATGGCAAAAAATGTATCAAACAAAATCTTCTTGATGAACAAACATTTCATTATTACTAAAAGCTAAAATAAATAAATAAGGTTTCCCATTCAAAGACATAGCAGTACATACATGTCTGCATTTCATTGTTTAAAGTGAGAAATGTACCATTATCTCATGGTAGCCTGATGATTCAGTGAGTCCGCACATTACCACCCCCTGTTGGCCTACACACAAAAAGACACACACACACACACACACACACACACACACACACACACACACACACACACACACACACACACACACACACACACACACACAAAGAAAGGCCTCCTCTAGACCTTTATTGTACATAGAGTAGGCTAATGGCCCAGCAGACCAAATTTACATCTCTAAAAATGTGTTGATTAGCCTAATGGGCCAGCCACCTACCAGTCGAGGAAAGGAACTGGTTGAACTGGTTGGCGCGCCAGACACACACACACACACACACACACACACACACACACACACACACACACACACACACACACACACACACTCACTCTCAAAGCAACAGCAAGCAACAACATTTAGTTTTTCCTATTTTGCTGTACATCGAACACCACACTGCAAATTAATCAACACATTTACTGTTAACTTCGACCATCAAGAATAAACTCCTGTGTACACTTAATATATAGAAGAATAACACTAGACAGCATAACAGTCTTCATAACTTCTGCTCTACCTCAACTCAGAGTTAAATATTGCACTTTTTAATCTGCTGTAATTGTTTGACATGCAGCTTTAGTTATTCTGCAGATTTAGATAAATTACCTCTATTTGATTTGAGCTTGTAGCTGTTTTTGAAAAGGTTTGACAACATTTGACGAAAAGAAAATATATAATTGCCTGTGTATATGTACTCAGTAGTACAGTGCATTGTCATGCCTCTCTTCCCTAACAAATAATAGAACAGCATAACAAGAGCTTAGCTTCTGTAGACTACAGCACATGAAACGTATAGCATGAAAGCTAACCGCCATACCAACTATAGTGAAGCTTCTGTACATGACCAGAATATGAAATCTATCTAACAGAATAATAAAGAAAGAAATATTCTTTTGCATAACCATAGATAGAGTCCTGCTGCCCAAACTCTGGTTTCTCTTCATTCCTTCTCCCACAGAGGTGGTTTTGTATCAGACTGACTTGAAAAATTGTAGGCAGCTCTGAGCTAAACACTATTCACAATTTGCATTACATTAGTTTGGCAAACTATTCTGCTGGCAAGCAAGCTACTGCTCTGCTGCAGAGAGCACAGAGCTAAGGGCAGAAAGCCTTATTTGTTCATTTTTAAAAAATTGTGGAGATCCATCATTGCCAGGAAGTCAACTTGTATTCTGTGTCATTGTAATAGAGCTGCATGATTATGGCAAAAAATGTATCAAACAAAATCTTCTTGATGAACAAACATTTCATTATTACTAAAAGCTAAAATGAATAAATAAGGTTTCCCATTCAAAGACATAGCAGTACATGCATGTCTGCATTTCATTGTTTAAGGTGAGAAATGTACCATTATCTCATGGTAGCCTGATGATTCAGTGAGTCCGCACATTACCACCCCCTGTTGGCCTACACACACAAAGACACACACACACACACACACACACACACACACACACACACACACACACACACACACACACACACACACACACACACACACACACACTGTTTTTCAAGACTTATAAGAAAACTGCCCCCCCCCCCGTGCTGTCTCAGACAACAACATGTACAACAACACTTCAGTAAAAAAAAAAAACATAAATCACTAACAAAAGGGCAAGTCACCACTGAATTTTAACCACTAGTCGCAGGTGGCTTACACAACAGATCCCCAAAAGCATTTCCACTTCGACCCGTAGGGGGCATCACAAGCGCGCGCAACCTAAGCCTTTCGTGCCAAAATGCGATTTTCACGGAAACGACCCTCTCACAACGAAACGCACACAACTAGGCGGATGGTCTCACGGTCCAAACCGCTGCACGAGGTCGCGCATTTAGGAGCTGCACTGCAGGCACACTTGTCAAAATTGACTCTGTCAATTCTAGTATTGACTTTACAAGCGCACTCTCTAAACTTCGGCACGCTACTCCTCCCACAGTTTTTGCACCACACACTCGCGCCATATGTCAAAACGACCGGCTTACTCTGGAATCGTGTGCTAGTAACTTGCTAAGAGAAAGGTTCTATAGTTTAATTTATATTAATTTATTAGTGAATTAATTTTTCCCCATTGACTTATAATGGGACAATGAAAAAAGTCACATTCAAGTATTTTTCTATCGCAAACCATAGGGCCTACAGTTTCAAACCTCGTAGAGCAGATTCATAATGATTTTAAGAATAAATCGAAAAATAATTACACCATTCATCCTCATGGTGGCGCTATAACGGCTCACTTTACGTTTTGCCCCGTAACTCTTGAACCGTAGATCGGAAAATGAAAATTATTTTTTCCCTGGATTCCTTGGGTCAAGACGCATCTCTCCATATAGGCCACGCCCATTTGCGTATGGATAGATTTTCCGCCATCTTGAATTTTCTCCAAAACACACTTTTTGCTCCTTTTCCTACATATTTTCTTCAAATGTTTTAAAAACCGGTACACATGATCTATGAAGGCATGCAATAAACATAGTCAAAGGATATTTCGATAGTCCATACCGTTCGTTCGTAACGGCCTTCCAAAGTTAGCGGGAGGGGCCCGTTTCGCAAACGAGAGCCATAAATCACAAACAAAAGGTCAAGTCAACACTGAATTTTAACCACGGGTCGCGGGTGGCATACTCAACGTTTCCCCAAAAGCATTTCCACTTCGACCCATAGGGGGCGTCACAAACGCGCGAAACGTAACCGTTTCGTGCCAGAACGCGTTTTTCACGGGGACCGACCCTCTCACAACGAAACACGGGCTTGGCGGATTGTCTCACCGTCCAAACCGCTGCACAAGGTCGCGCACTGCAGGCACACTTGTCAAAATTGACTCTGTCAATTCTAGTTAAGTGTGCCTATGCATAGCATGGGCAGACTTATTGTTATCGCTCATATTTACTTACTTAAGTCTGTCCATACTTTTCCCCAAAGTTTGGCACGCTACTCCTCCCACAGTTTTTGCACCACACACTCGCGCCATATGTCAAATCGACCGGCTTACGCGGGAATCGTGTGCTAGTAACTTGCTAAGAGAAAGGTACTATAGTTTAATTGATATGAATTTATTAGTGAATTAATTTTCCCCATTGACTTATAATGGGAATCACATTCAATTATTTTTCTCTCGCAAACCATAGGGGCTACAGTTTCAAGACTTGGAGAGGAGGTTCATAGTGATTGTAAGAATTAATCAAAAATTAATTACATCACTCGGCCTCATGGTGGCGCTATAACGGCCAACTTTACGTTTTGCCCCGTAACTCTTGAACCGTAGGTCGGAAAATTAAAATTATTTTTTCCCTGGATTCCTTGGGTCAAGACGCATCTCCCCATATAGGCCACGCCCATTTGCGCCAGGATAGATTTTCCGCCATCTTGAATTTTCTCCAAAACACACTTTTTGCTCCTTTTCCTACATATTTTCTTCAAATGTCTTAAAAACCGGTACACATGATCTATGAAGCCACGCAATAAACATAGTCAAAGGATATTTTGATAGTCCATACCGTTCGTTCGTAACGCGCTTCCAAAGTTAGCGGGAGGGGCCCGTTTGGCAAAAAATTGCCCTAACTCACAAACAAAAGGTCGCGTCGACACTAAATTTCAACCACAGGTTGCGGGTGGCATACTCAACAGATCCCCAAAAGCATTTCCACTTTGACTCATAGGGGGCGTCACAAACGCGCGAAACGTAACCGTTACGTGCCAGAACGCGTTTTTCAGGGGGAACGACCCTCTCAAGGGCACAAAGTATCAATGAAGTATTAAAAGTAAATGTACTCATTAAGAATATAAAAGTACTCATTATGAAGTAAAACATATTTGAGTAAAAGTACTCAAAAATACCAAAGAGTAAAAGTATTGTTAAAGTATCAAAAGTAATCATTGTGAAGTAAAAGTATATTTGAGTAAATGTACTCAAAATACCAAAGAGTATAAGTAAAAATGCCAAAGAGTAAAAGTATTGTTAGTATTAAAATGTATTCATCATCTGATCCACAAGCCCACATGCAGCCTTGTAGATCGGCTGTTTTTATTGTTTTATTTTTTAAATTGTTTCCCCCTGACTTAGTCTTTTCTAGGATCACCTTTTAGTTGAGCTTGTACCAGTGACTGTACTGTCAATGACACTGTATACCTATGACAGTCATATATCAATAATTAGTTCATTCGTGAATGACTTCCCTGTGGAAATAAGCCAAAAACATTACTAGGATCTCCTTTTAGTTGAGCTTGTACCAAATCATGTTTATTACGTATCTATCTATCTATCTTCCTAAGTCACATGCATTCACATTGCACTGAACGAACGAACGCACGCACGCACGCACGCTGCGCAGGTCAGCTCAGCAGCTGGCTTTTTTTTTGTTTGTTTTTTTTGTAAAGCTCCAGCCAGAGTCAGGCGCCGAGGTGGCGGGACGGCACCAAGCCGGACTTGCGTGCTCAGGCAGCGGCCGAAGGCCGCTGCCCCCTCTCACCCCCTGGAAGTGCGGTAGGCTGGAAGCCTCTGGAACCTATCTGTAGGTCCCCGTCCATAGATGTCGCTCTATCCAAGAAATTCTCCGTCAGTGAGTCACCTGACACACCAGGAACTGCTGCTGCTGCACATTCAATTATTTTTCTCTCGCAAACCATAGGGGCTACAGTTTCAAGACTCGGAGAGGAGGTTCATAATGATTACAAGGAATAAATAAAAAATAATAGCGTCATTTGGCCTCATGGTGGCGCTATAACAGCCCAGTGTACGTTTTGGCCTGTAACTGTTGAACCGTAGGTCGGAAAATTAAACTTATTTTTTCCCCGGATTCCTTGGGCCAAGACGCATCTCCCCATATAGGCCACGCCCATTTGCGCCAGGATAGATTTTCCGCCATCTTGAATTTTCTCCGAAACACACTTTTTGCTCCTTTTCCTACATATTTTCTTCAAATGTCTCAAAAACCGGTACACATGATCTATGAAGCCATGCGATAAACATAGTCAAAGGATATTTCGATAGTCCATACCGTTCGTTCGTAACGGCCTTCCAAAGTTAGCGGGAGGGGCCCGTTTCGCAAACGAGAGCCATAAATCACAAACAAAAGGTCGAGTCAACACTGAATTTTAACCACGGGTCGCGGGTGGCATACTCAACGTTTCCCCAAAAGCATTTCCACTTCGACCCATAGGGGGCGTCACAAACACGCGAAACGTAACCGTTTCGTGCCAGAACGCGTTTTTCACGGGGACCGACCCTCTCACAACGAAACGCGGGCGACTTGGCGGATTGTCTCACCGTCCAAACCGCTGCACAAGGTCGCGCACTGCAGGCACACTTGTCAAAATTGACTCTGTCAATTCTAGTTAAGTGTGCCTATGCATAGCATGGGCAGACTTATTGTTATCACTCATACTTAAGCCAGACATGGACACACACATGTATTTCCCCAAAGTTTGGCACGCTACTCCTCCCACAGTTTTTGCCCCACACACTTGCGCCATATGTCAAATCGACCGGCTTACGCGGGAATCGTGTGCTATCAACTTGCTAAGAGAAAGGTTCTATAGTTTAATTGATATGAATTTATTAAGAAATTAATTAACCCTTACCTGTCCCCATTGACTTATAATGGGAATCGCATTCAATAATTTTTCTCTCGCAAACCATAGGCGCTACAGTTTCAAGACTCAGAGAGGAGGTTCATAATGATTACAAGGAATAAATAAAAAATAATAGCGTCATTTGGCCTCATGGTGGCGCTATAACAGCCCAGTGTACGTTTTGGCCTGTAACTGTTGAACCGTAGGTCGGAAAATTAAACTTATTTTTTCCCCGGATTCCTTGGGCCAAGACGCATCTCCCCATATAGGCCACGCCCATTTGCGCCAGGATAGATTTTCCGCCATCTTGAATTTTCTCCGAAACACACTTTTTGCTCCTTTTCCTACATATTTTCTTCAAATGTCTTAAAAACCGGTACACGTGATCTATGAAGCCACGCGATAAACATAGTCAAAGGATATTTCGATAGTCTATACCGTTCATTCGTAACGTGCTTCCAAAGTTAGCGGGAGGGGCCCGTTTTGCAAACAATAGCCATAAATCACAAACAAAAGGTCCATTCAACACTGAATTTCAACCACAGTTCGGGGGTGGCATACTCAACGAATCCCAAAAAGCATTTCCACTTGGCCACATGGTGGCGCTATAACGGACCGCTTGCCTCGTAACTCTTGAACCGTAGGTCACAGAATTACAATTCTTTTTTCCCTGGATTCCTTGGGTCACGACGCATCTCTCCATATAGGATACGCCAATTTGCACATGGGAAGATTTTCCGCCATCTTGAATTTTCTCCTAAACACACTTTTTACTCCTTTTGCTACAAATTTTCTTCAAATGTCTTAAAAACCGGTACACATGATCTTTAAAGCCATGCGATAAACATAGTCAAAGGATATCTCGATAATCCGTACCGTTCGTTCGTAACACGCTTCCAAAGTTAGCGGGAGGGGCCCGTTCGCTAACAATAGCCATAAATCACAAACAATAGGTCGAGTCAACACTGAATTTCAACCACAGGTCGGGGGTGGCATACTCAACGATTCCCCAAAAGCATTTCCACTTCGACCCCTAGGGGGCGTCACAACCGCACGAAACGTAACCGCTTCGTGCCAGAACGCGTTTTTCACGGGGACCGACCCTCTCACAACGAAACGCGAACGACTCGGCGGACGGTCTCGCGGTCCGAACCGCCGCACGAGGTCGCGCGTTTAGCGAGCTGCACTGCAGGCACACTTGTCAAAATTGACCATGTCAATTCTAGTGTTGACTTTACAACCGCACTCTCTAAACTTCGGCACGCTACTAGTGCCGCACCATTTACGCCACCCGCGCAATATATACATCAAAACGTGCGGCTCGGCCGGGAATGGTGTGCTAGTAACTTTCTTTCCGATCCGCGTTACCATGGCGACGTAATTGGCAAAAAACTACGCTGAATTTTCCCCATTGACTTATAATGGGACAATGCAAAAAGTCACATTCAAGTATTTTTCTCTCGCAAACCATAGGGGCTAAAGTTTCAAACCTCGGAGAGGAGATTCATAATGATTTTAAGAAAAAAAATCGAAAAATAATTACACCACTCATCCTCATGGTGGCGCTATAACGGCCCACTTTACGTTTTGCCCCGTAACTCTTGAACCGTAGATCGGAAAATTAAAATTATTTTTTCCCTGGATTCCTTGGGTCAAGACGCATCTCCCGATATAGGCCCCGCCCATTTGCGTAGGGATAGATTTTCCGCCATCTTGAATTTTCTCCAAAACACACTTTTGGCTCCTTTTCCTACATATTTTCTTCAAATGTCTTAAAAACCGGTACACATGATCTATGAAGCCACGCGATAAACACAGTCAAAGGATATTTCGATAGTCCCTACCGTTCGTTCGTAACGCGCTTCCAAAGTTAGCGGGAGGGGCACGTTTCGCAAACGATAGCCATAAATCACAAACGATAAGTCGAGTCAACACTGAATTTCAACCACAGGTGGGGGGTGGCATACTCAACGAATCCCCAAAAGCATTTCCACTTCGACCCCTAGGGGGCGTCACAAACACGCGAAACGTAACCGTTTCGTGCCGGAACGCGTTTTTCACGGGGACCGACCCTCTCACAACGAAACGTGGACGACTCGGCGGACGGTCTCGCGGTCCAAACCGCTGCACGAGGTCGCGCATTTATGGAGCTGCACTGCAGGCACACTTGTCAAAATTGACTCTGTCAATTCTAGTTAAGTGTGCCTATGCATAGCATGGGCAGACTTATTGTTATCACTCATACTTAAGCCAGACATGGAGACACACATGTATTTCCCCAAAGTTTGGCACGCTACTCCTCCCACAGTTTTTGCACCACACACTTGCGCCATATGTCAAATCGACCGGCTTACGCGGGAATCGTGTGCTATCAACTTGCTAAGAGAAAGGTTCTATAGTTTAATTGATATGAATTTATTAAGAAATTAATTAACCCTTACCTGTCCCCATTGACTTATAATGGGAATCGCATTCAATAATTTTTCTCTCGCAAACCATAGGGGCTACAGTTTCAAGACTCAGAGAGGAGGTTCATAATGATTACAAGGAATAAATAAAAAATAATAGCGTCATTTGGCCTCATGGTGGCGCTATAACAGCCCAGTGTACGTTTTGGCCTGTAACTGTTGAACCGTAGGTCGGAAAATTAAACTTATTTTTTCCCCGGATTCCTTGGGCCAAGACGCATCTCCCCATATAGGCCACGCCCATTTGCGCCAGGATAGATTTTCCGCCATCTTGAATTTTCTCCGAAACACACTTTTTGCTCCTTTTCCTACATATTTTCTTCAAATCTCTTAAAAACCGGTACACATGATCTATGAAGCCACGCGATAAACATAGTCAAAGGATATTTCGATAGTCCATACCGTTCGTTCGTAATGCGCTTCCAAACTTAGCGGGAGGGGCACGTTTCGCAAACGATAGCCATAAATCACAAACAATAGGTCGAGTCAACACCGAATTTCAACCACAGGTCGGGGGTGGCATACTCAACGGATCCCCAAAAGCATTTCCACTTCGACCCCTAGGCGGCGTCACAAACGCGCGAAACGTAACCGTTTCGTGCCAGAACGCGTTTTTCACGGGGACCGACCCTCTCGCAACGAAACGCAGACGACTCGGCGGACGGTCTCACGGTCCGAACCGCCGCACGAGGTCGCGCATTTAGCGCGCTGCAGGCACACTTGTCAAAATTGACTCTGTCAATTCTAGTATTGACTTTACAACCGCACTCTCTAAACTTCGGCACGCTACTCCTCCCACAGTTTTTGCACCACACACTCGCGCCATATGTCAAAACGACCGGCTTACTCGGGAATCGTGTGCTAGTAACTTGCTAAGAGAAAGGTTCTATAGTTTAATTGATATTAATTTATTAGTGAATTAATTTTTCCCCATTGACTTATAATGGGACAATGCAAAAAGTCACATTCAAGTATTTTTCTCTCGCAAACCATAGGGGCTACAGTTTCAAACCTCGGAGAGGAGATTCATAATGATTTTAAGAATAAATCGAAAAATAATTACACCACTCATCCTCATGGTGGCGCTATAACGGCTCACTTTACATTTTGCCCCGTAACTCTTGAACCGTAGATCGGAAAATGAAAATTGTTTTTTCCCTGGATTTCTTGGGTCAAGACGCATCTCCCCATATAGGCCACGCCCATTTGCGTATGGGTAGATTTTCCGCCATCTTGAATTTTCTCCAAAACACACTTTTTGCTCCTTTTCCCACATATTTTCTTCAAATGTCTTAAAAACCGGTACACATGATCTATGCAGCCACGCGATAAACATAGTCAAAGGATATTTTGATAGTCCGTACCGTTCGTTCGTAACGCGCTTCCAAAGTTAGCGGGAGGGGCCCGTTTCGCAAACGATAGCCATAAATCACAAACAATAGGTCGAGTCAACACTGAATTTCAACCACAGGTCGGGGGTGGCATACTCAACGAATCCCCAAAAGCATTTCCACTTCGACCCCTAGGGGGCGTCACAAACGCGCGAAACGTAACCGTTTCGTGCCAAAACGCGTTTTTCACGGGGACCGACCCTCTCACAACGAAACGCAGGCGACTCGGCGGACGGTCTCACGGTCCGAACCGCCGCACAAGGTCGCGCATTCAGCGCGCTGCAGGCACACTTGTCAAAATTGACTCTGTCAATTCTAGTTAAGTGTGCCTATGCATAGCATGGGGACACTTATTGTTCTCGCTCATATTTATTTATTTAAGTCTGTCCATGCAATTCCCCAAAAGTTTGGCACGCTACTCCTCCCACAGTTTTTGCACCACACACTCGCGCCATATGTCAAATCGACCGGCTTACTCGGGAATGGTGTGCTATCAAGTTGCTAAGAGAAAGGTTCTATAGTTTAATTGATATTAATTTATTAGTGAATTAATTTTCCCCATTGACTTATAATGGGAATCGCATTCAATTATTTTTCTCTCGCAAACCATAGGGGCTACAGTTTCAAGACTTGGAGAGGAGGTTCATAATGATTGTAAGAATTAATCAAAAAATAATTACACCACTCGGCCTCATGGTGGCGCTATAACGGCCAACTTTACGTTTTGCCCCGTAACTCTTGAACCGTAGGTCGGAAAATTAAAATTATTTTTTCCCTGGATTCCTTGGGTCAAGACGCATCTCCCGATATAGGCCACGCCCATTTGCGTATGGGTAGATTTTCCGCCATCTTGAATTTTCTCCAAAACACACTTTTTGCTCCTTTTCCTACATATTTTCTTCAAATGTCTTAAAAACCGGTACACATGATCTATGAAGCCACGCGATAAACATAGTCAAAGGATATTTCGATAGTTCGTACCGTTCGTTCGTAACGCGCTTCCAAAGTTAGCGGGAGGGGCCCGTTTGGCAAAAAATTGCCCTAACTCACAAACAATAGGTCGAGTCAACACTGAATTTCAACCACAGGTCGGGGGTGGCATAATCAACAGATCCCCAAAAGCATTTCCACTTCGACCCCTAGGGGGCGTCACAAACGCGCAAAAGGTAACCGTTTCGTGCCAGAACGCGTTTTTCACGGGGACCGACACTCTCACAACGAAACGCGGACGACTCGGCGGACGGTCTCACAGACCGAACCGCCGCACGGGGTCGCGCATTTAGCGCGCTGCAGGCACACTTGTCAAAATTGACTCTGTCAATTCTAGTTAAGTGTGCCTATGCATAGCATGGGCAGACTTATTGTTATCGCTCATATTTAAGTCTGTCCATACTTTTCCCCAAAGTTTGGCACGCTACTCCTCCCACAGCTTTTGCACCACACACTCGCGCCATATGTCAAATCGACCGGCTTACGCGGGAATCGTGTGCTATCAACTTGCTAAGAGAAAGGTACTATAGTTTAATTGATATGAATTTATTAGTGAATTAATTTTCCCCATTGACTTATAATGGGAATCGCATTCAATTATTTTTCTCTCGCAAACCATAGGGGCTACAGTTTCAAGACTTGGAGAGGAGGTTCATAATGATGTCAAGGATTAAATAAAAAATAATAGTGTCTTTTGGCCTCATGGTGGCGCTATAACAGCCCACTTTACCTTTTGGCCTGTAACTCTTGAACCATAGGTCGGAAAATTAAAAATCTTTTTTCCCTGGATTCCTTGGGTCATGACGCATCTCCCCATATAGGCCACGCCCATTTGCGCCAGGATAGATTTTCCGCCATCTTGCATTTTCTCCAAAACACACTTTTTGCTCCTTTTACAACATATTTTCTTCAAATGGCACAAAAAGCGGTACACATGATCTATGAACCCTTACAATGAACATACTCAAGGGATATTTTGATAGTCCATATCGTTCGTTCGTAACGCGCTTCTAAAGTTAGTGGGAGGAGCCCGTTTCGCAAACAATAGCCATAAATCACAAACAAAACGTCGAGTCAACACTGAATTTCAACCAAAGGTCAGGGGTGGCATACTCAACGAATCCCCAAAAGCATTTCCACTCGGCCACATGGTGGCGCTATAACGGACCACTTGCCTCGTAACTCTTGAACCGTAGATCGGAAAATGAAAATTATTTTTTCCCTGGATTCCTTGGGTCAAGACGCATCTCCCCATATAGGCCCCGCCCATTTGCGTAGGGCTAGATTTTCCGCCATTTTGAATTTTCTCCAAAACACACTTTTTGCTCCTTTTCCCACATATTTTCTTCAAATGTCACAAAAAGCGGTACACATGATCTATGAACCCACCCGATGAACCTATTCAAGGGATATTTCGATAGTCCTTACCGTTCGTCCGTAACGCGATTCCAAAGTTAGCGGGAGGGGCCCGTTTCGCAAACAATAGCCATAAATAACAAACAAAAGGTCGGGTCAACACCGAATTTCACTTAAAGGTCGGGGGTGGCATACTCTACGTATCCCGTAAAGCATTTCCACTTCGACCCGTAGGGGGCGTCACAAGCGCGCTAAACGTAACCCTTTCGGGCCAAAACGCGTTTTTCACGGGGAACGACCCTCTCACAATGAAACGCAGACGACTCGGCGGATGGTCTCACGGTCCGAACCGCTGCACGAGGTCGCGCATTTAGCGAGCTGCACTGCAGGCACACTTGTCAAAATTGACTCTGTCAATTCTAGTTAAGTGTGCCTATGCATAGCATGGGGACACTTATTGTTCTCGCTCATATTTATTTAAGTCTGTCCATGCAATTCCCCAAAAGTTTGGCACGCTACTCCTCCCACAGTTTTTGCACCACACACTCGCGCCATATGTCAAATCGACCGGCTTACGCGGGAATCGTGTGCTATCAACTTGCTAAGAGAAAGGTACTATAGTTTAATTGATATTAATTTATTAGTGAATTAATTTTCCCCATTGACTTATAATGGGAATCGCATTCAATTATTTTTCTCTCGCAAACCATAGGGGCTACAGTTTCAAGACTTGGAGAGGAGGTTCATAATGATTGTAAGAATTAATCAAAAAATAATTACATCACTCGGCCTCATGGTGGCGCTATAACGGCCAACTTTATGTTTTGCCCCGTAACTCTTGAACCGTAGGTCGGAAAATTAAAATTATTTTTTCCCTGGATTCCTTGGGTCAAGACGGATCTCCCGATATAGGCCACGCCCATTTGCGTATGGGTAGATTTTCCGCCATCTTGAATTTTCTCCAAAACACACTTTTTGCTCCTTTTCCTACATATTTTCTTCAAATGTCTCAAAAACCGGTACACATGATCTATGAAGCCACGCGATAAACATAGTCAAAGGATATTTTGATAGTCCATACCGTTCGTTCGTAACGCGCTTCCAAAGTTAGCGGGAGGGGCCCGTTTGGCAAAAAATTGCCCTAACTCACAAACAAAAGGTTGAGTCGACACTAAATTTCAACCACAGGTTGCGGGTGGCATACTCAACAGATCCCCAAAAGCATTTCCACTTCGACCCCTAGGGGGCGTCACAAACATGCGAAATGTAAACATATTACTTAGACAAAATCTCTGGACTTTGAGCTTTAACTCAAAAAACACCATAATAGTTCTGTTCAATATTACAATGGGAATCCATTAAGAATGTCTTACTCTACCTCTGATAACATCTTTGTAAGATTTTACTGTACAAAAGTGGAGTAATATAGCTTTAAAGTCACAACAAAAACACATTATTTAGAAGGTGGAGTAATATAGTTTTAAAGTCACTACAAAAACATGGGACTTAGTCAAAATCTCTGGACTTTGAGATTTAACTGAAAAAACACCATAATAGTTCTGTTCACTATTACAACGACAATCCCCTCAGAACGTCCTACTGTACCTCTGATAACATCTTTGTAACATTTTACTGTACAAAATTGGCCCCTGCTCTCCCGGACGCTGCTAGGTTGAGTTACAGCATTTTATGTGCGCTGCAGTGGCAGGGGGTCCTCCACTGGGGGCGCCACCACTTTTGCATCCGTTCTGGAGCACCAGGAGTGGGTGGTCCCCGGGAAATGGCCGTGAGCAGCCCTGTTGGGGTGTTCATTTGGTCATTTTTGCACATTTGGTCATGTGTTACATCTGGGGGTCCCCCAGGGACCTGGGGGTCCCTGGGACTCCGGGGGTCCTTGGAGGTTGTAGTATGTTAGGCAAGGGGAGTGTGTGTAAAATCTGGCATGGATGGGGTCAATGGTTGGGGAGATATGAGCAGGGGACAAGTGTGACGTGTGACGTGTGAGCACATGTGGTCATTTTTTACATCTGGGGGTCCCTGATCCACAAGCCCACATGCAGACTCGCAGGATGTGTTTTTTCCTCTTGCATGAGGCGATGGTGTGAGTGAGTGGATAACATGAAAGTGTTCGTTGGTTTGCTGTTATATAGCTTTGTCGTGCATCATGCATGCAGACACAGTGGGAGCAGGATGCACTTAAAAAGTAACACAAATGTATGCAGGTTAATATGAATAGGGTGTAGGCTAGGCCTTAACGTTGTGAGGAAATATGTAATTGTGATTGTGTTTGTGAGGTATTATATTGTTTTTTTCTCTGTAAAGCTTAAAACATCATTTTTACATTGTTATTATTTAACCAAAGAGAAAGACTTATCCTGCCTTAAGTGTAAGTTCTGTTGAATGTCTATTGGTATGGGCCATGCCTAACTATTGATTTGAAGTGTTTTTTCCTGTTGCATGAGTGGATAACATGAAAGTGTTCGTCGGCTTTGCTGTTAGCTTTGTGGTGCATCATGCATGCAGACACAGTGGGAGCAGGATGCACACAAAAAGTAACACAAATGTATGCAGGTTAATATGAATAGGGTCTAGGCTAGGCCTTAATGTTTTGAGGAAATATGTAATTGTGATTGATTAAAACATCATTTTCACATTGTTATTATTTAAGCAAAGAGAAACACTTATCCTCCCTTAAGTGTAAGTTCTTTTGAATGTGTATTGGTATGTGCTATGACTAACTAAGTGAATGGGCCATCATGCAATTGTTGAGGTCAGTTACATTTCTATGTTCTAAGAGCTTGTAGTTTGAATTTAGGTACTTATATCCCATGTGAATCAGACAGTTTCTCCAAAATTGATTAAATTCACTCCCCCACAATAAAGGAAATCACACAGTGTAAGTTTGTTTCCCTCTCACTGTATATTAAATCAATGAGCATATAGATGTCTTTTGGTACTTATATCCCATGTGAATCAGACATTGTCCAAAAAAATGTTGAAATTCACGGCCACACAATAAAGGAGACCACACCGTGTAAGTTTTTTTTGTCTTATGTATATTAAATCAATGAGCATAATGAATAGATATGCAGTGGTACAGTACAATAAACATGCTTGTCTTTTCATTGTCATTTTGAATTTGAATACAATGTAACATCATTTCACAAATAAGAGAGAGGTACAGTGAAAATAGTGTTGTGAAGCATTCATTGACATTTCTGTTGTCATCCCCTCTGGCCGTTGTTACGGTCACAGAACATTGGCTGGAACACCAATGGCCATAACATAATAATAGGACAAAGTCAGTCAGGAAATGCAATGGATTGTTTTGTAAATGCAGACATTTCATGTTTCTTTATTAACCAGACTAATACAAGGCAAGAGGGTAGGAGAAACAGCAAAACGTGCCCCAAACAGAGACTAAGCAAATCCTAATAACAAAAGAAAGAGATGGGCTGGCCCAAAACTAAAATGAGGGGAGTCTGGTGGGCCAATCACTATGTGACCGTCATCCCACCGTACTCCAATGCCATACCCAAGTGCAACTGTCTTTCTAATAGTGTTAGTGTCCAACACCTGGAAGGAATTCAGACAACCACTACAACACTTGTCTTCTGCCTTGTTGCACATTACTCCATAATTGCTGCTGTTGAAGTCAATACACAGTATACTGCGTCATGATAACTGTAGTACGTCTGCAGTACACCCATCTGAAGGCAAGACTGTGGTTGTGATATGTAGATGTGATCAATCAGGGTCTGCTCTTGGGTTGTTGATGTAGCGATAAGCTGGCTGTAGCCTTTTGACTCAAACAGCTCCTTAACAGGTTTGCGTCCCATCTTGAGGAGGTCCTCATTGAAATCACCACAGACAACAATTGGTTGGCAGTCCATCAGGGCCAAAGAGTCTAAGAGATGCTCAAGGTTGAGACAAAAGTCACTGTCCTTGTATTTTGGAGGTCTGTAGACAGTGGCTATGAGCGCTTTCACTGGGGCCTCAACTCTGACAACTGCAAACTCGACATCGCTGACATTTTCAACCAACCTACAAGGGTCTGCTTGAAGACTGCTCCTGTAGTAGACCGCAACGCCACCTCCCTTTTTTGTAGCAATGTGTTGAGTGTTTCAACCAAAGGTCGGGGGTGGCATACTCTACGTATCCCGTAAAGCGTTTCCACTTCGACCCGTAGGGGGCGTCACAAGCGCGCGAAACGTAACCCTTTCGTGCCAAAACGCGTTTTTCACGGGGAACGACCCTCTCACAACGAAACGCGGACGACTCGGCGGATGGTCTCACGGTCTGAACTGCTGCACGAGGTCGCGCATTCGGTGAGCTGCAATGCAGGCACACTTGTCAAAATTGACTCTGTCAATTCTAGTGTTGAATTTACAAGCGCACTTCCCCAAAGTTTGGCACGCTACTCCTCCCACAGTTTTTGCACCACACACTCGCGCCATATGTCAAATCGACCGGCTTACTCGGGAATCGTGTGCTAGTAACTTGCTAAGAGAAAGGTTCTATAGTTTAATTGATATGAATTTATTAGTGAATTAATTTTCCCCATTGACTTATAATGGGAATCACAAAACTCACATTCAATTATTTTTCTCTCGCAAACCATAGGGTTTACAGTTTTAAGACTTGGAGAGGAGGTTCATAATGATTTCAAGGATTAAATAAAAAATAATAGTGTCATTTGGCCTCATGGTGGCGCTATAACAGCCCAGTTTACGTTTTGGCCTGTAACTGTTGAACCGTAGGTCGTAAAATTAAAATTATTTTTTCCCTGGATTCCTTGGGTCAAGACGCATCTCCCCATATAGGCCCGGCCCATTTGCGTAGGGATAGATTTTCCGCCATCTTGAATTTTCTCCAAAACACACTTTTTGCTCCTTTTCCTACATATTTTCTTCAAATGTCTTAAAAACCGGTACACGTGATCTATGAAGCCACGCGATAAACATAGTCAAAGGATATTTCGATAGTCCATACCCTTCGTTCGTAACGCGCTTCCAAAGTTAGCGGGAGGGGCACGTTTCGCAAACGATAGCCATAAATCACAAACGATAGGTCGAGTCAACACTGAATTTCAACCACAGGTCGGGGGTGGCATACTCAACGAATCCCCAAAAGCATTTCCACTTCGACCCCTAGGGGGCGTCACAAACGCGCGAAAAGTAACCGTTTCGTGCCGGAACGCGTTTTTCACGGGGACCGACCCTCTCACGACAAAACGCGGACGACTCGGCGGATGGTCTCGCGGTCCGAACCGCCGCACGAGGTCGCGCATTTATGGAGCTGCACTGCAGGCACACTTGTCAAAATTGACTCTGTCAATTCTAGTTAAGTGTGCCTATGCATAGCATGGGCAGACTTATTGTTATCACTCATACTTAAGCCAGACATGGAGACACACATGTATTTCCCCAAAGTTTGGCACGCTACTCCTCCCACAGTTTTTGCACCACACACTTGCGCCATATGTCAAATCGACCGGCTTACGCGGGAATCGTGTGCTATCAACTTGCTAAGAGAAAGGTTCTATAGTTTAATTGATATGAATTTATTAAGAAATTAATTAACCCTTACCTGTCCCCATTGACTTATAATGGGAATCGCATTCAATAATTTTTCTCTCGCAAACCATAGGGGCTACAGTTTCAAGACTCAGAGAGGAGGTTCATAATGATTACAAGGAATAAATAAAAAATAATAGCGTCATTTGGCCTCATGGTGGCGCTATAACAGCCCAGTGTACGTTTTGGCCTGTAACTGTTGAACCGTAGGTCGGAAAATTAAACTTATTTTTTCCCCGGATTCCTTGGGCCAAGACGCATCTCCCCATATAGGCCACGCCCATTTGCGCCAGGATAGATTTTCCGCCATCTTGAATTTTCTCCGAAACACACTTTTTGCTCCTTTTCCTACATATTTTCTTCAAATGTCTTAAAAACCGGTACACGTGATCTATGAAGCCACGCGATAAACATAGTCAAAGGATATTTCGATAGTCTATACCGTTCATTCGTAACGTGCTTCCAAAGTTAGCGGGAGGGGCCCGTTTTGCAAACAATAGCCATAAATCACAAACAAAAGGTCCATTCAACACTGAATTTCAACCACAGTTCGGGGGTGGCATACTCAACGAATCCCAAAAAGCATTTCCACTTGGCCACATGGTGGCGCTATAACGGACCGCTTGCCTCGTAACTCTTGAACCGTAGGTCACAGAATTACAATTCTTTTTTCCCTGGATTCCTTGGGTCACGACGCATCTCTCCATATAGGATATGCCAATTTGCACATGGGAAGATTTTCCGCCATCTTGAATTTTCTCCTAAACACACTTTTTACTCCTTTTGCTACAAATTTTCTTCAAATGTCTTAAAAACCGGTACACATGATCTTTAAAGCCATGCGATAAACATAGTCAAAGGATATCTCGATAATCCGTACCGTTCGTTCGTAACACGCTTCCAAAGTTAGCGGGAGGGGCCCGTTCGCTAACAATAGCCATAAATCACAAACAATAGGTCGAGTCAACACTGAATTTCAACCACAGGTCGGGGGTGGCATACTCAACGATTCCCCAAAAGCATTTCCACTTCGACCCCTAGGGGGCGTCACAACCGCACGAAACGTAACCGCTTCGTGCCAGAACGCGTTTTTCACGGGGACCGACCCTCTCACGACGAAACGCAGACGACTCGGAGGATGGTCTCACAGTTTGAACCGCTTGCTTCCTTACTGTAGTGTACTGTACCTTAGTGTGCTGTATTGTACTTTACTGTACTGTACTGTATGTTATTGTACTGTGCTATACCTTACTGTGCTGTACCTTACTGCACTGTGCTGTACTTTACCTTACTGTGCTGTACTTTACTGCACTGTATTGTACTGTACCGTACCTGCACTGTATTGCACTGTACCGTATCTTACTGTATTGTACTGTATCTTCTGTACTGTACTGTACTGTACTGTACTGTACCGTACCTTACTGTGCTGTAGTGTACAGTACCTTACTGTATTGTAGTGTACTGTATCTTCTGTACGGTTTTGTGCTGTACCTTACTGTGCCGTGGTTTACTGTACCTTATTGTACTGTATTGTGCTGTACCTTACTGTACCGTAGTGTACTGTATCTTCTGTAATGAACTGGATGGTAGTGTACTTAAGTGTGCCTATGCATAGCATGGGCAGACTTATTGTTATCACTCATACTTAAGCCAGACATGGAGACACACATGTATTTCCCCAAAGTTTGGCACGCTACTCCTCCCACAGTTTTTGCACCACACACTCGCGCCATATGTCAAATCGACCGGCTTACGCGGGAATCGTGTGCTATCAACTTGCTAAGAGAAAGGTTCTATAGTTTAATTGATATGAATTTATTAAGAAATTAATTAACCCTTACCTGTCCCCATTGACTTATAATGGGAATCGCATTCAATAATTTTTCTCTCGCAAACCATAGGGGCTACAGTTTCAAGACTCAGAGAGGAGGTTCATAATGATTACAAGGAATAAATAAAAAATAATAGCGTCATTTGGCCTCATGGTGGCGCTATAACAGCCCAGTGTACGTTTTGGCCTGTAACTGTTGAACCGTAGGTCGGAAAATTAAACTTATTTTTTCCCCGGATTCCTTGGGCCAAGACGCATCTCCCCATATAGGCCACGCCCATTTGCGCCAGGATAGATTTTCCGCCATCTTGAATTTTCTCCGAAACACACTTTTTGCTCCTTTTCCTACATATTTTCTTCAAATGTCTTAAAAACCGGTACACGTGATCTATGAAGCCACGCGATAAACATAGTCAAAGGATATTTCGATAGTCTATACCGTTCATTCGTAACGTGCTTCCAAAGTTAGCGGGAGGGGCCCGTTTTGCAAACAATAGCCATAAATCACAAACAAAAGGTCCATTCAACACTGAATTTCAACCACAGTTCGGGGGTGGCATACTCAACGAATCCCAAAAAGCATTTCCACTTGGCCACATGGTGGCGCTATAACGGACCGCTTGCCTCGTAACTCTTGAACCGTAGGTCACAGAATTACAATTCTTTTTTCCCTGGATTCCTTGGGTCACGACGCATCTCTCCATATAGGATACGCCAATTTGCACATGGGAAGATTTTCCGCCATCTTGAATTTTCTCCTAAACACACTTTTTACTCCTTTTGCTACAAATTTTCTTCAAATGTCACGAAAATGGGTACACATGATCTCTGAACCCATGCAATGAACATAGTCAAGGGATATTTTGATAGTCCATACCGTTCGTTCGTAACGGGCTTCCAAAGTTAGCGGGAGGGGCCCGTTTTGCAAACAATAGCCATAAATCACAAACAAAACGTCGAGTCAACACTGAATTTCTGCCACAGGTTGCGGGTGGCTTACTCAACGGATCCCCAGAAGCATTTCCAATTCCACCCGTAGAGGGCGTCACAAACGCGCGACACGTAACCGTTTCGTGCCGGAACGCGTTTTTCACGGGGACCGACCCTCTCGCGACGAAACGCGGACGACTCGGCGGACGGTCTCACGGTCCGAACCGCTGCACGAGGTCGCGCATTTAGCGAGCTGCAGGCACACTTGTCAAAATTGACTCTGTCAATTCTAGTTAAGTGTGCCTATGCATAGCATGGGCAGACTTATTGTTATCACTCATACTTAAGCCAGACATGGAGACACACATGTATTTCCCCAAAGTTTGGCACGCTACTCCTCCCACAGTTTTTGCACCACACACTTGCGCCATATGTCAAATCGACCGGCTTACGCGGGAATCGTGTGCTATCAACTTGCTAAGAGAAAGGTTCTATAGTTTAATTGATATGAATTTATTAAGAAATTAATTAACCCTTACCTGTCCCCATTGACTTATAATGGGAATCGCATTCAATAATTTTTCTCTCGCAAACCATAGGGGCTACAGTTTCAAGACTCAGAGAGGAGGTTCATAATGATTACAAGGAATAAATAAAAAATAATAGCGTCATTTGGCCTCATGGTGGCGCTATAACAGCCCAGTGTACGTTTTGGCCTGTAACTGTTGAACCGTAGGTCGGAAAATTAAACTTATTTTTTCCCCGGATTCCTTGGGCCAAGACGCATCTCCCCATATAGGCCACGCCCATTTGCGCCAGGATAGATTTTCCGCCATCTTGAATTTTCTCCGAAACACACTTTTTGCTCCTTTTCCTACATATTTTCTTCAAATGTCTTAAAAACCGGTACACGTGATCTATGAAGCCACGCGATAAACATAGTCAAAGGATATTTTGATAGTCAATACCCTTCGTTCGTAACGCGCTTCCAAAGTTAGCGGGAGGGGCCCGTTTCGCAAACAAAAGCCATAAATCACAAACAATAGGTCGAGTCAACACTGAATTTCAACCACAGGTTGGGGGTGGCATACTCAACGAATGCCCAAAAGCATTTCCACTTCGACCCCTAGGGGGCGTCACAAACGCGAGAAACGTAACCGCTTCGTGCCAGAACGCGTTTTTCACGGGGACCGACCCTCTCACAACGAAACACAGACGACTCGGAGGATGGTCTCACAGTTTGAACTGCTTGCTTCCTTACTGTAGTGTACTGTACTGTACTGTACCTTAGTGTGCTGTACTGTACTTTACTGTACTGTACTGTATGTTATTGTACTGTGCTATACCTTACTGTGCTGTACCTTACTGCACTGTACTGTACTTAACCTTACTGTGCTGTACTTTACTGCACTGTATTGTACTGTACCGTACCTGCACTGTATTGCACTGTACCGTACCTTACTGTATTGTCAGTGTTGTACCCGAACGCGTTCAAAGAACGATCGTTCATGAACACGTTCATATTTTGGGCGAACGTGAACTGAACGTAATTGTTTTCGCTTGATGAACGATATTGTCGAACGCGGTCATTCTGACGCCCGTGAACGACGTTCGTCGGCGTTCGTCGGCCGTTCATGCGGCGGTCCGCGCCTCCGCGGTCGTCTGTCCTCTGCTCCTCTCGTCTCTCTTTTCATTCACGTGCTCCAATAGTAGGCACTGCACGCAGCAGTGCCTCGTGAACGTTCGTCGGAGGCTCCGTTGATATGCAGTGCTGTCTACTCTGCACTCTGCTCCTGCACTGTGTGTGTGTGTGTGTGTGTGTGTGTGTGTGTGTGTGTGTGTGTGTGTGTGTGTGTGTGTGTGTGTGTGTGTGTGTGTGTGTGTGTGTGTGAATCTCCTCCTCGTCTCGCAAGCCTGACTGACTATACTTTGTCCTATGTGTGTTGCACGGCGAGAATATCTGATCTGCAAGCTCACAACGCGTCGCATCCACGAGACAACGTGAGCTTGTAGATCAGCTATTTTAACCAACGCGGATCATGCTGTGCACGGTTTAGAAACGTCTGCCTTCTAGTGGGGTTCCTTGTACATGTAACTTTTTGTTTTTTTCTAGTGGGGTTCCCTGTACATGTAATTTTTTGTTTTCATTTCAAATGTGTGTTAAAGTTTCTTTCACTTCCAATTTGTAGATTATGGTCTATAGCACAATTTTGGTTAGAGTATCAAGACAGTAGATTGAAGAAAAATATATTTTTTGCCCTATTACCAAAATCGGAATTGTGTTTTTTGAACAATGTCTTAGTTTTCCCACAACTGCTGTGTAATATATATATTATTTTGTATTGCTATATCAAGTCAATACTGTGTGGGGAATCAATTGGAGTCAAATATTTGTTTTTGAATATTATGATATTTCACACAATGAGACAATAACATGGTTATTACATGCAGTCCTTCACAATAAGGGTGCAGGAAGACTGATGTTGTGGGCACCTCAATGTTAAGTTGGATGAAATTATTGCTGTGTGTGTTTCTATATAATATGGGTTGAGTCAATAATTTTGACAAATAATAGCATGCAGAAACGTCTAAACATTTATATAATATATAAATGTTTAGGTCTATATATATAATATATATATATATAGACCTTTATATATTTTTTCCCCTTTTTTTTGAATTGCCAAAAGTATAAAAAAAAAATATGGTTAAAAAAAGAACAAAAAAAGAACTATGTAGTTCATTTTGGGGAACCATGAACTTTAGTTCATAATGGGGAATTATGAACTAAAAATGAACTAGTTCATTTTAGAAGTTCTGAACTTGAACTTGAACTAGTTCATTTTTAAAGTGAACTTTCCCAACACTGTGTATTGTACTGTATCTTCTGTACTGTACTGTACTGTACTGTACCGTACCTTACTGTGCTGTAGTGTACAGTACCTTACTGTATTGTAGTGTACTGTATCTTCTGTACTGTTCTGTGCTGTACCTTACTGTGCCGTAGTGTACTGTACCTTGACTTGGCGGATTGTCTCACCGTCCAAACCGCTGCACAAGGTCGCGCACTGCAGGCACACTTGTCAAAATTGACTCTGTCAATTCTAGTGTATGTATGTCCATGCTTTTCCCCAAAGTTTGGCACGCTACTCCTCCCACAGTTTTTGCACCACACACTCGCGCCATATGTCAAATCGACCGGCTTACTCGGGAATGGTGTGCTAGTAACTTGCTAAGAGAAAGGTTCTATAGTTTAATTTATATTAATTTATTAGTGAATTAAATTGTCCCCATTGACTTATAATGGGAGAAAGCAAAAATTCACATTCAATTATTTTTCTCTCGCAAACCATAGGGGCTACAGTTTCAAGACTTGGAGAGGAGGTTCATAATGATTGTAAGAATTAATCAAAAAATAATTACATCACTCGGCCTCATGGTGGCGCTATAACAGGCCACTTTACGTTTTGGCCTGTAACTGTTGAACCGTAGGTCGGAAAATTAAAATTATTTTTTCCCTGGATTCCTTGGGTCAAGACGCATCTCCCGATATAGGCCACGCCCATTTGCGCCAGGATAGATTTTCCGCCATCTTGAATTTTCTCCAAAACACACTTTTTGTTCCTTTTCCGACATATTTTCTTCAAATTGCACAAAAAACGGTACACATGATCTATGAACCCATGCAATGAACATACTCAAGGGATATTGCGATAGTCCATTACGTTTGTTCGTAACGTGCTTCCAAAGTTAGCGAAAGGGGCCCGTTTTGCAAACAATAGCCATAAATCACAAACAAAAGGTCCAGTCAACACTGAATTTCAACCACAGGTCGGGGGTGGCATACTCAACGATCCCCAAAAGCATTTCCAATTGGCCACATGGTGGCGCTATAACGGACCACTTGCCTCGTAACTCTTGAACCATAGGTCGGAGAATTAAAATTCTTTTTTCCCTGGATTCCTTGGGTCACGACGCATCTCTCCATATAGGACACGCCAATTTGCACATGGGAAGATTTTTCACCATTTCAAATTTTCTCCAAAACACACTTTTTGCTCCTTTTCCTACATATTTTCTTCAAATGTCTTAAAAACCGGTACACATGATCTATGAAGCCACGCGATAAACATAGTCAAAGGATATTTCGATAGTCCGTACCGTTCGTTCGTAACGCGCTTCCAAAGTTAGCGGGAGGGGCCCGTTTCGCAAACGATAGCCATAAATCACAAACAATAGGTCGAGTCAACACTGAATTTCAACCACAGGTCGCGGGCGGCATACTCAACGATTCCCCAAAAGCATTTCCACTTCGACCCCTAGGGGGCGTCACAAACGCGCGAAACGTAACCGTTTCGTGCCAGAACGCGTTTTTCACGGGGACCGACCCTCTCACGACGAAACGCGGACGACTCGGCGGACGGTCTCACGGTCCGAACCGCCGCACGAGGTCGCGCATTTAGCGCGCTGCAGGCACACTTGTCAAAATTGACTCTGTCAATTCTAGTGTTGAACTTACAAGCACACTTTCCCAAAGTTTGGCACGCTACTCCTCCCACAGTTTTTGCACCACACACTCGCGCCATATGTCAAATCGACCGGCTTACTCGGGAATCGTGTGCTAGTAAGTTGCTAAGAGAAAGGTTCTATAGTTTAATTGATATTAATTTATTAGTGAATTAATTTTTCCCCATTGACTTATAATGGGAATCACAAAACTCACATTCAATTATTTTCTATCTCGCAAACCATAGGGGCTACAGTTTCAAGACTTGGATAGGAGGTTCATAATGATTTCAAGGATTAAATAAAAAATAATAGTGTCATTTGGCCTCATGGTGGCGCTATAACAGCCCACTTCACGTTTTGGCCTGTAACTCTTGAACCGTAGATCGGAAAATTAAAATTATTTTTTCCCTGGATTCCTTGGGTCATGACGCATCTCCCTATATAGGCCCCGCCCATTTGCGTAGGGATAGATTTTCCGCCATCTTGAATTTTCTCCAAAACACACTTTTTGCTCCTTTTCCTACATATTTTCTTAAAATGTCTTAAAAACCGGTACACATGATCTATGAAGCCACGCGATAAACATAGTCAAGGGATATTTCGATAATCCATACCGTTCGTTCGTAACGCGCTTCCAAAGTTAGCGGGAGGGGCCCGTTTCGCAAACGATAGCCATACATCACAAACAAAAAGTCGAGTCAACACTGAATTTTAACCACGGGTCGCGGGTGGCATACTCAACGTTTCCCCAAAAGCATTTCCACTTCGACCCATAGGGGGCGTCACAAACGCGCAAAACGTAACCGTTTCGTGCCGGAACGCGTTTTTCACGGGGACCGACCCTCTCACAACGAAACACGGGCGACTCGGCGGATTGTCTCACCGTCCAAACCGCTGCACAAGGTCGCGCACTGCAGGCACACTTGTCAAAATTGACTCTGTCAATTCTAGTATTGACTTTACAAGCGCACTCTCTAAACTTCGGCACGCTACTCCTCCCACAGTTTTTGCACCACACACTCGCGCCATATGTCAAAACGACCGGCTTACTCGGGAATCGTGTGCTAGTAACTTGCTAAGAGAAAGGTTCTATAGTTTAATTGATATTAATTTATTAGTGAATTCATTTTTCCCCATTGAGTTATAATGGGACAATGCAAAAAGTCACATTCAAGTATTTTTTTCTCGCAAACCATAAAGGCTACAGTTTCAAACCTCAGAGAGGAGATTCATAATGATTTTAAGAATAATTTGAAAAATAATTACACCACTCATCCTCATGGTGGCGCTATAACGGCTCACTTTACGTTTTGCCCCGTAACTCTTGAACCGTAGATCGGAAAATGAAAATTATTTTTTCCCTGGATTCCTTGGGTCAAGACGCATCTCCGCATATAGGCCACGCCCATTTGCGTATGGATAGATTTTCCGCCATCTTGAATTTTCTCCAAAACACACTTTTTGCTCCTTTTCCTACATATTTTCTTCAAATGTCTTAAAAACCGGTACACGTGATCTATGAAGCCATGCGATAAACATAGTCAAAGGATAGTTCGATAGTCCTTACCATTCGTTCGTAACGGCCTTCCAAAGTTAGCGGGAGGGGCCCGTTTCGCAAACGAGAGCCATAAATCACAAACAAAAGGTCGAGTCAACACTGAATTTTAACCACGGGTCGCGGGTGGCATACTCAACGTTTCCCCAAAAGCATTTCCACTTCGACCCCTAGGGGGCGTCACAAACGCGCGAAACGTAAACATATTACTTAGACAAAATCTCTGGACTTTGAGCTTTAACTCAAAAAACACCATAATAGTTCTGTTCAATATTACAATGGGAATCCATTAAGAATGTCTTACTCTACCTCTGATAACATCTTTGTAAGATTTTACTGTACAAAAGTGGAGTAATATAGCTTTAAAGTCACTACAAAAACACATTATTTAGAAGGTGGAGTAATATAGCTTTAAAGTCACTACAAAAACATGTGACTTAGTCAAAATCTCTGGACTTTGAGATTTAACTGAAAAAACACCATAATAGTTCTGTTCACTATTACAACGGCAATCCCCTAAGAACGTCCTACTGTACCTCTGATAACATTTTGGTAACATTTTACTGTACAAAAGTGGAGTAATATAGCTTTAAAGTCACTACAAAAACACATTACTTAGAGAAGTAGCAGTGTCGGAAAAGGTGTTATAAAAAGCGGCCTGAAGGTGGCGCTAGAATAGGGGCATGTGAGAAATGAGGGGTGGGGTGTCCGCGTTGCCGTGGCGGACGAATAGGTACCGGCCCCGGCTCTCCCGGACGCTGCTAGGCCGAGTTACGGCATTTTATGTGTGCTGCAGTGGCAGGGGGTCCTCCACTGGGGGCGCCACCACTTTTGCATCCGTTCTGGAGCACCAGGAGTGGGTGGTCCCAAGGAAATGGCCGTGAGCAGCCCCGTTGGGGTGTTCATTTGGTCATTTTTGCACATTTGGTCATGTGTTACATCTGGGGGTCCCCCAGGGACTCCGGGGGTCCTTGGAGGTTGTAGTATGTTAGGCAAGTGGAGTGTGTGTAAAATCTGGCATGGATGGGGGCAACGGTTGGGGAGATATGAGCAGGGGACAAGTGTGACGTGTGAGCACATGTGCTCATTTTTTACATCTGGGGGTCCCTGATCCACAAGCCCACATGCAGCCTTGTAGATCGGCTGTTTTTATTGTTTTATTTTTTAAATTGTTTCCCCCTGACTTAGTCTTTTCTAGGATCACCTTTTAGTTGAGCTTGTACCAGTGACTGTACTGTCAATGACACTGTATACCTATGACAGTCCTATATCAATAATTAGTTCATTTGTGAATGACTTCCCTGTGGAAATATCATGTGTATTACGTATCTATCTATCTTCCCAAGTCAGATGCATTCACATTGCACTGAACGCACGCACGCACGCACGCACGCACGCAGGCTGCGCAGGTCAGCTCAACTTTTTTTTTTTTTTTTTTTTGTAAAGCTCCAGCCAGAGTCAGGCGCCGAGGTGAGGGGACGGCACCAAGCCGGACTTGCGTGCTCAGGCAGCGGCCGAAGGCCGCTGCCCCCTCCCACCCCCTGGAAGTGCGGCAGGCTGGAAGCCTCTAGAACCTATCTGTAGGTCCCCGTCCATAGATGTCGCTCTATCCAAGAAATTCTCCCCCCCAGTCACCTGACACACCAGGAACTGCTGCTGCTGCACATTCAATTATTTTTCTCTCGCAAACCATAGGGGCTACAGTTTCAAGACTCGGAGAGGAGGTTCATAATGATTTCAAGGATTAAATAAAAAATAATTGTGTCATTTGGCCTCATGGTGGCGCTATAACAGCCCAGTTTACGTTTTGGCCTGTAACTGTTGAACCGTAGGTCGGAAAATTAAAATTATTTTTTCCCTGGATTCCTTGGGTCAAGACGCATCTCCCCATATAGGCCACGCCCATTTGCGCCAGGATAGATTTTCCGCCATCTTGAATTTTCTCCAAAACACACTTTTTGCTCCTTTTCCTACATATTTTCTTCAAATGTCTTAAAAACCGGTACACATGATCTATGAAGCCACGCGATAAACATAGTCAAGGGATATTTCGATAGTCCATACCGTTTGTTCGTAACGCGCTTCTAAAGTTAGCAGGAGGGGCCCGTTTCCCAAACAATAGCCATAAATCACAAACAAATCGTCGAGTCAACACTGAATTTTAAACACAAGTAGCGGCTGGCATACTCAACGATTCCCCAAAAGCATTTCCACTTGGCCACATGGTGGCGCTATATTGGACCTCTTGCCTCGTAACTCTTGAACCGTAGGTCGGAGAATTAAAATTCTTTTTTCCCTGGATTCCTTGGGTCACCACGCATCTCTCCATATAGGACACGCTAATTTGCACATGGGAAGATTTTTCACCATTTCGAATTTTCTCCAAAACACACTTTTTGCCCCTTTTCCTACATATTTTCTTCAAATCACACAAAAAGCGGTACACACGCTCTATGACCCCATGCGATGAACATAGTCAAGTGATATTTCGATTGTCCATATCGTTCGTTCGTAACGGGCTACCAAATTTAGCGGGAGGGGCCCATTTGGCAAAAAACAGCCATAAATCACAAACAAAAGGTCGAGTCAACACTGAATTTTAACCACAGGTCGCGGGTGGCATACTCAACAGATCCCCAAAAGCATTTCCACTTCGACCCGTAGGGGGCGTCACAAACGCGCGAAACGTAACCCTTTCTATCGCTCATACTTATGTCAGACAGGCAGGAGGACAGACGAAAACTTTGCCACGCTACTCCTCCCTACTCCTCCCACAGTTTTCGCACCACACACTCGCGCCATATGTCAAATCGACCGGCTTACTCGGGAATGGTGTGCTAGTAAGTTGCTAAGAGAAAGGTTCTATAGTTTAATTGATATTAATTTATTGGTGAATTAATTTTCCCCATTGACTTATAATGGGAATCGCATTCAATTATTTTTCTCTCGCAAACCATAGGGGCTACAGTTTCGAGACTTGGAGAGGAGGTTCAAAATGATTTCAAGGATTAAATAAAAAATAATAGTGTCATTTGGCCTCATGGTGGCGCTATAACAGCCCACTTAACCTTTTGGCCCGTAACTGTTGAACCGTAGGTCGAAAAATTAAAATTATTTTTTCCCTGGATTCCTTGGGTCAAGACGCATCTCCCCATATAGGCCACGCCCATTTGCGCCAGGATAGATTTTCCACCATCTTGAATTTTCTCCAAAACACACTTTTTGCTCCTTTTCCTACATATTTTCTTCAAATGTCTTAAAAACTGGTACACATGATCTATGAAGCCACGCGATGAACATAGTCAAAGGATATTTCGATAGTCCGTACCGTTCGTTCGTAACGCGCTTCCAAAGTTAGCGGGAGGGGCCCGTTTGGCAAAAAATTGCCCTAACTCACAAACAATACGTCGAGTCAACACTGAATTTCAACCATGGGTCGGGGGTGGCATACTCAACCGATCCCCAAAAGCATTTCCACTTCGACCCCTAGGGGGCAACACAAACGCGCAAAACGTAACCGTTTCGTGCCGGAACGCGTTTTTCACGGGGACGGACCCTCTCACAACGAAACACAGACAACTTGGCGGATGGTCTCACCGTCCAAACCGCTACACAAGGTCGTGCATTTGCAGGCACACTTGTCAAAATTGACTCTGTCAATTCTAGTTAAGTGTGCCTATGCATAGCATGGGACACTTATTGTTCTCGCTCATATTTATTTATTTATTTATGTCTGTCCATACGATTCCCCAAAGTTTGGCACGCTACTCCTCCCACAGTTTTTGCAACACACACTCGCGCCATATGTCAAAACGACCGGCTTACTCGGGAATCGTGTGCTAGTAACTTGCTAAGAGAAAGGTTCTATAGTTTAATTGATATTAATTTATTAGTGCATTAATTTCTCCCCATTGACTTATAATGGGAATGGCAAAAACTCACATTCAATTAATTTTCTCTCGCAAACCATAGGGCCTACAGTTTCAACACTTGGAGAGGAGGTTCATAATGATTTCAAGGATTAAATAAAAAATAATAGTGTCATTTGGCCTCATGGTGGCGCTATAACAGCCCACTTTACGTTTTGGCCTGTAACTGTTGAACCGTAGGTCGGAAAATGAAATTTTTTTTTCCCTGGATTCCTTGGGTCAAGACGCATCTCCCGATATAGGCCACGCCCATTTGCGCCTGGATAGATTTTCCGCCATCTTGAATTTTCTCCAAAACACACTTTTTGTTCCTTTTCCGACATATTTTCTTCAAATTGCACAAAAAACGGTACACATGATCTATGAACCCATGCAATGAACATACTCAAGGGATATTGCGATAGTCCATTACATTCGTTCGTAACGCGCTTCCAAAGTTAGCGGGAGGGGCCCGTTTTGCAAACAATAGCCATAAATCACAAACAAAAGGTCCAGTCAACACTGAATTTCAACCACAGATCGGGGGTGGCATACTCAACGATCCCCAAAAGCATTTCCAATTGGCCACATGGTGGCGCTATAACGGACCACTTGCCTCGTAACTCTTGAACCATAGGTCGGATAATTAAAATTCTTTTTTCCCTGGATTCCTTGGGTCACGACGCATCTCTCCATATAGGACACGCCAATTTGCACATGGGAAGATTTTTCACCATTTCAAATTTTCTCCAAAACACACTTTTTGCATTTTTTCCTACATATTTTCTTCAAATGTCACAAAAATGGGTACACATGATCTACTAACCCATGCAATGAACATAGTCAAGGGATATGTCTATAGTCCATACCATTCGTTCGTAACGGGCTTCCAGAGTTAGCGGGAGGGGCCCGTTTTGCAAATAATAGCCATAAATCACAAACAAAACGTTGAGTCAGCACTGAATTTCAACCACAGGCTGCGGGTGGCTTACTCAAGGAATCCCCAAAAGCGTTTCCAATTCAACCCGTAGGGGGCGTCACAAACGCGCAAAACGTAATTGTCCCCATTGACTTATAATGGGAGAAAGCAGAAATTCACATTCAAGTATTTTTCTTTCGCAAAGCATAGGGGCTACAGTTTCAAACCTTGCAGAGGAGATTCATAATGATTTTAAGAATAAATCAAAAAATAATTACATCACTCATCCTCATGGTGGCGCTATAACGGCCCACTTTACGTTTTGCCCCGTAACTCTTGAACCGTAGATCGGAAAATTAAAAGTATTTTTTCCCTGGATTCCTTGGGTCAAGACGCATCTCTCGATATAGGCCACGCCCATTTGCGTAGGGATAGATTTTCCGCCATCTTGAATTTTCTACAAAACACACTTTTTGCTCCTTTTCCTACATATTTTCTTCAAATGTCTTAAAAACCGGTACACTTGATCTATGAAGCCACGCGATAAACATAGTCAAAGGATATTTCGATAGTCCATACCGTTCGTTCGTAACGCGCTTCCAAACTTAGCGGGAGGGGCACGTTTCGCAAACGATAGCCATAAATCACAAACAATAGGTCGAGTCAACACTGAATTTCAACCACAGGTCGGGGGTGGCATACTCAACGAATCCCCAAAAGCATTTCCACTTCGACCCCTAGGGGGCGTCACAAACGCGCGAAACGTAACCGTTTCGTGCCAGAACGCGTTTTTCACGGGGACCGACCCTCTCACGACGAAACGCGGACGACTCGGCAGACGGTCTCACGGTCCGAACCGCCGCACGAGCTCGCGCATTTAGCGCGCTGCAGGCACACTTGTCAAAATTGACTCTGTCAATTCTAGTTAAGTGTGCCTATGCATAGCATGGGGACACTTATTGTTCTTGCTCATATTTATTTATTTAAGTCTGTCCATGCAATTCCCCAAAAGTTTGGCACGCTACTCCTCCCACAGTTTTTGCACCACACACTCCCGCCATATGTCAAATTGATCGGCTTGCTCGGGAATGGTGTGCTATCAAGTTGCTAAGAGAAAGGTTCTATAGTTTAATTGATATTAATTTATTAGTGAATTAATTTCCCCCATTGACTTATAATGGGAATCGCATTCAATTATTTTTTTCTCGCAAACCATAGGGGCTACAGTTTCAAGACTTGGAGAGGAGGTTCATAATGATTGTAAGAATTAATCAAAAAATAATTACATCACTCGGCCTCATGGTGGCGCTATAACGGCCAACTTTACGTTTTGCCTTGTAACTCATGAACCGTAGGTCGGAAAATTTAAATTATTTTTTCCCCGGATTCCTTGGGTCAAGACGCATCTCCGCATATAGGCCACGCCCATTTGCGTATGGGTAGATTTTCCGCCATCTTGAATTTTCTCCAAAACACACTTTTTGCTCCTTTTCCTACATATTTTCTTCAAATGTCTTAAAAACCGGTACACATGATCTATGAAGCCACGCGATAAACATAGTCAAAGGATATTTCGATAGTCCATACCGTTCGTTCGTAACACGCTTCCAAAGTTAGCGGGAGGGGCCCGTTTCACAAACGATAGCCATAAATCACAAACAATAAGTCGAGTCACCACCGAATTTCAACCACAGGTCGGGGGCGGCATACTCAACTAATCCCCAAAAGCATTTCCACTTCGACCCATAGGGGGCGTCACAAACGCGCGAAAGGTAACCGTTTCGTGCCAGAACGCGTTTTTCAGGGGGACCGACCCTCTCAAAACGAAACACGGACGACTCGGCGGACGGTCTCACGGTCCGAACCGCCGTACAAGGTCGCGCATTTAGCGAGCTGCAGGCACACTTGTCAAAATTGACTCTGTCAATTCTAGTATTGACTTTACAAGCGCACTCTCTAAACTTCGGCACGCTACTCCTCCCACAGTTTTTGCACCACACACTCGCGCCATATGTCAAAACGACCGGCTTACTCGGGAATGGTGTGCTAGTAACTTGCTAAGAGAAAGGTTCTATAGTTTAATTGATATTAATTTATTAGTGAATTAATTTTTCCCCATCGACTTATAATGGGACAATGCAAAAAGTCACATTCAAGTATTTTTCTCTCGCAAACCATAGGGGCTACAGTTTCAAACCTCGGAGAGGAGATTCATAATGATTTTAAGAATAAATTGAAAAATAATTACACCACTCATCCTCATGGTGGCGCTATAACGGCTCACTTTACGTTTTGCCCCGTAACTGTTGAACCGTAGATCGGAAAATGAAAATTATTTTTTCCCTGGCTTCCTTGGGTCAAGACGCATCTCCCCATATAGGCCACGCCCATTTGCGTAGGGATAGATTTTCCGCCATCTTGAATTTTCTCCAAAACACACTTTTTGCTCCTTTTCCTACATATTTTCTTCAAATGTCTTAAAAACCGGTACACATGATCTATGAAGCCACGCAATAAACATAGTCAAAGGATATTTTGATAGTCCATACCGTTAGTTCGTAACGCGCTTCCAAAGTTAGCGGGAGGGGCCCGTTTGGCAAAAAATTGCCCTAACTCACAAACAATAGGTCGAGTCACCACTGAATTTCAACCACAGGTCGGGGGTGGCATACTCAACGGATCCCCAAAAGCATTTCCACTTCGACCCCTAGGGGGCGTCACAAACGCGCCAAACGAAACCGTTTCGTGCCAGAACGCGTTTTTCGAGGGGACCGACCCTCTCACGACGAAACGCGGACGACTCGGCGGACGGTCTCGCGGTCCGAACCGCCGCACGAGGTCGCGCATTCAGCGCGCTGCAGGCACACTTGTCAAAATTGACTCTGTCAATTCTAGTTAAGTGTGCCTATGCATAGCATGGGCAGACTTATTGTTATCACTCATACTTAAGCCAGACATGGACACACACATGTATTTCCCCAAAGTTTGGCACGCTACTCCTCCCACAGTTTTTGCACCACACACTCGCGCCATATGTCAAATCGACCGGCTTACGCGGGAATCGTGTGCTATCAACTTGCTAAGAGAAAGGTTCTATAGTTTAATTAATATGAATTTATTAAGAAATTAATTAACCCTTACCTGTCCCCATTGACTTATAATGGGAATCGCATTCAATAATTTTTCTCTCGCAAACCATAGGGGCTACAGTTTCAAGACTCAGAGAGGAGGTTCATAATGATTACAAGGAATAAATAAAAAATAATAGCGTCATTTGGCCTCATGGTGGCGCTATAACAGCCGAGTGTACGTTTTGGCCTGTAACTGTTGAACCGTAGGTCGGAAAATTAAACTTATTTTTTCCCCGGATTCCTTGGGCCAAGACGCATCTCCCCATATAGGCCACGCCCATTTGCGCCAGGATAGATTTTCCGCCATCTTGAATTTTCTCCGAAACACACTTTTTGCTCCTTTTCCTACATATTTTCTTCAAATGTCTTAAAAACCGGTACACATGATCTATGAAGCCACGCGATAAACATAGTCAAAGGATATTTCGATAGTCCATACCGTTCGTTCGTAACACGCTTCTAAACTTAGCGGGAGGGGCACGTTTCGCAATCGATAGCCATAAATCACAAACGATAGGTCGAGTCAACACCGAATTTCAACCAAATGTCGGGGGTGGCATACTCAACGAATCCCCAAAAGCATTTCCACTTCGACCCCTAGGGGGCGTCAAAAACGCGCGAAACGTAACCGTTTCGTGCCAGAACGCGTTTTTCACGGGGACCGACCCTCTCACAACGAAACACGGGCGACTCGGCGGATATTCTCACCGTCCAAACCGCTGCACAAGGTCGCGCACTGCAGGCACACTTGTCAAAATTGACTCTGTCAATTCTAGTTAAGTGTGCCTATGCATAGCATGGGCAGACTTATTGTTATCGCTCATATTTACTTAAGTCTGTCCATACTTTTCCCCAAAGTTTGGCACGCTACTCCTCCCACAGTTTTTGCACCACACACTCGCGCCATATGTCAAATCGACCGGCTTACGCGGGAATCGTGTGCTATCAACTTGCTAAGAGAAAGGTACTATAGTTTAATTGATATGAATTTATTAGTGAATTAATTTTCCCCATTGACTTATAATGGGAATCGCATTCAATTATTTTTCTCTCGCAAACCATAGGGGCTACAGTTTCAAGACTTGGAGAGGAGGTTCATAATGATGTCAAGGATTAAATAAAAAATAATAGTGTCTTTTGGCCTCATGGTGGCGCTATAACAGCCCACTTTACCTTTTGGCCTGTAACTCTTGAACCATAGGTCGGAAAATTAAAAATCTTTTTTCCCTGGATTCCTTGGGTCATGACGCATCTCCCCATATAGGCCACGCCCATTTGCGCCAGGATAGATTTTCCGCCATCTTGCATTTTCTCCAAAACACACTTTTTGCTCCTTTTACAACATATTTTCTTCAAATGGCACAAAAAGCGGTACACATGATCTATGAACCCTTACAATGAACATACTCAAGGGATATTTTGATAGTCCATATCGTTCGTTCGTAACGCGCTTCTAAAGTTAGTGGGAGGAGCCCGTTTCGCAAACAATAGCCATAAATCACAAACAAAACGTCGAGTCAACACTGAATTTCAACCAAAGGTCAGGGGTGGCATACTCAACGAATCCCCAAAAGCATTTCCACTCGGCCACATGGTGGCGCTATAACGGACCACTTGCCTCGTAACTCTTGAACCGTAGATCGGAAAATGAAAATTATTTTTTCCCTGGATTCCTTGGGTCAAGACGCATCTCCCCATATAGGCCCCGCCCATTTGCGTAGGGCTAGATTTTCCGCCATTTTGAATTTTCTCCAAAACACACTTTTTGCTCCTTTTCCCACATATTTTCTTCAAATGTCACAAAAAGCGGTACACATGATCTATGAACCCACCCGATGAACCTATTCAAGGGATATTTCGATAGTCCTTACCGTTCGTCCGTAACGCGATTCCAAAGTTAGCGGGAGGGGCCCGTTTCGCAAACAATAGCCATAAATAACAAACAAAAGGTCGGGTCAACACCGAATTTCACTTAAAGGTCGGGGGTGGCATACTCTACGTATCCCGTAAAGCATTTCCACTTCGACCCGTAGGGGGCGTCACAAGCGCGCTAAACGTAACCCTTTCGGGCCAAAACGCGTTTTTCACGGGGAACGACCCTCTCACAATGAAACGCAGACGACTCGGCGGATGGTCTCACGGTCCGAACCGCTGCACGAGGTCGCGCATTTAGCGAGCTGCACTGCAGGCACACTTGTCAAAATTGACTCTGTCAATTCTAGTTAAGTGTGCCTATGCATAGCATGGGCAGACTTATTGTTATCACTCATACTTAAGCCAGACATGGAGACACACATGTATTTCCCCAAAGTTTGGCACGCTACTCCTCCCACAGTTTTTGCACCACACACTTGCGCCATATGTCAAATCGACCGGCTTACGCGGGAATCGTGTGCTATCAACTTGCTAAGAGAAAGGTTCTATAGTTTAATTGATATGAATTTATTAAGAAATTAATTAACCCTTACCTGTCCCCATTGACTTATAATGGGACAATGCAAAAAGTCACATTCAAGTATTTTTCTCTCGCAAACCATAGGGGCTACAGTTTCAAACCTCGGAGAGGAGATTCATAATGATTTTAAGAATAAATCGAAAAATAATTACACCACTCATCCTCATGGTGGCGCTATAACGGCTCACTTTACCTTTTGCCCCGTAACTCTTGAACCGTAGATCGGAAAATGAAAATTGTTTTTTCCCTGGATTCCTTGGGTCAAGACGCATCTCCCCATATAGGCCACGCCCATTTGCGTATGGGTAGATTTTCCGCCATCTTGAATTTTCTCCAAAACACACTTTTTGCTCCTTTTCCCACATATTTTCTTCAAATGTCTTAAAAACCGGTACACGTGATCTATGCAGCCACGCGATAAACATAGTCAAAGGATATTTTGATAGTCCGTACCGTTCGTTCGTAACGCGCTTCCAAAGTTAGCGGGAGGGGCCCGTTTCGCAAACGATAGCCATAAATCGCAAACAATAGGTCGAGTCAACACTGAATTTCAACCACAGGTCGGGGGTGGCATACTCAACGAATCCCCAAAAGCATTTCCACTTCGACCCCTAGGGGGCGTCACAAACGCGCGAAACGTAACCGTTTCGTGCCAAAACGCGTTTTTCACGGGGACCGACCCTCTCACAACGAAACGCAGGCGACTCGGCGGACGGTCTCACGGTCCGAACCGCCGCACAAGGTCGCGCATTCAGCGCGCTGCAGGCACACTTGTCAAAATTGACTCTGTCAATTCTAGTTTACTTACTTATGTCCATGGTTTTCCCCAAAGTTTGACACGCTACTCCTCCCACAGTTTTCGCACCACACACTCGCGCCATATGTGAAATCGACCGGCTTACTCGGGAATCGTGTGCTAGTAACTTGCTAAGAGAAAGGTTCTATAGTTTAATTGATATTAATTTATTAGTGAATTAATTTCCCCCCATTGACTTATAATGGGAATGGCAAAAACTCAAATTCAATTATTTGTCTCTCGCAAACCATAGGGGCTAGAGTTTCAAGACTTGGAGAGGAGGTTCATAATGATTTCAAGGATTAAATAAAAAATAATAGTGTCATTTGGCCTCATGGTGGCGCTGTAACAGCCCACTTTACGTTTTGGCCTGTAACTGTTGAACCGTAGATCGGAAAATTAAAATTCTTTTTTCCCTGGATTCCTTGGGTCATGACGCATCTCGCCATATAGGCCACGCCCATTTGCGCCAGGATAGATTTTCCGCCATCTTGAATTTTCTCCAAAACACACTTTTTGCTCATTTTCCTAAATTTTTTCTTCAAATGTCACGAAAAGCGGTATACCTGACCTATGAAGCCATGCAATGAACATACTCAAGGGATATTTTGATCGTCCGTACCGTTCGTTCGTAACGCGCTTCTAAAGTTAGCGGGATGGGCTTGTTTGGCAAACAATAGCCATAAATCACAAACAAAAGGTCCAGTCAACACTGAATTTCAACCACAGGTCGGGGGTGGCAAACTCAACGAATCCCCAAAAGCATTTCACTTGGCCACATGGTGGCGCTATAACGGACCACTTGCCTCGTAACTCTTGAACCGTAGGTCGGAGAATTAAAATTATTTTTTCCCTGGATTCCTTGGATCACGACGCATCTCTCCATATAGGCCACGCAAATTCGAACACTGCGAGATTTTTCACCATTTTGAATTTTCTCCAAAACACACTTTTTGCTCCTTTTCCTACATATTTTCTTCACATGTCACGAAAATGGGTACACATGATCTATGAACCCATGCAATGAACATAGTCAAGGGATATTTTGATAGTCCATACCGTTTGTTCGTAACGGGCTTCCAAATTTAGCGGGAGGGGCCCGTTTTGCAAACAATAGCCATAAATCACAAACAAAACGTTGAGTCAACACTGAATTTCTACCACAGGTTGCGGGTGGCTTACTCAACGAATCCCCAAAAGCATTTCCAATTCGACCCGTAGGGGGCGTCACAAACGCACAAAACGTAACCGTTTTGTGCCAAAACGTAACCGTTTTGTGCCAAAACGTAACCGTTTCGTGCCAGAACGCGTTCTTCACGGGGACCGACCCTCTCACGACGAAACGTGGACGACTCGGCGGACGGTCTCACGGTCCGAACCGCCGCACGAGGTCGGGCATCTAGCGCGCTGCAGGCACACTTGTCAAAATTGACTCTGTCAATTCTAGTTAAGTGTGCCTATGCATAGCATGGGACACTTATTGTTCTCGCTCATATTTATTTATTAAGTGTGCCTATGCATAGCATGGGACACTTATTGTTCTCGCTCATATTTATTTAGGTCTTTCTTTCTGTCCATACTTTTCCCCAAAGTTTGGCACGCTACTCCTCCCACAGTTTTTGCACCACACACTCGCGCCATATGTCAAATCGACCGGCTTACGCGGGAATGGTGTGCTAGTAAGTTGCTAAGAGAAAGGTTCTATAGTTTAATTGATATTAATTTATTAGTGAATTAATTTTCCCCATTGACTTAGAATGGGAATCGCATTCAATAATTTTCTCTCGCAAACCATAGGGGCTACAGTTTCAAGACTTGGAGAGGAGGTTCATAATGATTTCAAGGATTAAATAAAAAATAATAGCGTCATTTGGCCTCATGGTGGCGCTATAACAGCCCAGTTTACGTTTTGGCCTGTAACTGTTGAACCGTAGCTCGGAAAATTTAAATTATTTTTTCCCTGGATTCCTTGGGTCATGACGCATCTCCCCATATAGGCCCCGCCCATTTGCGTATGGGTAGATTTTCCGCCATCTTGGATTTTCTCCAAAACACACTTTTTGCTCCTTTTCCTACATACTTTCTTCAAATGTCTTAAAAACTGGTACACATGATCTTTGAAGCCATGCGAGACACATAGTCAAAGGATATTTCGATAGTCCGTACCGTTAGTTCGTAACGCACTTCCAAAGTTAGCGGGAGGGGCACGTTTCACAAACAACAGCCATAAATCACAAACAATAGGTCGAGTCAACACCGAATTTCAACCAGAGGTCGGGGGTGGCATACTCAACGAATCCCCAAAAGCATTTCCACTTCGACCCCTAGGGGGCGTCACAAACGTCACAAACGCGCAAAACGTAACGCTTCCCCATTGACTTATATTGGGAATCGCAAAAACTCACATTCAATTATTTTTCTCTCGCAAACCATAGGGGCTACAGTTTCAAGACTTGGAGAGGAGGTTCAAAATGATTTCAAGGATTAAATAAAAAATAATAGTGTCATTTGGCCTCATGGTGGCGCTATAACAGCCCAGTTTACGTTTTGGCCTGTAACTGTTGAACCGTAGGTCGGAAAATGAAAATTCTTTTTTCCCTGGATTCCTTGGGTCATGACGCATCTCCCCATATAGGCCCCGCCCATTTGCGTATGGGTAGATTTTCCGCCATCTTGAATTTTCTCCAAAACACACTTTTTGCTCCTTTTCCTACATATTTTCTTCAAATGTCTTAAAAACCGGTACACATGATCTATGACGCCACGCAATAAACATAGTCAAAGCATATGTCGATAGTCCGTACCGTTCGTTCGTAACACGCTTCCAAAGTTAGCGGGAGGGGCACGTTTCGCAAACGATAGCCATAAATCACAAACAATAGGTCGAGTCGACACTGAATTTCAACCACAGGTCGGGGGTGGCATACTCAACGGATCCCCATAAGCATTTCCACTTCGACCCCTAGGGGGCGTCACAAACGCGCGAAACGTAACCGTTTCATGCCAGAACGCGTTTTTCACGGGGACCGACCCTCTCACGACGAAACGCGGACGACTCGGCGGACGGTCTCACGGTCCAAACCGCTGCACAAGGTCGCGCGTTTAGCGCGCTGCAGGCACACTTGTCAAAATTGACTCTGTCAATTCTAGTATTGACTTTACAAGCGCACTCTCTAAACTTCGGCACGCTACTCCTCCCACAGTTTTTGCACCACACACTCGCGCCATATGTCAAAACGACCGGCTTACTCGGGAATCGTGTGCTAGTAACTTGCTAAGAGAAAGGTTCTATAGTTTAATTGATATTAATTTATTAGTGAATTAATTTTTCCCCATTGACTTATAATGGGACAATGCAAAAAGTCACATTCAAGTATTTTTCTCTCGCAAACCATAGGGGCTACAGTTTCAAACCTCGGAGAGGAGATTCATAATGATTTTAAGAATAAATTGAAAAATAATTACACCATTCATCCTCATGGTGGCGCTATAACGGCTCACTTTACGTTTTGCCCTGTAACTCTTGAACCGTAGATCGGAAAATGAAAATTATTTTTTCCCTGGATTCCTTGGGTCATGACGCATCTCCCCATATAGGCCCCGCCCATTTGCGTAGGGATAGCTTTTCCGCCATCTTTAATTTTCTCCAAAACACACTTTTTGCTCCTTTTCCAACATATTTTCTTCAAATGTCACAAAAACCGGTAGACATGATCTATGAAGCCACGCAATAAACATAGTCAAAGGATATTTCGATAGTCCGTACCGTTCGTTCGTAACACGCTTCCAAAGTTAGCGGGAGGGGCACGTTTCGCAAACGATAGCCATAAATCACAAACAATAGGTCGAGTCGACACTGAATTTCAACCACAGGTCGGGGGTGGCATACTCAACGGATCCCCAAAAGCATTTCCACTTCGACCCCTAGGGGGCGTCACAAACGCGCAAAAGGTAACCGTTTCGTGCCAGAACGCGTTTTTCACGGGGACCGACCCTCTCACAGCGAAACGCGGACGACTCGGCGGACGGTCTCACGGTCCGAACCGCCGCACGAGGTCGCGCGTTTAGCGCGCTGCAGGCACACTTGTCAAAATTGACTCTGTCAATTCTAGTATTGACTTTACAAGCGCACTCTCTAAACTTCGGCACGCTACTCCTCCCACAGTTTTTGCACCACACACTCGCGCCATATGTCAAAACGACCGGCTTACTCGGGAATCGTGTGCTAGTAACTTGCTAAGAGAAAGGTTCTATAGTTTAATTGATATTAATTTATTAGTGAATTAATTTTTCCCCATTGACTTATAATGGGACAATGCAAAAAGTCACATTCAAGTATTTTTCTCTCGCAAACCATAGGGGCTACAGTTTCAAACCTCGGAGAGGAGATTCAAAATGATTTTAAGAATAAATCGAAAAATAATTACACCATTCATCCTCATGGTGTCGCTATAACAGCTCACTTTACGTTTTGCCCTGTAACTCTTGAACCGTAGATCGGAAAATGAAAATTATTTTTTCCCTGGATTCCTTGGGTCATGACGCATCTCTCGATATAGGCCCCGCCCATTTGCGTAGGGATAGATTTTCCGCCATCTTGAATTTTCTCCAAAACACACTTTTTGCTCCTTTTCCTACATATTTTCTTCAAATGTCTTAAAAACCGGTACACATGATCTATGAAGCCACGCGATAAACACAGTCAAAGGATATTTCGATAGTCCCTACCGTTCGTTCGTAACGCGCTTCCAAAGTTAGCGGGAGGGGCACGTTTCGCAAACGATAGCCATAAATCACAAACGATAAGTCGAGTCAACACTGAATTTCAACCACAGGTGGGGGGTGGCACACTCAACGAATCCCCAAAAGCATTTCCACTTCGACCCCTAGGGGGCGTCACAACCGTGCGAAACGTAACCGTTTCGTGCCGGAACACGTTTTTCACGGGGACCAACCCTCTCACAACGAAACGCGGACGACTCGGCGGACGGTCTCGCGGTCCAAACCGCTGCACGAGGTCGCGCATTTATGGAGCTGCACTGCAGGCACACTTGTAAAAATTGACTCTGTCAATTCTAGTTAAGTGTGCCTATGCATAGCATGGGCAGACTTATTGTTATCGCTCATATTTACTTACTTAAGTCTGTCCATACTTTTCCCCAAAGTTTGGCACGCTACTCCTCCCACAGTTTTTGCACCACACACTCGCGCCATATGTCAAATCGACCGGCTTACTCGGGAATGGTGTGCTATCAAGTTGCTAAGAGAAAGGTTCTATAGTTTAATTGATATTAATTTATTAGTGAATTAATTTTCCCCATTGACTTATAATGGGAATCGCATTCAATTATTTTTCTCTCGCAAACCATAGGGGCTACAGTTTCAAGACTTGGAGAGGAGGTTCATAATGATTGTAAGAATTAATCAAAAAATAATGACATCACTCGGCCTCATGGTGGCGCTATAACGGCCAACTTTACGTTTTGCCCCGTAACTCTTGAACCGTCGGTCGGAAAATGAAAATTATTTTTTCCCTGGATTCCTTGGGTCATGACGCATCTCCCCATATAGGCCACGCCCATTTGCGTATGGATAGATTTTCCGCCATCTTGAATTTTGTCCAAAACACACTTTTTGCTCCTTTTCCTACATATTTTCTTCAAATGTCTTAAAAACCGGTACACATGATCTATGAAGCCACGCGATAAACATAGTCAAAGGATATTTTGATAGTCCGTACCGTTCGTTCGTAACGCGCTTCCAAAGTTAGCGGGAGGGGCCCGTTTCGCAAACGATAGCCATAAATCACAAACAATAGGTCGAGTCAACACTGAATTTCAACCACAGGTCGCGGGCGGCATACTCAACGATTCCTCAAAAGCATTTCCACTTCGACCCCTAGGGGGCGTCACAAATGCGCGAAACGTAACCGTTTCGTGCCAGAACGCGTTTTTCACGGGGACCGACCCTCTCACGACGAAACGCGGACGACTCGGCGGACGGTCTCACGGTCCGAACCGCCGCACGAGGTCGCGCATTTAGCGCGCTGCAGGCACACTTGTCAAAATTGACTGTCAATTCTAGTTAAGTGTGCCTATGCATAGCATGGGCAGACTTATTGTTATCACTCATACTTAAGCCAGACACACACACATGTATTTCCCCAAAGTTTGGCACGCTACTCCTCCCACAGTTTTTGCACCACACACTCGCGCCATATGTCAAATCGATGGGCTTACGCGGGAATCGTGTGCTATCAACTTGCTAAGAGAAAGGTTCTATAGTTTAATTGATATGAATTTATTAGTGAATTAATTAACCCTTACCTGTCCCCATTGAGTTATAATGGGAATCGCATTCAATTATTTTTCTCTCGCAAACCATAGGGGCTACAGTTTCAAGACTCGGAGAGGAGGTTCATAATGATTACAAGGAATAAATAAAAAATAATAGCGTCATTTGACCTCATGGTGGCGCTATAACAGCCCAGTGTACGTTTTGGCCTGTAACTGTTGAACCGTAGGTCGGAAACTTAAACTTATTTTTTCCCCGGATTCCTTGGGCCAAGACGCATCTCCCCATATAGGCCACGCCCATTTGCGCCAGGATAGATTTTCCGCCATCTTGAATTTTCTCCGAAACACACTTTTTGCTCCTTTTCCTACATATTTTCTTCAAATGTCTTAAAAACCGGTACACGTGATCTATGAAGCCACGCGATAAACATAGTCAAAGGATATTTTGATAGTCAATACCCTTCGTTCGTAACGCGCTTCCAAAGTTAGCGGGAGGGGCCCGTTTCGCAAACAAAAGCCATAAATCACAAACAATAGGTCGAGTCAACACTGAATTTCAACCACAGGTTGGGGGTGGCATACTCAACGAATGCCCAAAAGCATTTCCACTTCGACCCCTAGGGGGCGTCACAAACGCGAGAAACGTAACCGCTTCGTGCCAGAACGCGTTTTTCACGGGGACCGACCCTCTCACAACGAAACACAGACGACTCGGAGGATGGTCTCACAGTTTGAACTGCTTGCTTCCTTACTGTAGTGTACTGTACTGTACTGTACCTTAGTGTGCTGTACTGTACTTTACTGTACTGTACTGTACTGTATGTTATTGTACTGTGCTATACCTTACTGTGCTGTACCTTACTGCACTGTACTGTACTTAACCTTACTGTGCTGTACTTTACTGCACTGTATTGTACTGTACCGTACCTGCACTGTATTGCACTGTACCGTACCTTACTGTATTGTCAGTGTTGTACCCGAACGCGTTCAAAGAACGATCGTTCATGAACACGTTCATATTTTGGGCGAACGTGAACTGAACGTAATTGTTTTCGCTTGATGAACGATATTGTCGAACGCGGTCATTCTGACGCCCGTGAACGACGTTCGTCGGCGTTCGTCGGCCGTTCATGCGGCGGTCCGCGCCTCCGCGGTCGTCTGTCCTCTGCTCCTCTCGTCTCTCTTTTCATTCACGTGCTCCAATAGTAGGCACTGCACGCAGCAGTGCCTCGTGAACGTTCGTCGGAGGCTCCGTTGATATGCAGTGCTGTCTACTCTGCACTCTGCTCCTGCACTGTGTGTGTGTGTGTGTGTGTGTGTGTGTGTGTGTGTGTGTGTGTGTGTGTGTGTGTGTGTGTGTGTGTGTGTGTGTGTGTGTGAATCTCCTCCTCGTCTCGCAAGCCTGACTGACTATACTTTGTCCTATGTGTGTTGCACGGCGAGAATATCTGATCTGCAAGCTCACAACGCGTCGCATCCACGAGACAACGTGAGCTTGTAGATCAGCTATTTTAACCAACGCGGATCATGCTGTGCACGGTTTAGAAACGTCTGCCTTCTAGTGGGGTTCCTTGTACATGTAACTTTTTGTTTTTTTCTAGTGGGGTTCCCTGTACATGTAATTTTTTGTTTTCATTTCAAATGTGTGTTAAAGTTTCTTTCACTTCCAATTTGTAGATTATGGTCTATAGCACAATTTTGGTTAGAGTATCAAGACAGTAGATTGAAGAAAAATATATTTTTTGCCCTATTACCAAAATCGGAATTGTGTTTTTTGAACAATGTCTTAGTTTTCCCACAACTGCTGTGTAATATATATATTATTTTGTATTGCTATATCAAGTCAATACTGTGTGGGGAATCAATTGGAGTCAAATATTTGTTTTTGAATATTATGATATTTCACACAATGAGACAATAACATGGTTATTACATGCAGTCCTTCACAATAAGGGTGCAGGAAGACTGATGTTGTGGGCACCTCAATGTTAAGTTGGATGAAATTATTGCTGTGTGTGTTTCTATATAATATGGGTTGAGTCAATAATTTTGACAAATAATAGCATGCAGAAACGTCTAAACATTTATATAATATATAAATGTTTAGGTCTATATATATAATATATATATATATAGACCTTTATATATTTTTTCCCCTTTTTTTTGAATTGCCAAAAGTATAAAAAAAAAATATGGTTAAAAAAAGAACTAAAAAAGAACTATGTAGTTCATTTTGGGGAACCATGAACTTTAGTTCATAATGGGGAATTATGAACTAAAAATGAACTAGTTCATTTTAGAAGTTCTGAACTTGAACTTGAACTAGTTCATTTTTAAAGTGAACTTTCCCAACACTGTGTATTGTACTGTATCTTCTGTACTGTACTGTACTGTACTGTACCGTACCTTACTGTGCTGTAGTGTACAGTACCTTACTGTATTGTAGTGTACTGTATCTTCTGTACTGTTCTGTGCTGTACCTTACTGTGCCGTAGTGTACTGTACCTTGACTTGGCGGATTGTCTCACCGTCCAAACCGCTGCACAAGGTCGCGCACTGCAGGCACACTTGTCAAAATTGACTCTGTCAATTCTAGTTAAGTGTGCCTATGCATAGCATGGGCAGACTTATTGTTATCGCTCATATTTATTTATTAAGTGTGCCTATGCATAGCATGGGGACACTTATTGTTCTCGCTCATATTTATTTATTAAGTGTGCCTATGCATAGCATGGGCAGACTTATTGTTATCGCTCATATTTATTTATTTACTTACTTAAGTCTGTCCATACTTTTCCCCAAAGTTTGGCACGCTACTCCTCCCACAGTTTTTGCACCATACACTCGCGCCATATCTCAAATCGACCGGCTTACTCGGGAATGGTGTGCTATCAAGTTGCTAAGAGAAAGGTTCTATAGTTTAATTGATATTAATTTATTAGTGAATTAATTTTCCCCATTGACTTATAATGGGAATCGCATTCAATTATTTTTCTCTCGCAAACCATAGGGGCTACAGTTTCAAGACTTGGAGAGGAGGTTCATAATGATTGTAAGAATTAATCAAAAAATAATGACATCACTCGGCCTCATGGTGGCGCTATAACGGCCAACTTTACGTTTTGCCCCGTAACTCTTGAACCGTAGGTCGGAAAATGAAAATTATTTTTTCCCTGGATTCCTTGGGTCATGACGCATCTCCCCATATAGGCCACGCCCATTTGCGTATGGATAGATTTTCCGCCATCTTGAATTTTGTCCAAAACACACTTTTTGCTCCTTTTCCTACATATTTTCTTCAAATGTCTTAAAAACCGGTACACATGATCTATGAAGCCACGCAATAAACATAGTCAAAGGATATTTCGATAGTCCATACCGTTTGTTCGTAACGCGCTTCCAAAGTTAGCGGGAGGGGCCCGTTTCACAAACGATAGCCATAAATCACAAACAATAGGTCGCGGCAACACTGAATTTCAACCACAGGTCGGGGGTGGCATACTCAACAGATCCCCAAAAGCATTTCCACTTCGACTCATAGGGGGCGTCACAAACGCGCGAAACGTAACCGTTACGTGCCAGAACGCGTTTTTCAGGGGGAACGACCCTCTCAAGGGCACAAAGTATCAATGAAGTATTAAAAGTAAATGTACTCATTAAGAATATAAAAGTACTCATTATGAAGTAAAACATATTTGAGTAAAAGTACTCAAAAATACCAAAGAGTAAAAGTATTGTTAAAGTATCAAAAGTAATCATTGTGAAGTAAAAGTATATTTGAGTAAATGTACTCAAAATACCAAAGAGTATAAGTAAAAATGCCAAAGAGTAAAAGTATTGTTAGTATTAAAATGTATTCATCATCTGATCCACAAGCCCACATGCAGCCTTGTAGATCGGCTGTTTTTATTGTTTTATTTTTTAAATTGTTTCCCCCTGACTTAGTCTTTTCTAGGATCACCTTTTAGTTGAGCTTGTACCAGTGACTGTACTGTCAATGACACTGTATACCTATGACAGTCATATATCAATAATTAGTTCATTCGTGAATGACTTCCCTGTGGAAATAAGCCAAAAACATTACTAGGATCTCCTTTTAGTTGAGCTTGTACCAAAACATGTTTATTACGTATCTATCTATCTATCTTCCTAAGTCACATGCATTCACATTGCACTGAACGAACGAACGCACGCACGCACGCACGCACGCTGCGCAGGTCAGCTCAGCAGCTGGCTTTTTTTTTTTTTTTTTTTTTTGTAAAGCTCCAGCCAGAGTCAGGCGCCGAGGTGGGGGGACGGCACCAAGCCGGACTTGCGTGCTCAGGCAGTCCGAACCGCCGCACGAGGTCGCGCGTTTAGCGCGCTGCAGGCACACTTGTCAAAATTGACTCTGTCAATTCTAGTTTAAGTCTGTCCATGCAATTCCCCAAAAGTTTGGCACGCTACTCCTCCCACAGTTTTTGCACCACACACTCGCGCCATATGTCAAACCGACCGGGTTACTCGGGAATGGTGTGCTATCAAGTTGCTAAGAGAAAGGTTCTATAGTTTAATTGATATTAATTTATTAGTGAATTAATTTTCCCCATTGACTTATAATGGGAATCGCATTAAATTATTTTTCTCTCGCAAACCATAGGGGCTACAGTTTCAAGACTTGGATAGGAGGTTCATAATGATTGCAAGGATTAAATAATAAATAATAGTGTCATTTGGCCTCATGGTGGCGCTATAACAGCCCAGTTTACGTTTTGGCCTGTAACTCTTGAACCGTAGCTCGGAAAATGAAAATTTTTTTTCCCCTGGATTCCTTGGGTCATGACGCATCTCCCCATATAGGCCCCGCCCATTTGCGTATGGGTAGATTTTCCGCCATCTTGAATTTTCTCCAAAACACACTTTTTGCTCCTTTTCCTACATATTTTCTTCAAATGTCTTAAAAACCGGTACACATGATCTTTGAAGCCTTGCGAGAAACATAGTCAAAGGATATTTCGATAGTCCATACCGTTTGTTCGTAACGCGCTTCCAAAGTTAGCGGGAGGGGCACGTTTCACAAACAACAGCCATAAATCACAAACAACAGGTCGAGTCAACACCGAATTTCAACTAGAGGTCGGGGGTGGCATACTCAACGGATCCCCAAAAGCATTTCCACTTCGACCCCTAGGGGGCGTCACAAACGCGCGAAACGTAACCGTTTCGTGCCAAAACGCGTTTTTCACGGGGACCGACCCTCTCACAACGAAACGCGGACGACTCGGCGGACGGTCTCGCGGTCCGAACCGCCGCACGAGGTCGCGCATTTAGCGCGCTGCAGGCACACTTGTCAAAATTGACTCTGTCAATTCTAGTTAAGTGTGCCTATGCATAGCATGGGCAGACTTATTGTTATCACTCATACTTAAGCCAGACATGGAGACACACATGTATTTCCCCAAAGTTTGGCACGCTACTCCTCCCACAGTTTTTGCACCACACACTTGCGCCATATGTCAAATCGACCGGCTTACGCGGGAATCGTGTGCTATCAACTTGCTAAGAGAAAGGTTCTATAGTTTAATTGATATGAATTTATTAAGAAATTAATTAACCCTTACCTGTCCCCATTGACTTATAATGGGAATCGCATTCAATAATTTTTCTCTCGCAAACCATAGGGGCTACAGTTTCAAGACTCAGAGAGGAGGTTCATAATGATTACAAGGAATAAATAAAAAATAATAGCGTCATTTGGCCTCATGGTGGCGCTATAACAGCCCAGTGTACGTTTTGGCCTGTAACTGTTGAACCGTAGGTCGGAAAATTAAACTTATTTTTTCCCCGGATTCCTTGGGCCAAGACGCATCTCCCCATATAGGCCACGCCCATTTGCGCCAGGATAGATTTTCCGCCATCTTGAATTTTCTCCGAAACACACTTTTTGCTCCTTTTCCTACATATTTTCTTCAAATGTCTTAAAAACCGGTACACGTGATCTATGAAGCCACGCGATAAACATAGTCAAAGGATATTTCGATAGTCTATACCGTTCATTCGTAACGTGCTTCCAAAGTTAGCGGGAGGGGCCCGTTTTGCAAACAATAGCCATAAATCACAAACAAAAGGTCCATTCAACACTGAATTTCAACCACAGTTCGGGGGTGGCATACTCAACGAATCCCAAAAAGCATTTCCACTTGGCCACATGGTGGCGCTATAACGGACCGCTTGCCTCGTAACTCTTGAACCGTAGGTCACAGAATTACAATTCTTTTTTCCCTGGATTCCTTGGGTCACGACGCATCTCTCCATATAGGATATGCCAATTTGCACATGGGAAGATTTTCCGCCATCTTGAATTTTCTCCTAAACACACTTTTTACTCCTTTTGCTACAAATTTTCTTCAAATGTCTTAAAAACCGGTACACATGATCTTTAAAGCCATGCGATAAACATAGTCAAAGGATATCTCGATAATCCGTACCGTTCGTTCGTAACACGCTTCCAAAGTTAGCGGGAGGGGCCCGTTTGGCAAAAAATTGCCCTAACTCACAAACAATAGGTCGAGTCAACACTGAATTTCAACCACAGGTCGGGGGTGGCATAATCAACAGATCCCCAAAAGCATTTCCACTTCGACCCCTAGGGGGCGTCACAAACGCGCAAAAGGTAACCGTTTCGTGCCAGAACGCGTTTTTCACGGGGACCGACCCTCTCACAACGAAACGCGGACGACTCGGCGGACGGTCTCACGGTCCGAACCGCCGCACGGGGTCGCGCATTTAGCGCGCTGCAGGCACACTTTTCAAAATTGACTCTGTCAATTCTAGTTAAGTGTGCCTATGCATAGCATTGGCAACTTATTGCAATCGCTCATATTTATGTATGTATGTATGTATGTCCATGCTTTTCCCCAAAGTTTGGCACGCTACTCCTCCCACAGTTTTCGCACCACACACTCGCGCCATATGTCAAATCGACCGGCTTACTCGGGAATGGTGTGCTAGTAACTTGCTAAGAGAAAGGTTCTATAGTTTAATTGATATGAATTTATTAGTGAATTAATTTCCCCCATTGACTTATAATGGGAATTGCCAAAACTCACATTCAATTATTTTTCGCTCGCAAACCATAGGGGCTACAGTTTCAAGACTTGGAGAGGAGGTTCATAATGATTTCAAGGATTAAATAAAAAATAATAGTGTCGTTTGGCCTCATGGTGGCGCTATAACAGCCCACTTTACCTTTTGGCCTGTAACTGTTGAACCGTAGGTCGGAAAATTAAAATTCTTTTTTCCCTGGATTCCTTGGGTCAAGACGCATCTCCCCATATAGGCCACGCCCATTTGCGCCAGGATAGATTTTCCGCCATCTTGAATTTTCTCCAAAACACACTTTTTGCTCCTTTTCCTACATATTTTCTTCAAATTGCACAAAAAACGGTACACATGATCTATGAACCCATGCAATGAACATACTCAAGGGATATTGCGATAGTCCATTACGTTCGTTCGTAACGCGCTTCCAAAGTTAGCGGGAGGGGCCCGTTTTGCAAACAATAGCCATAAATCACAAACAAAAGGTCCAGTCAACACTGAATTTCAACCACAGGTCGGGGGTGGCATACTCAACGATCCCCAAAAGCATTTCCAATTGGCCACATGGTGGCGCTATAACGGACCACTTGCCTCGTAACTCTTGAACCATAGGTCGGAGAATTAAAATTCTTTTTTCCCTGGATTCCTTGGGTCACGACGCATCTCTCCATATAGGACACGCCAATTTGCACATGGGAAGATTTTTCACCATTTCAAATTTTCTCCAAAACACACTTTTTGCATTTTTTCCTACATATTTTCTTCAAATGTCACAAAAATGGGTACACATGATCTACTAACCCATGCAATGAACATAGTCAAGGGATATGTCTATAGTCCATACCATTCGTTCGTAACGGGCTTCCAGAGTTAGCGGGAGGGGCCCGTTTTGCAAATAATAGCCATAAATCACAAACAAAACGTTGAGTCAGCAATGAATTTCAACCACAGGCTGCGGGTGGCTTACTCAAGGAATCCCCAAAAGCGTTTCCAATTCGACCCGTAGGGGGCGTCACAAACGCGCAAAACGTAATTGTCCCCATTGACTTATAATGGGAGAAAGCAGAAATTCACATTCAAGTATTTTTCTTTCGCAAAGCATAGGGGCTACAGTTTCAAACCTTGCAGAGGAGATTCATAATGATTTTAAGAATAAATCAAAAAATAATTACATCACTCATCCTCATGGTGGCGCTATAACGGCCCACTTTACGTTTTGCCCCGTAACTCTTGAACCGTAGATCGGAAAATTAAAATTATTTTTTCCCTGGATTCCTTGGGTCAAGACGCATCTCTCGATATAGGCCACGCCCATTTGCGTAGGGATAGATTTTCCGCCATCTTGAATTTTCTCCAAAACACACTTTTTGCTCCTTTTCCTACATATTTTCTTCAAATGTCTTAAAAACCGGTACACTTGATCTATGAAGCCACGCGATAAACATAGTCAAAGGATATTTCGATAGTCCGTACCGTTCGTTCGTAACGCGCTTCCAAACTTAGCGGGAGGGGCACGTTTCGCAAACAATAGCCATAAATCACAAACAATAGGTCGAGTCAACACCGAATTTCAACCACAGGTCGGGGGTGGCATACTCAACGGATCCCCAAAAGCATTTCCACTTCGACCCCTAGGGGGCGTCACAAACGCGCGAAACGTAACCGTTTCGTGCCGGAACGCGTTTTTCACGGGGACCGACCCTCTCACAACGAAACGCGGACGACTCGGCGGACGGTCTCGCGGTCCGAACCGCTGCACGAGGTCGCGCATTTATGGAGCTGCACTGCAGGCACACTTGTCAAAATTGACTCTGTCAATTCTAGTTGACATTTACAAGCGCACTCTCTAAACTTCGGCACGCTACTAGTGCCGCACCATTTACGCCACCCACGCAATATATACATCAAAACGTGCGGCTCGGCCGGGAATGGTGTGCTAGTAACTTTCTTTCCGATCCGCGTTACCATGGCGACGTAATTGGCAAAAAACTATGCTTAATTTTCCCCATTGACTTATAATGGGACAATGCAAAAAGTCACATTCAAGTATTTTTCTCTCGCAAACCATAGGGGCTACAGTTTCAAACCTCTGAGAGGAGATTCATAATGATTTTAAGAATAAATCGAAAAATAATTACATCACTCATCCTCATGGTGGCGCTATAACGGCCTACTTTACGTTTTGCCCCGTAACTCTTGAACCGTAGATCAAAAAATTAAAATTTTTTTTTCCCTGGATTCCTTGGGTCAAGACGCATCTCCCGATATAGGCCACGCCCATTTGCGTAGGGATAGATTTTCCGCCATCTTGAATTTTCTCCAAAACACACTTTTTGCTCCTTTTCCTACATATTTTCTTCAAATGTCTTAAAAACCGGTACACATGATCTATGAAGCCACGCGATACACATAGTCAAAGGATATTTCGATAGTTCGTACCGTTCGTTCGTAACGCGCTTCCAAAGTTTGCGGGAGGGGCCCGTTTCGCAAACAATAGCCATAAATCACAAACAATACGTCGAGTCAACACTGAATTTCAACCACAGGTCGGGGGTGGCATACTCAACGAATCCCCAAAAGCATTTCAACTTCGACCCCTAGGGGGCGTCACAAACGCGCCAAACGTAACCGTTTCGTGCCGGAACGCGTTTTTCACGGGGACCGACCCTCTCACAACAAAACGCAGACGACTCGGCGGACGGTCTCACGGTCAAAACCGCTGCACGAGGTCGCGCATTTATGGAGCTGCACTGCAGGCACACTTGTCAAAATTGACCATGTCAATTCTAGTTAAGTGTGCCTATGCATAGCATGGGCAGACTTATTGTTATCACTCATACTTAAGCCAGACATGGAGACACACATGTATTTCCCCAAAGTTTGGCACGCTACTCCTCCCACAGTTTTTGCACCACACACTTGCGCCATATGTCAAATCGACCGGCTTACGCGGGAATCGTGTGCTATCAACTTGCTAAGAGAAAGGTTCTATAGTTTAATTGATATGAATTTATTAAGAAATTAATTAACCCTTACCTGTCCCCATTGACTTATAATGGGAATCGCATTCAATAATTTTTCTCTCGCAAACCATAGGGGCTACAGTTTCAAGACTCAGAGAGGAGGTTCATAATGATTACAAGGAATAAATAAAAAATAATAGCGTCATTTGGCCTCATGGTGGCGCTATAACAGCCCAGTGTACGTTTTGGCCTGTAACTGTTGAACCGTAGGTCGGAAAATTAAACTTATTTTTTCCCCGGATTCCTTGGGCCAAGACGCATCTCCCCATATAGGCCACGCCCATTTGCGCCAGGATAGATTTTCCGCCATCTTGAATTTTCTCCGAAACACACTTTTTGCTCCTTTTCCTACATATTTTCTTCAAATGTCTTAAAAACCGGTACACGTGATCTATGAAGCCACGCGATAAACATAGTCAAAGGATATTTCGATAGTCTATACCGTTCATTCGTAACGTGCTTCCAAAGTTAGCGGGAGGGGCCCGTTTTGCAAACAATAGCCATAAATCACAAACAAAAGGTCCATTCAACACTGAATTTCAACCACAGTTCGGGGGTGGCATACTCAACGAATCCCAAAAAGCATTTCCACTTGGCCACATGGTGGCGCTATAACGGACCGCTTGCCTCGTAACTCTTGAACCGTAGGTCACAGAATTACAATTCTTTTTTCCCTGGATTCCTTGGGTCACGACGCATCTCTCCATATAGGATATGCCAATTTGCACATGGGAAGATTTTCCGCCATCTTGAATTTTCTCCTAAACACACTTTTTACTCCTTTTGCTACAAATTTTCTTCAAATGTCTTAAAAACCGGTACACATGATCTTTAAAGCCATGCGATAAACATAGTCAAAGGATATCTCGATAATCCGTACCGTTCGTTCGTAACACGCTTCCAAAGTTAGCGGGAGGGGCCCGTTCGCTAACAATAGCCATAAATCACAAACAATAGGTCGAGTCAACACTGAATTTCAACCACAGGTCGGGGGTGGCATACTCAACGATTCCCCAAAAGCATTTCCACTTCGACCCCTAGGGGGCGTCACAACCGCACGAAACGTAACCGCTTCGTGCCAGAACGCGTTTTTCACGGGGACCGACCCTCTCACGACGAAACGCAGACGACTCGGAGGATGGTCTCACAGTTTGAACCGCTTGCTTCCTTACTGTAGTGTACTGTACCTTAGTGTGCTGTATTGTACTTTACTGTACTGTACTGTATGTTATTGTACTGTGCTATACCTTACTGTGCTGTACCTTACTGCACTGTGCTGTACTTTACCTTACTGTGCTGTACTTTACTGCACTGTATTGTACTGTACCGTACCTGCACTGTATTGCACTGTACCGTATCTTACTGTATTGTACTGTATCTTCTGTACTGTACTGTACTGTACTGTACTGTACCGTACCTTACTGTGCTGTAGTGTACAGTACCTTACTGTATTGTAGTGTACTGTATCTTCTGTACGGTTTTGTGCTGTACCTTACTGTGCCGTGGTTTACTGTACCTTATTGTACTGTATTGTGCTGTACCTTACTGTACCGTAGTGTACTGTATCTTCTGTAATGAACTGGATGGTAGTGTACTGTACTTTATGGTACTGTTCTGTGCCTTACTGTAGTGAACTGTAATACTGTACTGTACCTTAGTGTGCTGTACTGTACCTCGGGGGTGGCATACTCAACGAATCCCCAAAAGCATTTCCACTTCGACCCCTAGGGGGCGTCACAAACGCGCGAAACGTAACCGTTTCGTGCCAAAACGCGTTTTTCACGGGGACCGACCCTCTCACAACGAAACGCGGGCGACTCGGTGGACAGTCTCACGGTCCGAACCGCCGCACGAGGTCGCACATTCAGCGCGCTGCAGGCACACTTGTCAAAATTGACTCTGTCAATTCTAGTTAAGTGTGCCTATGCATAGCATGGGCAGACTTATTGTTATCGCTCATATTTACTTACTTAAGTCTGTCCATACTTTTCCCCAAAGTTTGGCACGCTACTCCTCCCACAGTTTTTGCACCACACACTCGCGCCATATGTCAAATCGACCGGCTTACTCGGGAATGGTGTGCTATCAAGTTGCTAAGAGAAAGGTTCTATAGTTTAATTGATATTAATTTATTAGTGAATTAATTTTCCCCATTGACTTATAATGGGAATCGCATTCAATTATTTTTCTCTCGCAAACCATAGGGGCTACAGTTTCAAGACTTGGAGAGGAGGTTCATAATGATTGTAAGAATTAATCAAAAAATAATTACATCACTCGGCCTCATGGTGGCGCTATAACGGCCAACTTTACGTTTTGCCCCGTAACTCTTGAACCGTAGATCGGAAAATGAAAATTATTTTTTCCCTGGCTTCCTTGGGTCAAGACGCATCTCCCCATATAGGCCACGCCCATTTGCGTAGGGATAGATTTTCCGCCATCTTGAATTTTGTCCAAAACACACTTTTTGCTCCTTTTCCTACATATTTTCTTCAAATGTCTTAAAAACCGGTACACATGATCTATGAAGCCACGCAATAAACATAGTCAAAGGATATTTTGATAGTCCATACCGTTCGTTCGTAACGCGCTTCCAAAGTTAGCGGGAGGGGCCCGTTTGGCAAAAAATTGCCCTAACTCACAAACAAAAGGTCGCGTCAACACTAAATTTCAACCACAGGTTGCGGGTGGCATACTCAACAGATCCCCAAAAGCATTTCCACTTCGACTCATAGGGGGCGTCACAAACGCGCGAAACGTAACCGTTACATGCCAGAACGCGTTTTTCAGGGGGACCGACACTCTCAAAACGAAACACGGACGACGGTGGACGGTCTCACGGTCCGAACCGCCGCACAAGGTCGCGCATTTAGCGAGCTGCAGGCACACTTGTCAAAATTGACTCCGTCAATTCTAGTATTGACTTTACAAGCGCACTCTCTAAACTTCGGCACGCTACTCCTCCCACAGTTTTTGCACCACACACTCGCGCCATATGTCAAAACGACCGGCTTACTCGGGAATGGTGTGCTAGTAACTTGCTAAGAGAAAGGTTCTATAGTTTAATTGATATTAATTTATTAGTGAATTAATTTTTCCCCATCGACTTATAATGGGACAATGCAAAAAGTCACATTCAAGTATTTTTCTCTCGCAAACCATAGGGGCTACAGTTTCAAACCTCGGAGAGGAGATTCATAATGATTTTAAGAATAAATTGAAAAATAATTACACCACTCATCCTCATGGTGGCGCTATAACGGCTCACTTTACGTTTTGCCCCGTAACTCTTGAACCGTAGATCGGAAAATGAAAATTATTTTTTCCCTGGCTTCCTTGGGTCAAGACGCATCTCCCCATATAGGCCACGCCCATTTGCGTAGGGATAGATTTTCCGCCATCTTGAATTTTCTCCAAAACACACTTTTTGCTCCTTTTCCTACATATTTTCTTCAAATGTCTTAAAAACCGGTACACATGATCTATGAAGCCACGCAATAAACATAGTCAAAGGATATTTTGATAGTCCATACCGTTCGTTCGTAACGCGCTTCCAAAGTTAGCGGGAGGGGCCCGTTTGGCAAAAAATTGCCCTAACTCACAAACAATAGGTCGAGTCACCACTGAATTTCAACCACAGGTCGGGGGTGGCATACTCAACGGATCCCCAAAAGCATTTCCACTTCGACCCCTAGGGGGCGTCACAAACACGCCAAACGAAACCGTTTCGTGCCAGAACGCGTTTTTCGAGGGGACCGACCCTCTCACGACGAAACGCGGACGACTCGGCGGACGGTCTCGCGGTCCGAACCGCCGCACGAGGTCGCGCATTTAGCGCGCTGCAGGCACACTTGTCAAAATTGACTCTGTCAATTCTAGTTAAGTGTGCCTGGCATGCAATGCCAAAACACTTATTACTCTCGCTCATATTTATTTATTTATTTATGTCTGTCCATACGATTCCCCAAAGTTTGGCACGCTACTCCTCCCACAGTTTTTGCACCACACACTCGCGCCATATGTCAAAACGACCGGCTTACTCGGGAATGGTGTGCTAGTAACTTGCTAAGAGAAAGGTTCTATAGTTTAATTGATATTAATTTATTAGTGAATTAATTTTTCCCCATTGACTTATAATGGGACAATGCAAAAAGTCACATTCAAGTATTTTTCTCTCGCAAACCATAGGGACTACAGTTTCAAACCTCGGAGAGGAGATTCATAATGATTTTAAGAATAAATAGAAAAATAATTACATCACTCATCCTCATGGTGGCGCTATAACGGCCCACTTTACGTTTTGCCCCGTAACTCTTGAACCGTAGATCGGAAAATTAAAATTATTTTTTCCCTGTATTCCTTGGGTCGAGACGCATCTCCCGATATAGGCCACGCCCATTTGCGTAGGGATAGATTTTCCGCCATCTTGAATTTTCTCCAAAACACACTTTTTGCTCCTTTTCCTACATATTTTCTTCAAATGTCTTAAAAACCGGTACACATGATCTATGAAGCCACGCGATAAACATAGTCAAAGGATATTTCGATAGTTCGTACCGTTCGTTCGTAACGCGCTTCCAAAGTTAGCGGGAGGGGCCCGTTTGGCAAAAAATTGCCCTAACTCACAAACAATAGGTCGAGTCGACACTGAATTTCAACCACAGGTCGGGGGTGGCATACTCAACGGATCCCCAAAAGCATTTCCACTTCGACCCCTAGGGGGCGTCACAAACGCGCAAAAGGTAACCGTTTCGTGCCAGAACGCATTTTTCACGGGGACCGACCCTCTCACAACGAAACGCGGACGACTCGGCGGACAGTCTCACGGTCCGAACCGCCGCACGGGGTCGCGCATTTAGCGCGCTGCAGGCACACTTGTCAAAATTGACTCTGTCAATTCTAGTATTGACTTTACAACCGCACTCTCTAAACTTCGGCACGCTACTCTTCCCACAGTTTTTGCACCACACACTCGCGCCATATGTCAAAACGACCGGCTTACTCGGGAATCGTGTGCTAGTAACTTGCTAAGAGAAAGGTTCTATAGTTTAATTGATATTAATTTATTAGTATATTAATTTTTCCCCATTGACTTATAATGGGACAATGCAAAAAGTCACATTCAAGTATTTTTCTCTCGCAAACCATAGGGGCTACAGTTTCAAACCTCGGAGAGGAGATTCATAATGATTTTAAGAATAAATCGAAAAATAATTACACCACTCATCCTCATGGTGGCGCTATAACGGCTCACTTTACGTTTTGCCCCGTAACTCTTGAACCGTAGATCGGAAAATGAAAATTATTTTTTCCCTGGATTCCTTGGGTCAAGACGCATCTCCCCATATAGGCCACGCCCATTTGCGTAGGGATAGATTTTCCGCCATCTTGAATTTTGTCCAAAACACACTTTTTGCTCCTTTTCCTACATATTTTCTTCAAATGTCTTAAAAACCGGTACACATGATCTATGAAGCCACGCGATAAACATAGTCAAAGGATATTTCGATAGTCCGTACCGTTCGTGCGTAACACGCTTCCAAAGTTTGCGGGAGGGGCACGTTTCGCAAACAATAGCCATAAATCACAAACAATAGGTCGAGTCAACACTGAATTTCAACCACAGGTCGGGGGTGGCATACTCAACGAATCCCCAAAAGCATTTCCACTTCGACCCCTAGGGGGCGTCACAAACGCGCGAAACGTAACCGTTTCGTGCCGGAACGCGTTTTTCACGGGGACCGACCCTCTCACAACGAAACGCGAACGACTCGGCGGATGGTCTCACCGTCCAAACCGCTACACAAGGTCGTGCATTGCAGGCACACTTGTCAAAATTGACTCTGTCAATTCTAGTTAAGTGTGCCTATGCATAGCATGGGCAGACTTATTGTTATCGCTCATATATATTTATTTAAGTCTTTCTGTCCATACTTTTCCCCAAAGTTTGGCACGCTACTCCTCCCACAGTTTTGGCACCACACACTCGCGCCATATGTCAAATCGACCGGCTTCATCGGGAATCGTGTGCTATCAAGTTGCTAAGAGAAAGGTTCTATAGTTTAATTGATAATAATTTATTAGTGAATTAATTTTCCCCATTGACTTATAATGGGAATCGCAAAACTTATTTTTCTCTCGCAAACCATAGGGGCTACAGTTTCAAGACTTGGAGAGGAGGTTCATAATGATTTCAAGGATTAAATAATAAATAATAGTGTCATTTGGCCTCATGGTGGCGCTATAACAGCCCAGTTTACGTTTTGGCCACGCCCATTTGCGTATGGGTAGATTTTCCGCCATCTTGAATTTTCTCCAAAACACACTTTTTGCTCCTTTTCCTACATATTTTATTCAAATGTCTTAAAAACCGGTACACATGATCTATGAAGCCACGCGATAAACATAGTCAAAGGATATTTCGATAGTCCATACCGTTCGTTCGTAACACGCTTCCAAAGTTAGCGGAAGGGGCCCGTTTCACAAACGATAGCCATAAATCACAAACAATAAGTCGAGTCACCACCGAATTTCAACCACAGGTCGGGGGCGGCATACTCAACTAATCCCCAAAAGCATTTCCACTTCGACCCATAGGGGGCGTCACAAACGCGCGAAACGTAACCGTTTCGTGCCAGAACGCGTTTTTCAGGGGGACCGACCCTCTCAAAACGAAACACGGACGACTCGGCGGACGGTCTCACGGTCCGAACCGCCGCACAAGGTCGCGCATTTAGCGAGCTGCAGGCACACTTGTCAAAATTGACTCTGTCAATTCTAGTTAAGTGTGCCTATGCATAGCATGGGCAGACTTATTGTTATCACTCATACTTAAGCCAGACATGGACACACACATGTATTTCCCCAAAGTTTGGCACGCTACTCCTCCCACAGTTTTTGCACCACACACTTGCGCCATATGTCAAATCGACCGGCTTACGCGGGAATCGTGTGCTATCAACTTGCTAAGAGAAAGGTTCTATAGTTTAATTGATATGAATTTATTAAGAAATTAATTAACCCTTACCTGTCCCCATTGACTTATAATGGGAATCGCATTCAATAATTTTTCTCTCGCAAACCATAGGGGCTACAGTTTCAAGACTCAGAGAGGAGGTTCATAATGATTACAAGGAATAAATAAAAAATAATAGCGTCATTTGGCCTCATGGTGGCGCTATAACAGCCCAGTGTACGTTTTGGCCTGTAACTGTTGAACCGTAGGTCGGAAAATTAAACTTATTTTTTCCCCGGATTCCTTGGGCCAAGACGCATCTCCCCATATAGGCCACGCCCATTTGCGCCAGGATAGATTTTCCGCCATCTTGAATTTTCTCCAAAACACACTTTTTGCTCCTTTTCCTACATATTTTCTTCAAATGTCTTAAAAACCGGTACACATGATCTATGAAGCCACGCGATGAACATAGTCAAAGGATATGTCGATAGTCAGTACCGTTCGTTCGTAACGCGCTTCCAAAGTTAGCGGGAGGGGCACGTTTCGCAAACGATAGCCATAAATCACAAACAATAGGTCGAGTCGGCACTGAATTTCAACCACAGGTCGGGGGTGGCATACTCAACGGATCCCCAAAAGCATTTCCACTTCGACCCCTAGGGGGCGTCACAAACGCGCGAAACGTAACCGTTTCATGCCAGAACGCGTTTTTCACGGGCACCGACCCTCTCACGACGAAACGCAGACGACAATTATTTTTCTCTCGCAAACCATAGGGGCTACAGTTTCAAGACTTGGAGAGGAGGTTCAAAATGATTTCAAGGATTAAATAAAAAATAATAGTGTCATTTGGCCTCATGGTGGCGCTATAACAGCCCAGTTTACGTTTTGTCCTGTAACTGTTGAACCGTAGGTCGGAAAATGAAAATTCTTTTTTCCTTGGATTCCTTGGGTCATGACGCATCTCCCCATACAGAACGCATTTTTCACGGGGACCGACCCTCTCATGACGAAACGCGGACGACTCGGCAAACGGTCTCACGGTCCGAACCGCCGCGCGAGGTCGCGCGTTTAGCGCGCTGCAGGCACACTTGTCAAAATTGACTCTGTCAATTCTAGTATTGACTTTACAAGCGCACTCTCTAAACTTCGGCACGCTACTCCTCCCACAGTTTTTGCACCACACACTCGCGCCATATGTCAAAACGACCGGCTTACTCGGGAATCGTGTGCTAGTAACTTGCTAAGAGAAAGGTTCTATAGTTTAATTGATATTAATTTATTAGTGAATTAATTTGTCCCCATTGACTTATAATGGGACAATGCAAAAAGTCACATTCAAGTATTTTTCTCTCGCAAACCATAGGGGCTACAGTTTCAAACCTCGGAGAGGAGATTCATAATGATTTTAAGAATAAATCGAAAAATAACTACACCACTCATCCTCATGGTGGCGCTATAACGGCTCACTTTACGTTTTGCCCCGTAACTCTTGAACCGTAGATCGGAAAATGAAAATTATTTTTTCCCTGGATTCCTTGGGTCATGACGCATCTCCCCATATAGGCCTCGCCCATTTGCGTAGGGATAGATTTTCCGCCATCTTGAATTTTCTCCAAAACACACTTTTTGCTCCTTTTCCTACATATTTTCTTCAAATGTCTTAAAAACCGGTACACATGATCTATGAAGCCATGCAATAAACATAGTCAAAGGATATTTCGATAGTCTATACCGTTCGTTCGTAACGGCCTTCCAAAGTTAGCGGGAGGGGCCCATTTCGCAAACGAGAGCCATAAATCACAAACAAAAGGTCGAGTCAACACTGAATTTTAACCACAGGTCGCGGGTGGCATACTCAACGTTTCCCCAAAAGCATTTCCACTTCGACCCATAGGGGGCGTCACAAACGCGCGAAACGTAACCGCTTTGTGCCAGAACGCGTTTTTCACGGGGACCGACCCTCTCACAACGAAACACGGGCGACTCGGCGGATTGTCTCACCGTCCAAACCGCTGCACAAGGTCGCGCACTGCAGGCACACTTGTCAAAATTGACTCTGTCAATTCTAGTATTGACTTTACAAGCGCACTCTCTAAACTTCGGCACGCTACTCCTCCCACAGTTTTTGCACCACACACTCGCGCCATATGTCAAAACGACCGGCTTACTCGGGAATCGTGTGCTAGTAACTTGCTAAGAGAAAGGTTCTATAGTTTAATTGATATTAATTTATTAGTGAATAAATTTTTCCCCATTGACTTATAATGGGACAATGAAAAAAGTCACATTCAAGTATTTTTCTATCGCAAACCATAGGGCCTACAGTTTCAAACCTTGTAGAGGAGATTCATAATGATTTTAAGAATAAATCGAAAAATAATTACACCATTCATCCTCATGGTGGCGCTATAACGGCTCACTTTACGTTTTGCCACGTAACTCTTGAACCGTAGATCGGAAAATGAAAATTATTTTTCCCCTGGATTCCTTGGGTCAAGACGCATCTCCCCATATAGGCCACGCCCATTTGCGTATGGATAGATTTTCCGCCATCTTGAATTTTCTCCAAAACACACTTTTTGCTCCTTTTCCTACATATTTTCTTCAAATGTTTTAAAAACCGGTACACATGATCTATGAAGGCATGCAATAAACATAGTCAAAGGATATTTCGATAGTCCATACCGTTCGTTCGTAACGGCCTTCCAAAGTTAGCTTGAGGGGCCCGTTTCGCAAACGAGAGCCATAAATCACAAACAAAAGGTCAAGTCAACACTGAATTTTAACCACGGGTCTAGGGGGCGTCACAAACGCGCGAAACGTAACCGTTTCGTGCCGGAACGCGTTTTTCACGGGGACCGACCCTCTCACGACGAAACGCGGACGACTCGGCGGACGGTCTCGCGGTCCGAACCGGTGCACGAGGTCGCGCATTTATGGAGCTGCACTGCAGGCACACTTGTCAAAATTGACTCTGTCAATTCTAGTGTATGTATGTCCATGCTTTTCCCCAAAGTTTGACACGTTTCACAGACCACAGTTTTTGCGCCACACACTCGCGCCATATGTCAAACCGACCGGATTACTCGGGAATGGTGTGCTAGTAACTTGCTAAGAGAAAGGTTCTATAGTTTAATTGATATTAATTTATTAGTGAATTAATTTTTCCCCATCGACTTATAATGGGACAATGCAAAAAGTCACATTCAAGTATTTTTCTCTCGCAAACCATAGGGGCTACAGTTTCAAGACTCGGAGAGGAGGTTCATAATGATTACAAGGAATAAATAAAAAATAATAGCGTCATTTGGCCTCATGGTGGCGCTATAACAGCCCAGTGTACGTTTTGGCCTGTAACTGTTGAACCGTAGGTCGGAAACTTAAAATTATTTTTTCCCCGGATTCCTTGGGTCGAGACGCATCTCCCCATATAGGCCACGCCCATTTGCGCCAGGATAGATTTTCCGCCATCTTGAAATTTCTCCGAAACACACTTTTTGCTCCTTTTCCTACATATTTTCTTCAAATGTCTTAAAAACCGGTACACATGATCTATGAAGCCACGCGATAAACATAGTCAAAGAATATTTCGATAGTCCGTACCGTTCGTTCGTAACGCGCTTCCAAAGTTAGCGGGAGGGGCACGTTTCGCAAACGATAGCCATAAATCACAAACAATAGGTCGAGTCAACACTGAATTTCAACCACAGGTCGGGGGTGGCATACTCAACCAATCCCCAAAAGCATTTCCACTTCGACCCCTAGGGGGCGTCACAAACGCGTAAAACGTAACCGTTTCGTGCCGGAACGCGTTTTTCACGGGGACGGACCCTCTCACAACGAAACACAGACAACTTGGCGGATGGTCTCACCGTCCAAACCGCTACACAAGGTCGTGCATTGCAGGCACACTTGTCAAAATTGACTCTGTCAATTCTAGTTAAGTGTGCCTATGCATAGCATGGGACACTTATTGTTCTCGCTCATATTTATTTATTTATTTATGTCTGTCCATACGATTCCCCAAAGTTTGGCACGCTACTCCTCCCACAGTTTTTGCAACACACACTCGCGCCATATGTCAAATCGACCGGCTTACTCGGGAATGGTGTGCTAGTAACTTGCTAAGAGAAAGGTTCTATAGTTTAATTGATATTAATTTATTAGTGAATTAAATTGTCCCCATTGACTTATAATGGGAGAAAGCAAAAATTCACATTCAATTATTTTTCTCTCGCAAACCATAGGGGCTACAGTTTCAAGACTTGGAGAGGAGGTTCATAATGATTGTAAGAATTAATCAAAAAATAATTACATCACTCGGCCTCATGGTGGCGCTATAACAGCCCACTTTACGTTTTGGCCTGTAACTGTTGAACCGTAGGTCGGAAAATTAAAATTATTTTTTCCCTGGATTCCTTGGGTCAAGACGCATCTCCCGATATAGGCCACGCCCATTTGCGCCTGGATAGATTTTCCGCCATCTTGAATTTTCTCCAAAACACACTTTTTGTTCCTTTTCCGACATATTTTCTTCAAATTGCACAAAAAACGGTACACATGATCTATGAACCCATGCAATGAACATACTCAAGGGATATTGCGATAGTCCATTACGTTCGTTCGTAACGCGCTTCCAAAGTTAGCGGTAGGGGCCCGTTTTGCAAACAATAGCCATAAATCACAAACAAAAGGTCCAGTCAACACTGAATTTCAACCACAGGTCGGGGGTGGCATACTCAACGATCCCCAAAAGCATTTCCAATTGGCCACATGGTGGCGCTATAATGGACCACTTGCCTCGTAACTCTTGAACCATAGGTCGGAGAATTAAAATTATTTTTTCCCTGGATTCCTTGGGTCACGACGCATCTCTCCATATAGGACACGCCAATTTGCACATGGGAAGATTTTTCACCATTTCAAATTTTCTCCAAAACACACTTTTTGCATTTTTTCCTACATATTTTCTTCAAATGTCACAAAAATGGGTACACATGATCTACTAACCCATGCAATGAACATAGTCAAGGGATATGTCTATAGTCCATACCATTCGTTCGTAACGGGCTTCCAGAGTTAGCGGGAGGGGCCCGTTTTGCAAATAATAGCCATAAATCACAAACAAAACGTTGAGTCAGCAATGAATTTCAACCACAGGCTGCGGGTGGCTTACTCAAGGAATCCCCAAAAGCGTTTCCAATTCGACCCGTAGGGGGCGTCACAAACGCGCAAAACGTAATTGTCCCCATTGACTTATAATGGGAGAAAGCAGAAATTCACATTCAAGTATTTTTCTTTCGCAAAGCATAGGGGCTACAGTTTCAAACCTTGCAGAGGAGATTCATAATGATTTTAAGAATAAATCAAAAAATAATTACATCACTCATCCTCATGGTGGCGCTATAACGGCCCACTTTACGTTTTGCCCCGTAACTCTTGAACCGTAGATCGGAAAATTAAAATTATTTTTTCCCTGGATTCCTTGGGTCAAGACGCATCTCTCGATATAGGCCACGCCCATTTGCGTAGGGATAGATTTTCCGCCATCTTTGATTTTCTCCAAAACACACTTTTTGCTCCTTTTCCTACATATTTTCTTCAAATGTCTTAAAAACCGGTACACTTGATCTATGAAGCCACGCGATAAACATAGTCAAAGGATATTCCGATAGTCCATACCGTTCGTTCGTAATGCGCTTCCAAACTTAGCGGGAGGGGCACGTTTCGCAAACGATAGCCATAAATCACAAACAATAGGTCGAGTCAACACCGAATTTCAACCACAGGTCGGGGGTGGCATACTCAACGGATCCCCAAAAGCATTTCCACTTCGACCCCTAGGGGGCGTCACAAACGCGCGAAACGTAACCGTTTCGTGCCAAAACGCGTTTTTCACGGGGACCGACCCTCTCACGACGAAACGCAGGCGACTCGGCGGACGGTCTCACTGTCCGAACCGCCGCACGAGGTCGCGCATTTAGCGAGCTGCAGGCACACTTGTCAAAATTGACTCTGTCAATTCTAGTTAAGTGTGCCTATGCATAGCATGGGGACACTTATTGTTCTCGCTCATATTTATTAAGTGTGCCTATGCATAGCATGGGCAGACTTATTGTTATCGCTCATATTTATTTATTTACTTACTTAAGTCTGTCCATACTTTTCCCCAAAGTTTGGCACGCTACTCCTCCCACAGTTTTCGCACCAAACACTCGCGCCATATGTCAAATCGACCGGCTTACTCGGGAATGGTGTGCTATCAAGTTGCTAAGAGAAAGGTTCTATAGTTTAATTGATATTAATTTATTAGTGCATTAATTTCTCCCCATTGACTTATAATGGGAATCGCAAAACTCACATTCATTTATTTTTCTCTCGCAAACCATAGGGGCTACAGTTTCAAGACTTGGTGAGGAGGTTCATAATGATTTCAAGGATTAAATGAAAAATAATAGTGTCATTTGGCCTCATGGTGGCGCTATAACAGCCCAGTTTACGTTTTGGCCTGTAACTGTTGAACCGTAGGTCGGAAAATGAAAATTCTTTTTTCCCTGGATTCCTTGGGTCATGACGCATCTCCCCATATAGGCCACGCCCATTTGCGTATGGGTAGTTTTTCCGCCATCTTGAATTTTCTCCAAAACACACTTTTTGCTCCTTTTCCTACATATTTTCTTCAAATGTCTTAAAAACCGGTACACATGATCTATGAAGCCACGCGATAAACATAGTCAAAGGATATGTCGATAGTCCGTACCGTTCGTTCGTAACGCGCTTCCAAAGTTAGCGGGAGGGGCACGTTTCGCAAACAACAGCCATAAATCACAAACAATAGGTCGCGGCAACACTGAATTTCAACCACAGGTCGGGGGTGGCATACTCAAGGAATCCCCAAAAGCATTTCCACTTCGACCCCTAGGGGGCGTCACAAACGCGCGAAAGGTAACCGTTTCGTGCCAGAACGCGTTTTTCACAGGGACCGACCCTCTCACAACGAAACGCGGACGACTCGGCGGACGGTCTCACGGTCCGAACCGCCGCACAAGGTCGCGCATTTAGCGCGCTGCAGGCACACTTGTAAAAATTGACTCTGTCAATTCTAGTTTAAGTCTGTCCATGCAATTCCCCAAAAGTTTGGCACGCTACTCCTCCCACAGTTTTTGCACCACACACTCGCGCCATATGTCAAATCGACCGGCTTACGCGGGAATCGTGTGCTATCAACTTGCTAAGAGAAAGGTACTATAGTTTAATTGATATTAATTTATTAGTGAATTAATTTTCCCCATTGACTTATAATGGGAATCGCATTCAATTATTTTTCTCTCGCAAACCATAGGGGCTACAGTTTCAAGACTTGGAGAGGAGGTTCATAATGATTGTAAGAATTAATCAAAAAATAATTACATCACTCGGCCTCATGGTGGCGCTATAACGGCCAACTTTATGTTTTGCCCCGTAACTCTTGAACCGTAGGTCGGAAAATTAAAATTATTTTTTCCCTGGATTCCTTGGGTCAAGACGCATCTCCCCATATAGGCCACGCCCATTTGCGCCAGGATAGATTTTCCGCCATCTTTAATTTTCTCCAAAACACACTTTTTGCTCCTTTTCCTACATATTTTCTTCAAATGTCTTAAAAACCAGTACACATGATCTATGAAGCCATGCCATAAACATAGTCAAAGGATATTTCGATAGTCCGTACCGTTCGTTCGTAACGCGCTTCCAAAGTTAGCGGGAGGGGCCCGTTACGCAAACGATAGCCATAAATCACAAACAATAGGTCGAGTCAACACTGAATTTCAACCACAGGTCAGGGGTGGCATACTCAACGAATCCCCAAAAGCATTTCCACTTCGACCCCTAGGAAGCGTCACAAACGCGCGAAACGTAACCGTTTCGTGCCAGAACGCGTTTTTCACGGGGACCGACCCTCTCACAACGCAACGCAGACGACTCAGCGGACATTCTCACAGTCCGAACCGCCGCACAAGGTCGCGCATTTAGCGCGCTGCAGGCACACTTGTCAAAATTGACTCCGTCAATTCTAGTTAAGTGTGCCTATGCATAGCATGGGCAGACTTATTGTTATCGCTCATATTTACTTACTTAAGTCTGTCCATACTTTTCCCCAAAGTTTGGCACGCTACTCCTCCCACAGTTTTTGCACCACACACTCGCGCCATATGTCAAATCGACCGGCTTACTCGGGAATGGTGTGCTATCAAGTTGCTAAGAGAAAGGTTCTATAGTTTAATTGATATTAATTTATTAGTGAATTAATTTTCCCCATTGACTTATAATGGGAATCGCATTCAATTATTTTTCTCTCGCAAACCATAGGGGCTACAGTTTCAAGACTTGGAGAGGAGGTTCATAATGATTGTAAGAATTAATCAAAAAATAATGACATCACTCGGCCTCATGGTGGCGCTATAACGGCCAACTTTACGTTTTGCCCCGTAACTCTTGAACCGTAGGTCGGAAAATGAAAATTATTTTTTCCCTGGATTCCTTGGGTCATGACGCATCTCCCCATATAGGCCACGCCCATTTGCGTATGGATAGATTTTCCGCCATCTTGAATTTTGTCCAAAACACACTTTTTGCTCCTTTTCCTACATATTTTCTTCAAATGTCTTAAAAACCGGTACACATGATCTATGAAGCCACGCGATAAACATAGTCAAAGGATATTTCGATAGTCCATACCGTTTGTTCGTAACGCGCTTCCAAAGTTAGCGGGAGGGGCCCGTTTCACAAACGATAGCCATAAATCACAAACAATAAGTCGAGTCACCACCGAATTTCAACCACAGGTCGGGGGTGGCATACTCAACGAATCCCCAAAAGCATTTCCACTTCGACCCCTAGGGGGCGTCACAAACGCGCCAAACGTAACCGTTTCGTGGCAGAACGCGTTTCAGACACAGGCATTGCGATTGAGCTGTGCTGTACTTTACTGCACTGTATTGTACTGTACCGTACCGTACTGTATTGTACTCTGTCTTCTGTACTGTACTGTACTGTACTGTACTGTACTGTACTGTACTGTACTGTACTGTACCTTACTCTGCTGTAGTGTACTGTACCTTACTGTATTGTAGTGTACTGTATCTTCTGTACTGTCTGTGCTGTAGCTTACTGTGCTGTAGTGTACTGTACCTTGACGACTCGGCGGACGGTCTCACGCACGGTCCGAACCGCCGCACGGGGTCGCGCATTTAGCGCGCTGCAGGCACACTTGTCAAAATTGACTCTGTCAATTCTAGTTAAGTGTGCCTATGCATAGCATGGGACACTTATTGTTCTCGCTCATATTTATTTATTTATTTATGTCTGTCCATACGATTCCCCAAAGTTTGGCACGCTACTCCTCCCACAGTTTTTGCAACACACACTCGCGCCATATGTCAAATCGACCGGCTTACTCGGGAATGGTGTGCTAGTAACTTGCTAAGAGAAAGGTTCTATAGTTTAATTGATATTAATTTATTAGTGAATTAAATTGTCCCCATTGACTTATAATGGGAGAAAGCAAAAATTCACATTCAATTATTTTTCTCTCGCAAACCATAGGGGCTACAGTTTCAAGACTTGGAGAGGAGGTTCATAATGATTGTAAGAATTAATCAAAAAATAATTACATCACTCGGCCTCATGGTGGCGCTATAACAGCCCACTTTACGTTTTGGCCTGTAACTGTTGAACCGTAGGTCGGAAAATTAAAATTATTTTTTCCCTGGATTCCTTGGGTCAAGACGCATCTCCCGATATAGGCCACGCCCATTTGCGCCTGGATAGATTTTCCGCCATCTTGAATTTTCTCCAAAACACACTTTTTGTTCCTTTTCCGACATATTTTCTTCAAATTGCACAAAAAACGGTACACATGATCTATGAACCCATGCAATGAACATACTCAAGGGATATTGCGATAGTCCATTACGTTCGTTCGTAACGCGCTTCCAAAGTTAGCGGTAGGGGCCCGTTTTGCAAACAATAGCCATAAATCACAAACAAAAGGTCCAGTCAACACTGAATTTCAACCACAGGTCGGGGGTGGCATACTCAACGATCCCCAAAAGCATTTCCAATTGGCCACATGGTGGCGCTATAATGGACCACTTGCCTCGTAACTCTTGAACCATAGGTCGGAGAATTAAAATTATTTTTTCCCTGGATTCCTTGGGTCACGACGCATCTCTCCATATAGGACACGCCAATTTGCACATGGGAAGATTTTTCACCATTTCAAATTTTCTCCAAAACACACTTTTTGCATTTTTTCCTACATATTTTCTTCAAATGTCACAAAAATGGGTACACATGATCTACTAACCCATGCAATGAACATAGTCAAGGGATATGTCTATAGTCCATACCATTCGTTCGTAACGGGCTTCCAGAGTTAGCGGGAGGGGCCCGTTTTGCAAATAATAGCCATAAATCACAAACAAAACGTTGAGTCAGCAATGAATTTCAACCACAGGCTGCGGGTGGCTTACTCAAGGAATCCCCAAAAGCGTTTCCAATTCGACCCGTAGGGGGCGTCACAAACGCGCAAAACGTAATTGTCCCCATTGACTTATAATGGGAGAAAGCAGAAATTCACATTCAAGTATTTTTCTTTCGCAAAGCATAGGGGCTACAGTTTCAAACCTTGCAGAGGAGATTCATAATGATTTTAAGAATAAATCAAAAAATAATTACATCACTCATCCTCATGGTGGCGCTATAACGGCCCACTTTACGTTTTGCCCCGTAACTCTTGAACCGTAGATCGGAAAATTAAAATTATTTTTTCCCTGGATTCCTTGGGTCAAGACGCATCTCTCGATATAGGCCACGCCCATTTGCGTAGGGATAGATTTTCCGCCATCTTTGATTTTCTCCAAAACACACTTTTTGCTCCTTTTCCTACATATTTTCTTCAAATGTCTTAAAAACCGGTACACTTGATCTATGAAGCCACGCGATAAACATAGTCAAAGGATATTCCGATAGTCCATACCGTTCGTTCGTAATGCGCTTCCAAACTTAGCGGGAGGGGCACGTTTCGCAAACGATAGCCATAAATCACAAACAATAGGTCGAGTCAACACCGAATTTCAACCACAGGTCGGGGGTGGCATACTCAACGGATCCCCAAAAGCATTTCCACTTCGACCCCTAGGGGGCGTCACAAACGCGCGAAACGTAACCGTTTCGTGCCAAAACGCGTTTTTCACGGGGACCGACCCTCTCACGACGAAACGCAGGCGACTCGGCGGACGGTCTCACTGTCCGAACCGCCGCACGAGGTCGCGCATTTAGCGAGCTGCAGGCACACTTGTCAAAATTGACTCTGTCAATTCTAGTTAAGTGTGCCTATGCATAGCATGGGGACACTTATTGTTCTCGCTCATATTTATTAAGTGTGCCTATGCATAGCATGGGCAGACTTATTGTTATCGCTCATATTTATTTATTTACTTACTTAAGTCTGTCCATACTTTTCCCCAAAGTTTGGCACGCTACTCCTCCCACAGTTTTCGCACCAAACACTCGCGCCATATGTCAAATCGACCGGCTTACTCGGGAATGGTGTGCTATCAAGTTGCTAAGAGAAAGGTTCTATAGTTTAATTGATATTAATTTATTAGTGCATTAATTTCTCCCCATTGACTTATAATGGGAATCGCAAAACTCACATTCATTTATTTTTCTCTCGCAAACCATAGGGGCTACAGTTTCAAGACTTGGTGAGGAGGTTCATAATGATTTCAAGGATTAAATGAAAAATAATAGTGTCATTTGGCCTCATGGTGGCGCTATAACAGCCCAGTTTACGTTTTGGCCTGTAACTGTTGAACCGTAGGTCGGAAAATGAAAATTCTTTTTTCCCTGGATTCCTTGGGTCATGACGCATCTCCCCATATAGGCCACGCCCATTTGCGTATGGGTAGTTTTTCCGCCATCTTGAATTTTCTCCAAAACACACTTTTTGCTCCTTTTCCTACATATTTTCTTCAAATGTCTTAAAAACCGGTACACATGATCTATGAAGCCACGCGATAAACATAGTCAAAGGATATGTCGATAGTCCGTACCGTTCGTTCGTAACGCGCTTCCAAAGTTAGCGGGAGGGGCACGTTTCGCAAACAACAGCCATAAATCACAAACAATAGGTCGCGGCAACACTGAATTTCAACCACAGGTCGGGGGTGGCATACTCAAGGAATCCCCAAAAGCATTTCCACTTCGACCCCTAGGGGGCGTCACAAACGCGCGAAAGGTAACCGTTTCGTGCCAGAACGCGTTTTTCACAGGGACCGACCCTCTCACAACGAAACGCGGACGACTCGGCGGACGGTCTCACGGTCCGAACCGCCGCACAAGGTCGCGCATTTAGCGCGCTGCAGGCACACTTGTAAAAATTGACTCTGTCAATTCTAGTATTGACTTTACAACCGCACTCTCTAAACTTCGGCACGCTACTCCTCCCACAGTTTTTGCACCACACACTCGCGCCATATGTCAAAACGACCGGCTTACTCGGGAATCGTGTGCTAGTAACTTGCTAAGAGAAAGGTTCTATAGTTTAATTGATATTAATTTATTAGTGAATTAATTTTTCCCCATTGACTTATAATGGGACAATGCAAAAAGTCACATTCAAGTATTTTTCTCTCGCAAACCATAGGGGCTACAGTTTCAAACCTCGGAGAGGAGATTCATAATGATTTTAAGAATAAATTGAAAAATAATTACACCACCCATCCTCATGGTGGCGCTATAACGGCTCACTTTACGTTTTGCCCCGTAACTCTTGAACCGTAGATCGGAAAATGAAAATTGTTTTTTCCCTGGATTCCTTGGGTCAAGACGCATCTCCCCATATAGGCCACGCCCATTTGCGTATGGGTAGATTTTCCGCCATCTTGAATTTTCTCCAAAACACACTTTTTGCTCCTTTTCCCACATATTTTCTTCAAATGTCTTAAAAACCGGTACACATGATCTATGCAGCCACACGATAAACATAGTCAAAGGATATTTTGATAGTCCGTACCGTTCGTTCGTAACGCGCTTCCAAAGTTAGCGGGAGGGGCCCGTTTCGCAAACGATAGCCATAAATCACAAACAATAGGTCGAGTCAACACTGAATTTCAACCACAGGTCGGGGGTGGCATACTCAACGAATCCCCAAAAGCATTTCCACTTCGACCCCTAGGGGGCGTCACAAACGCGCGAAACGTAACCGTTTCGTGCCAGAACGCGTTTTTCACGGGGACCGACCCTCTCACAACGCAACGCAGACAACTCGGCGGACGGTCTCACGGTCCAAACCGCTACACAAGGTCGCGCATTTAGCGCGCTGCAGGCACACTTGTCAAAATTGACTCTGTCAATTCTAGTATTGACTTTACAACCGCACTCTCTAAACTTCGGCACGCTACTCCTCCCACAGTTTTTGCACCACACACTCGCGCCATATGTCAAAACGACCGGCTTACTCGGGAATCGTGTGCTAGTAACTTGCTAAGAGAAAGGTTCTATAGTTTAATTGATATTAATTTATTAGTGAATTAATTTTTCCCCATTGACTTATAATGGGACAATGCAAAAAGTCACATTCAAGTATTTTTCTCTCGCAAACCATAGGGGCTACAGTTTCAAACCTCGGAGAGGAGATTCATAATGATTTTAAGAATAAATCGAAAAATAATTACACCACTCATCCTCATGGTGGCGCTATAACGGCTCACTTTACGTTTTGCCCCGTAACTCTTGAACCGTAGATCGGAAAATGAAATTGTTTTTTCCCTGGATTCCTTGGGTCAAGACGCATCTCCCCATATAGGCCACGCCCATTTGCGTATGGGTAGATTTTCCGCCATCTTGAATTTTCTCCAAAACACACTTTTTGCTCCTTTTCCCACATATTTTCTTCAAATGTCTTAAAAACCGGTACACATGATCTATGCAGCCACGCGATAAACATAGTCAAAGGATATTTTGATAGTCCGTACCGTTCGTTCGTAACGCGCTTCCAAATTTAGCGGGAGGGGCCCGTTTCGCAAACGATAGCCATAAATCACAAACAATAGGTCGAGTCAACACTGAATTTCAACCACAGGTCGGGGGTGGCATACTCAACGAATCCCCAAAAGCATTTCCACTTCGACCCCTAGGGGGCGTCACAAACGCGCGAAACGTAACCGTTTCGTGCCAGAACGCGTTTCTCACGGGGACCGACCCTCTCACAACGAAACGCAGACAACTTGGCGGATGGTCTCACAGTCCAAACCGCTACACAAGGTCGCGCACTGCAGGCACACTTGTCAAAATTGACCATGTCAATTCTAGTTAAGTGTGCCTATGCATAGCATGGGCAGACTTATTGTTATCACTCATACTTAAGCCAGACATGGACACACACATGTATTTCCCCAAAGTTTGGCACGCTACTCCTCCCACAGTTTTTGCACCACACACTTGCGCCATATGTCAAATCGACCGGCTTACGCGGGAATCGTGTGCTATCAACTTGCTAAGAGAAAGGTTCTATAGTTTAATTGATATGAATTTATTAAGAAATTAATTAACCCTTACCTGTCCCCATTGACTTATAATGGGAATCGCATTCAATAATTTTTCTCTCGCAAACCATAGGGGCTACAGTTTCAAGACTCAGAGAGGAGGTTCATAATGATTACAAGGAATAAATAAAAAATAATAGCGTCATTTGGCCTCATGGTGGCGCTATAACAGCCCAGTGTACGTTTTGGCCTGTAACTGTTGAACCGTAGGTCGGAAAATTAAACTTATTTTTTCCCCGGATTCCTTGGGCCAAGACGCATCTCCCCATATAGGCCACGCCCATTTGCGCCAGGATAGATTTTCCGCCATCTTGAATTTTCTCCGAAACACACTTTTTGCTCCTTTTCCTACATATTTTCTTCAAATGTCTTAAAAACCGGTACACGTGATCTATGAAGCCACGCGATAAACATAGTCAAAGGATATTTCGATAGTCTATACCGTTCATTCGTAACGTGCTTCCAAAGTTAGCGGGAGGGGCCCGTTTTGCAAACAATAGCCATAAATCACAAACAAAAGGTCCATTCAACACTGAATTTCAACCACAGTTCGGGGGTGGCATACTCAACGAATCCCAAAAAGCATTTCCACTTGGCCACATGGTGGCGCTATAACGGACCGCTTGCCTCGTAACTCTTGAACCGTAGGTCACAGAATTACAATTCTTTTTTCCCTGGATTCCTTGGGTCACGACGCATCTCTCCATATAGGATACGCCAATTTGCACATGGGAAGATTTTCCGCCATCTTGAATTTTCTCCTAAACACACTTTTTACTCCTTTTGCTACAAATTTTCTTCAAATGTCTTAAAAACCGGTACACATGATCTTTAAAGCCATGCGATAAACATAGTCAAAGGATATCTCGATAATCCGTACCGTTCGTTCGTAACACGCTTCCAAAGTTAGCGGGAGGGGCCCGTTCGCTAACAATAGCCATAAATCACAAACAAAAGGTCGAGTCAACACAGATTTTTAACCACAGGTTGCGGGTGGCATACTCAACAAATCCCCAAAAGCATTTCCACTTCGACCCCTAGGGGGCGTCACAAACGCGCGAAACGTAACCGTTTCGTGCCAGAACGCGTTTTTCACGGGGACCGACCCTCTCACAACGCAACGCAGACAACTCGGCGGACGTTCTCACGGTCCAAACCGCCACACAAGGTCGCGCATTTAGCGCGCTGCAGGCACACTTGTAAAAATTGACTCTGTCAATTCTAGTATTGACTTTACAAGCGCACTCTCTAAACTTCGGCACGCTACTCCTCCCACAGTTTTTGCACCACACACTCGCGCCATATGTCAAAACGACCGGCTTACTCGGGAATGGTGTGCTAGTAACTTGCTAAGAGAAAGGTTCTATAGTTTAATTGATATTAATTTATTAGTGAATTATTTTTTCCCCATTGACTTATAATGGGACAATGCAAAAAGTCACATTCAAGTATTTTTCTCTCGCAAACCATAGGGGCTACAGTTTCAAACCTCGGAGAGGAGATTCATAATGATTTTAAGAATAAATTGAAAAATAATTACATCACTCATCCTCATGGTGGTGCTATAACGGCTCACTTTACGTTTTGCCCCGTAACTCTTGAACCGTAGATCGGAAAATGAAAATTATTTTTTCCCTGGCTTCCTTGGGTCAAGACGCATCTCCCCATATAGGCCACGCCCATTTGCGTAGGGATAGATTTTCCGCCATCTTGAATTTTCTCCAAAACACTCTTTTTGCTCCTTTTCCTACATATTTTCTTCAAATGTCTTAAAAACCGGTACACATGATCTATGAAGCCACGCAATAAACATAGTCAAAGGATATTTTGATAGTCCATACCGTTCGTTCGTAACGCGCTTCCAAAGTTAGCGGGAGGGGCCCGTTTGGCAAAAAATTGCCCTAACTCACAAACAAAAGGTCGCGTCGACACTAAATTTCAACCACAGGTTGCGGGTGGCATACTCAACAGATCCCCAAAAGCATTTCCACTTCGACTCATAGGGGGCGTCACAAACGCGCGAAACGTAACCGTTACATGCCAGAACGCGTTTTTCAGGGGGACCGACACTCTCAAAACGAAACACGGACGACGGTGGACGGTCTCACGGTCCGAACCGCCGCACAAGGTCGCGCATTTAGCGAGCTGCAGGCACACTTGTCAAAATTGACTCCGTCAATTCTAGTTAAGTGTGCCTATGCATAGCATGGGCAGACTTATTGTTATCGCTCATTAAGTGTGCCTATGCATAGCATGGGCAGACTTATTGTTATCGCTCATATTTATTTATTTACTTACTTAAGTCTGTCCATACTTTTCCCCAAAGTTTGGCACGCTACTCCTCCCACAGTTTTTGCACCATACACTCGCGCCATATCTCAAATCGACCGGCTTACTCGGGAATGGTGTGCTATCAAGTTGCTAAGAGAAAGGTTCTATAGTTTAATTGATATTAATTTATTAGTGAATTAATTTTCCCCATTGACTTATAATGGGAATCGCATTCAATTATTTTTCTCTCGCAAACCATAGGGGCTACAGTTTCAAGACTTGGAGAGGAGGTTCATAATGATTGTAAGAATTAATCAAAAAATAATGACATCACTCGGCCTCATGGTGGCGCTATAACGGCCAACTTTACGTTTTGCCCCGTAACTCTTGAACCGTAGGTCGGAAAATGAAAATTATTTTTTCCCTGGATTCCTTGGGTCATGACGCATCTCCCCATATAGGCCACGCCCATTTGCGTATGGATAGATTTTCCGCCATCTTGAATTTTGTCCAAAACACACTTTTTGCTCCTTTTCCTACATATTTTCTTCAAATGTCTTAAAAACCGGTACACATGATCTATGAAGCCACGCAATAAACATAGTCAAAGGATATTTCGATAGTCCATACCGTTTGTTCGTAACGCGCTTCCAAAGTTAGCGGGAGGGGCCCGTTTCACAAACGATAGCCATAAATCACAAACAATAGGTCGCGGCAACACTGAATTTCAACCACAGGTCGGGGGTGGCATACTCAACAGATCCCCAAAAGCATTTCCACTTCGACTCATAGGGGGCGTCACAAACGCGCGAAACGTAACCGTTACGTGCCAGAACGCGTTTTTCAGGGGGAACGACCCTCTCAAGGGCACAAAGTATCAATGAAGTATTAAAAGTAAATGTACTCATTAAGAATATAAAAGTACTCATTATGAAGTAAAACATATTTGAGTAAAAGTACTCAAAAATACCAAAGAGTAAAAGTATTGTTAAAGTATCAAAAGTAATCATTGTGAAGTAAAAGTATATTTGAGTAAATGTACTCAAAATACCAAAGAGTATAAGTAAAAATGCCAAAGAGTAAAAGTATTGTTAGTATTAAAATGTATTCATCATCTGATCCACAAGCCCACATGCAGCCTTGTAGATCGGCTGTTTTTATTGTTTTATTTTTTAAATTGTTTCCCCCTGACTTAGTCTTTTCTAGGATCACCTTTTAGTTGAGCTTGTACCAGTGACTGTACTGTCAATGACACTGTATACCTATGACAGTCATATATCAATAATTAGTTCATTCGTGAATGACTTCCCTGTGGAAATAAGCCAAAAACATTACTAGGATCTCCTTTTAGTTGAGCTTGTACCAAAACATGTTTATTACGTATCTATCTATCTATCTTCCTAAGTCACATGCATTCACATTGCACTGAACGAACGAACGCACGCACGCACGCACGCACGCTGCGCAGGTCAGCTCAGCAGCTGGCTTTTTTTTTTTTTTTTTTTTTTGTAAAGCTCCAGCCAGAGTCAGGCGCCGAGGTGGGGGGACGGCACCAAGCCGGACTTGCGTGCTCAGGCAGTCCGAACCGCCGCACGAGGTCGCGCGTTTAGCGCGCTGCAGGCACACTTGTCAAAATTGACTCTGTCAATTCTAGTATTTAAGTCTGTCCATACTTTTCCCCAAAGTTTGGCACGCTACTCCTCCCACAGTTTTTGCACCACACACTCGCGCCATATGTCAAATCGACCGGCTTACGCGGGAATCGTGTGCTATCAACTTGCTAAGAGAAAGGTACTATAGTTTAATTGATATGAATTTATTAGTGAATTAATTTTCCCCATTGACTTATAATGGGAATCGCATTCAATTATTTTTCTCTCGCAAACCATAGGGGCTACAGTTTCAAGACTTGGAGAGGAGGTTCATAATGATGTCAAGGATTAAATAAAAAATAATAGTGTCTTTTGGCCTCATGGTGGCGCTATAACAGCCCACTTTACCTTTTGGCCTGTAACTCTTGAACCATAGGTCGGAAAATTAAAAATCTTTTTTCCCTGGATTCCTTGGGTCATGACGCATCTCCCCATATAGGCCACGCCCATTTGCGCCAGGATAGATTTTCCGCCATCTTGCATTTTCTCCAAAACACACTTTTTGCTCCTTTTACAACATATTTTCTTCAAATGGCACAAAAAGCGGTACACATGATCTATGAACCCTTACAATGAACATACTCAAGGGATATTTTGATAGTCCATATCGTTCGTTCGTAACGCGCTTCTAAAGTTAGTGGGAGGAGCCCGTTTCGCAAACAATAGCCTTAAATCACAAACAAAACGTCGAGTCAACACTGAATTTCAACCAAAGGTCAGGGGTGGCATATTCAACGAATCCCCAAAAGCATTTCCACTCGGCCACATGGTGGCGCTATAACGGACCACTTGCCTCGTAACTCTTGAACCGTAGATCGGAAAATGAAAATTATTTTTTCCCTGGATTCCTTGGGTCAAGACGCATCTCCCCATATAGGCCCCGCCCATTTGCGTAGGGCTAGATTTTCCGCCATTTTGAATTTTCTCCAAAACACACTTTTTGCTCCTTTTCCCACATATTTTCTTCAAATGTCACAAAAAGCGGTACACATGATCTATGAACCCACCCGATGAACCTATTCAAGGGATATTTCGATAGTCCTTACCGTTCGTCCGTAACGCGATTCCAAAGTTAGCGGGAGGGGCCCGTTTCGCAAACAATAGCCATAAATAACAAACAAAAGGTCGGGTCAACACCGAATTTCACTTAAAGGTCGGGGGTGGCATACTCTACGTATCCCGTAAAGCATTTCCACTTCGACCCGTAGGGGGCGTCACAAGCGCGCTAAACGTAACCCTTTCGGGCCAAAACGCGTTTTTCACGGGGAACGACCCTCTCACAATGAAACGCAGACGACTCGGCGGATGGTCTCACGGTCCGAACCGCTGCACGAGGTCGCGCATTTAGCGAGCTGCACTGCAGGCACACTTGTCAAAATTGACTCTGTCAATTCTAGTTAAGTGTGCCTATGCATAGCATGGGCAGACTTATTGTTATCACTCATACTTAAGCCAGACATGGACACACACATGTATTTCCCCAAAGTTTGGCACGCTACTCCTCCCACAGTTTTTGCACCACACACTTGCGCCATATGTCAAATCGACCGGCTTACGCGGGAATCGTGTGCTATCAACTTGCTAAGAGAAAGGTTCTATAGTTTAATTGATATGAATTTATTAAGAAATTAATTAACCCTTACCTGTCCCCATTGACTTATAATGGGAATCGCATTCAATAATTTTTCTCTCGCAAACCATAGGGGCTACAGTTTCAAGACTCAGAGAGGAGGTTCATAATGATTACAAGGAATAAATAAAAAATAATAGCGTCATTTGGCCTCATGGTGGCGCTATAACAGCCCAGTGTACGTTTTGGCCTGTAACTGTTGAACCGTAGGTCGGAAAATTAAATTAATTTTTTCCCCGGATTCCTTGGGCCAAGACGCATCTCCCCATATAGGCCACGCCCATTTGCGCCAGGATAGATTTTCCGCCATCTTGAATTTTCTCCGAAACACACTTTTTGCTCCTTTTCCTACATATTTTCTTCAAATGTCTTAAAAACCGGTACACGTGATCTATGAAGCCACGCGATAAACATAGTCAAAGGATATTTCGATAGTCTATACCGTTCATTCGTAACGTGCTTCCAAAGTTAGCGGGAGGGGCCCGTTTTGCAAACAATAGCCATAAATCACAAACAAAAGGTCCATTCAACACTGAATTTCAACCACAGTTCGGGGGTGGCATACTCAACGAATCCCAAAAAGCATTTCCACTTGGCCACATGGTGGCGCTATAACGGACCGCTTGCCTCGTAACTCTTGAACCGTAGGTCACAGAATTACAATTCTTTTTTCCCTGGATTCCTTGGGTCACGACGCATCTCTCCATATAGGATACGCCAATTTGCACATGGGAAGATTTGCCGCCATCTTGAATTTTCTCCTAAACACACTTTTTACTCCTTTTGCTACAAATTTTCTTCAAATGTCTTAAAAACCGGTACACATGATCTTTAAAGCCATGCGATAAACATAGTCAAAGGATATCTCGATAATCCGTACCGTTCGTTCGTAACACGCTTCCAAAGTTAGCGGGAGGGGCCCGTTCGCTAACAATAGCCATAAATCACAAACAATAGGTCGAGTCAACACTGAATTTCAACCACAGGTCGGGGGTGGCATACTCAACGAATCCCCAAAAGCATTTCCACTTCGACCCCTAGGGGGCGTCACAAACGCGCGAAACGTAACCGTTTCGTGCCAAAACGCGTTTTTCACGGGGACCGACCCTCTCACAACGAAACGCAGGCGACTCGGTGGACGGTCTCACGGTCCGAACCGCCGCACACACACACACATGTATTTCCCCAAAGTTTGGCACGCTACTCCTCCCACAGTTTTTGCACCACACACTCGCGCCATATGTCAAATCGACCGGCTTACGCGGGAATCGTGTGCTATCAACTTGCTAAGAGAAAGGTTCTATAGTTTAATTGATATGAATTTATTAAGAAATTAATTAACCCTTACCTGTCCCCATTGACTTATAATGGGAATCGCATTCAATAATTTTTCTCTCGCAAACCATAGGGGCTACAGTTTCAAGACTCAGAGAGGAGGTTCATAATGATTACAAGGAATAAATAAAAAATAATAGCGTCATTTGGCCTCATGGTGGCGCTGTAACAGCCCACTTTACGTTTTGGCCTGTAACTCTTGAACCGTAGATCGGAAAATTAAAATTCTTTTTTCCCTGGATTCCTTGGGTCATGACGCATCTCGCCATATAGGCCACGCCCATTTGCGCCAGGATAGATTTTCCGCCATCTTGAATTTTCTCCAAAACACACTTTTTGCTCATTTTCCTAAATTTTTTCTTCAAATGTCACGAAAAGCGGTATACCTGACCTATGAAGCCATGCAATGAACATACTCAAGGGATATTTTGATCGTCCGTACCGTTCGTTCGTAACGCGCTTCTAAAGTTAGCGGGATGGGCTTGTTTGGCAAACAATAGCCATAAATCACAAACAAAAGGTCCAGTCAACACTGAATTTCAACCACAGGTCGGGGGTGGCAAACTCAACGAATCCCCAAAAGCATTTCACTTGGCCACATGGTGGCGCTATAACGGACCACTTGCCTCGTAACTCTTGAACCGTAGGTCGGAGAATTAAAATTATTTTTTCCCTGGATTCCTTGGATCACGACGCATCTCTCCATATAGGCCACGCAAATTCGAACACTGCGAGATTTTTCACCATTTTGAATTTTCTCCAAAACACACTTTTTGCTCCTTTTCCTACATATTTTCTTCACATGTCGCGAAAATGGGTACACATGATCTATGAACCCATGCAATGAACATAGTCAAGGGATATTTTGTTAGTCCATACCGTTTGTTCGTAACGGGCTTCCAAATTTAGCGGGAGGGGCCCGTTTTGCAAACAATAGCCATAAATCACAAACAAAACGTTGAGTCAACACTGAATTTCTACCACAGGTTGCGGGTGGCTTACTCAACGAATCCCCAAAAGCATTTCCAATTCGACCCGTAGGGGGCGTCACAAACGCACAAAACGTAACCGTTTTGTGCCAAAACGTAACCGTTTCGTGCCAGAACGCGTTCTTCACGGGGACCGACCCTCTCACGACGAAACGTGGACGACTCGGCGGACGGTCTCACGGTCCGAACCGCCGCACGAGGTCGGGCATCTAGCGCGCTGCAGGCACACTTGTCAAAATTGACTCTGTCAATTCTAGTTAAGTGTGCCTATGCATAGCATTGGCAGACTTATTGCAATCGCTCATATTTATTAAGTGTGCCTATGCATAGCATGGGACACTTATTGTTCTCGCTCATATTTATTTATTTATTAAGTGTGCCTATGCATAGCATTGGCAGACTTATTGCAATCGCTCATATTTACTTACTTAAGTCTGTCCATACTTTTCCCCAAAGTTTGACACGCTACTCCTCCCACAGTTTTCGCACCACACACTCGCGCCATATGTGAAATCGACCGGCTTACTCGGGAATGGTGTGCTAGTAACTTGCTAAGAGAAAGGTTCTATAGTTTAATTGATATTAATTTATTAGTGAATTAATTTTCCCCATTGACTTATAATGGGAATCGCATTCAATTATTTTTCTCTCGCAAACCATAGGGGCTACAGTTTCAAGACTTGGAGAGGAGGTTCATAATGATTGTAAGAATTAATCAAAAAATAATGACATCACTCGGCCTCATGGTGGCGCTATAACGGCCAACTTTACGTTTTGCCCCGTAACTCTTGAACCGTAGGTCGGAAAATGAAAATTATTTTTTCCCTGGATTCCTTGGGTCATGACGCATCTCCCCATATAGGCCACGCCCATTTGCGTATGGATAGATTTTCCGCCATCTTGAATTTTGTCCAAAACACACTTTTTGCTCCTTTTCCTACATATTTTCTTCAAATGTCTTAAAAACCGGTACACATGATCTATGAAGCCAGGCGATAAACATAGTCAAAGGATATTTCGATAGTCAATACCGTTTGTTCGTAACGCGCTTCCAAAGTTAGCGGGAGGGGCCCGTTTCACAAACGATAACCATAAATCACAAACAATAAGTCGAGTCACCACCGAATTTCAACCACAGGTCGGGGGTGGCATACTCAACGAATCCCCAAAAGCATTTCCACTTCGACCCCTAGGGGGCGTCACAAACGCGCCAAACGTAACCGTTTCGTGGCAGAACGCGTTTCAGACACAGGCATTGCGATTGAGCTGTGCTGTACTTTACTGCACTGTATTGTACTGTACCGTACCGTACTGTATTGTACTCTGTCTTCTGTACTGTACTGTACTGTACTGTACCTTACTTTGCTGTAGTGTACTGTACCTTACCGTATTGTAGTGTACTGTATCTTCTGTACTGTCTGTGCTGTAGCTTACTGTGCTGTAGTGTACTGTACCTTACCGTACTGTAGTGTGCTGTACGTTACTGTATTGTAGTGTACTGTGTCTTCTGTACTGTACTGTATGGTAGTGTACTGTACTTTTATGGTACCGTTCTGTGCCTTACTGTAGTGAACTGTAAAAGTGTTATGGAAATTCCAGATATTATTATGTATCTGTCTATGTATACCCCAAGATTCCAATCTTTATATTATGTATCCGTCTATGTATACAGAAATAGCAAGTCTAGGCCCTGGCCCCTAAGCAGACAGTTGTTTGTCAGTTGTGGAATTGTCCGTGGTGGAAGTATAAAACATTTGGACTATAGTCGGCTCAACAGCAGCAGTTCTGCCCACGTCAGTGACTTTTTCTGATGGTCCGTGCAGTTATGTAATCTGTAGCCTATGCCTTTCAAGTTTCAATTGGTACAGTGTCTAGCCTAATTAATGGACCATGCTTTTTTACCTGTTGTGTGAGGCGATGGTGTGAGTGAGTGGATAATATTAATGTGTTGGTTGGCGGTTCTGATATAGTAATGAACTGGATGGTAGTGTACTCTATGCATAGCATTGGCAACTTATTGCAATCGCTCATATTTATGTATGTATGTATGTATGTATGTCCATGCTTTTCCCCAAAGTTTGACACGTTTCACAGACCACAGTTTTTGCGCCACACACTCGCGCCATATGTCAAAGTGACCGGGTTACTCGGGAATCGTGTGCTAGTAAGTTGCTAAGAGAAAGGTTCTATAGTTTAATTGATATTAATTTATTAGTGAATTAATTTTCCCCATTGACTTATAATGGGAATCGCAAAAACTCACATTCAAATATTTTTCTCTCGCAAACCATAGGGGCTACAGTTTCAAGACTTGAAGAGGAGGTTCATAATGATTTCAAGGAATAAATAAAAAATAATAGTGTCATTTGGCCTCATGGTGGCGCTATAACAGCCCAGTTTACGTTTTGGCCTGTAACTCTTGAACCGTAAGTCGGAAAATTAAAATTATGTTTTCCCTGGATTCCTTGGGTCAAGACGCATCTCCCCATATAGGCCACGCCCATTTGCGTCAGGATAGATTTTCCGCCATCTTGAATTTTCTCCTAAACACACTTTTTGCTCCTTTTCCTACATATTTCCTTCAAATGTCTTAAAAACCGGTACACGTGATCTATGAAGCCACGCGATAAACATAGTCAAAGGATATTTCGATAGTCCATACCGTTCGTTCGTAACGCGCTTCCAAAGTTAGCGGGAGGGGCCCGATTCGCAAACGATAACCATAAATCACAAACAATAGGTCGAGTCAACACTGAATTTCAACCACAGGTCAGGGGTGGCATACTCAACGAATCCCCAAAAGCATTTCCACTTCGACCCCTAGGGGGCGTCACAAACGCGCGAAACGTAACCGTTTCGTGCCGGAACGCGTTTTTCACGGGGACCGACCCTCTCACAACAAAACGCAGACGACTCGGCGGACGGTCTCACGGTCAAAACCGCCGCACGAGGTCGCGCATTTATGGAGCTGCACTGCAGGCACACTTGTCAAAATTGACCATGTCAATTCTAGTTTATGTCTGTCCATACGATTCCCCAAAGTTTGGCACGCTACTCCTCCCACAGTTTTTGCACCACACACTCGCGCCATATGTCAAATCGACCGGCTTACTCGGGAATGGTGTGCTAGTAACTTGCTAAGAGAAAGGTTCTATAGTTTAATTGATATTAATTTATTAGTGAATTAAATTGTCCCCATTGACTTATAATGGGAGAAAGCAAAAATTCACATTCAATTATTTTTCTCTCGCAAACCATAGGGGCTACAGTTTCAAGACTTGGAGAGGAGGTTCATAATGATTGTAAGAATTAATCAAAAAATAATTACATCACTCGGCCTCATGGTGGCGCTATAACAGCCCACTTTACGTTTTGGCCTGTAACTGTTGAACCGTAGGTCGGAAAATTAAATTTATTTTTTCCCTGGATTCCTTGGGTCAAGACGCATCTCCCGATATAGGCCACGCCCATTTGCGCCTGGATAGATTTTCCGCCATCTTGAATTTTCTCCAAAACACACTTTTTGTTCCTTTTCCGACATATTTTCTTCAAATTGCACAAAAAACGGTACACATGATCTATGAACCCATGCAATGAACATACTCAAGGGATATTGCGATAGTCCATTACGTTCGTTCGTAACGCGCTTCCAAAGTTAGCGGGAGGGGCCCGTTTTGCAAACAATAGCCATAAATCACAAACAAAAGGTCCAGTCAACACTGAATTTCAACCACAGGTTGGGGGTGGCATACTCAACGATCCCCAAAAGCATTTCCAATTGGCCACATGGTGGCGCTATAACGGACCACTTGCCTCGTAACTCTTGAACCATAGGTCGGAGAATTAAAATTCTTTTTTCCCTGGATTCCTTGGGTCACGACGCATCTCTCCATATAGGACACGCCAATTTGCACATGGGAAGATTTTTCACCATTTCAAATTTTCTCCAAAACACACTTTTTGCATTTTTTCCTACATATTTTCTTCAAATGTCACAAAAATGGGTACACATGATCTACTAACCCATGCAATGAACATAGTCAAGGGATATGTCTATAGTCCATACCATTCGTTCGTAACGGGCTTCCAGAGTTAGCGGGAGGGGCCCGTTTTGCAAATAATAGCCATAAATCACAAACAAAACGTTGAGTCAGCAATGAATTTCAACCACAGGCTGCGGGTGGCTTACTCAAGGAATCCCCAAAAGCGTTTCCAATTCGACCCGTAGGGGGCGTCACAAACGCGCAAAACGTAATTGTCCCCATTGACTTATAATGGGAGAAAGCAGAAATTCACATTCAAGTATTTTTCTTTCGCAAAGCATAGGGGCTACAGTTTCAAACCTTGCAGAGGAGATTCATAATGATTTTAAGAATAAATCAAAAAATAATTACATCACTCATCCTCATGGTGGCGCTATAACGGCCCACTTTACGTTTTGCCCCGTAACTCTTGAACCGTAGATCGGAAAATTAAAATTATTTTTTCCCTGGATTCCTTGGGTCAAGACGCATCTCTCGATATAGGCCACGCCCATTTGCGTAGGGATAGATTTTCCGCCATCTTTGATTTTCTCCAAAACATACTTTTTGCTCCTTTTCCTACATATTTTCTTCAAATGTCTTAAAAACCGGTACACTTGATCTATGAAGCCACGCGATAAACATAGTCAAAGGATATTTTGATAGTCCATACCGTTCGTTCGTAATGCGCTTCCAAACTTAGCGGGAGGGGCACGTTTCGCAAACGATAGCCATAAATCACAAACAATAGGTCGAGTCAACACCGAATTTCAACCACAGGTCGGGGGTGGCATACTCAACGGATCCCCAAAAGCATTTCCACTTCGACCCCTAGGGGGCGTCACAAACGCGCGAAACGTAACCGTTTCGTGCCAAAACGCGCTTTTCACGGGGACCGACCCTCTCACGACGAAACGCAGGCGACTCAGCGGACGGTCTCACTGTCCGAACCGCCGCACGAGGTCGCGCATTTAGCGAGTTGCAGGCACACTTGTCAAAATTGACTCTGTCAATTCTAGTTAAGTGTGCCTATGCATAGCATGGGCAGACTTATTGTTATCACTCATACTTAAGCCAGACATGGACACACACACACACACACACACACATGTATTTCCCCAAAGTTTGGCACGCTACTCCTCCCACAGTTTTTGCACCACACACTCGCGCCATATGTCAAATCGACCGGCTTACGCGGGAATCGTGTGCTATCAACTTGCTAAGAGAAAGGTTCTATAGTTTAATTGATATGAATTTATTAAGAAATTAATTAACCCTTACCTGTCCCCATTGACTTATAATGGGAATCGCATTCAATAATTTTTCTCTCGCAAACCATAGGGGCTACAGTTTCAAGACTCAGAGAGGAGGTTCATAATGATTACAAGGAATAAATAAAAAATAATAGCGTCATTTGGCCTCATGGTGGCGCTATAACAGCCCAGTGTACGTTTTGGCCTGTAACTGTTGAACCGTAGGTCGGAAAATTAAACTTATTTTTTCCCCGGATTCCTTGGGCCAAGACGCATCTCCCCATATAGGCCACGCCCATTTGCGCCAGGATAGATTTTCCGCCATCTTGAATTTTCTCCGAAACACACTTTTTGCTCCTTTTCCTACATATTTTCTTCAAATGTCTTAAAAACCGGTACACGTGATCTATGAAGCCACGCGATAAACATAGTCAAAGGATATTTCGATAGTCTATACCGTTCATTCGTAACGTGCTTCCAAAGTTAGCGGGAGGGGCCCGTTTTGCAAACAATAGCCATAAATCACAAACAATAGGTCGAGTCAACACTGAATTTCAACCACAGGTCGGGGGTGGCATACTCAACGAATCCCCAAAAGCATTTCCACTTCGACCCCTAGGGGGCGTCACAAACGCGCAAAACCTAACCGTTTCGTGCCGGAACGCGTTTTTCACGGGGACCGACCCTCTCACAACGAAACACAGACAACTTGGCGGATGGTCTCACCGTCCAAACCGCTACACAAGGTCGAGCATTGCAGGCACACTTGTCAAAATTGACTCTGTCAATTCTAGTTAAGTGTGCCTATGCATAGCATGGGCAGACTTATTGTTATCGCTCATATTTAAGTCTGTCCATACTTTTCCCCAAAGTTTGGCACGCTACTCCTCCCACAGTTTTTCCACCACACACTCGCGCCATATGTCAAATCGACCGGCTTACTCGGGAATGGTGTGCTATCAAGTTGCTAAGAGAAAGGTTCTATAGTTTAATTGATATTAATTTATTAGTGAATTAATTTTCCCCATTGACTTATAATGGGAATCGCATTCAATTGTTTTTCTCTCGCAAACCATAGGGGCTACAGTTTCAAGACTTGGAGAGGAGGTTCATAATGATTGTAAGAATTAATCAAAAAATAATGACATCACTCGGCCTCATGGTGGCGCTATAACAGCCCACTTTACGTTTTGGCCTGTAACTGTTGAACCGTAGGTCGGAAAATTAAAATTATTTTTTCCCTGGATTCCTTGGGTCAAGACGCATCTCCCGATATAGGCCACGCCCATTTGCGCCAGGATAGATTTTCCGCCATCTTGAATTTTCTCCAAAACACACTTTTTGTTCCTTTTCCGACATATTTTCTTCAAATTGCACAAAAAACGGTACACATGATCTATGAACCCATGCAATGAACATACTCAAGGGATATTGCGATAGTCCATTACGTTCGTTCGTAACGCGCTTCCAAAGTTAGCGGGAGGGGCCCGTTTTGCAAACAATAGCCATAAATCACAAACAAAAGGTCCAGTCAACACTGAATTTCAACCACAGGTCGGGGGTGGCATACTCAACGATCCCCAAAAGCATTTCCAATTGGCCACATGGTGGCGCTATAACGGACCACTTGCCTCGTAACTCTTGAACCATAGGTCGGAGAATTAAAATTATTTTTTCCCTGGATTCCTTGGGTCACGACGCATCTCTCCATAAAGGACACGCCAATTTGCACATGGGAAGATTTTTCACCATTTCAAATTTTCTCCAAAAGACACTTTTTGCTCCTTTTCCTACATATTTTCTTCAAATGTCTTAAAAACCGGTACACGTGATCTATGAAGCCATGCGATAAACATAGTCAAAGGATATTTCGATAGTCCATACCGTACCTTCGTAACGCGCTGCCAAAGTTAGCGGGAGGGGCCCGTTTCGCAAACGATAGCCATAAATCACAAACAATAGGTCGAGTCAACACTGAATTTCAACCACAGGTCGGGGGTGGCATACTCAACGAATCCCCAAAAGCATTTCCACTTCGACCCCTAGGGGGCGTCACGAACGCGCGAAACGTAACCGTTTCGTGCCGGAACGCGTTTTTCACGGGGACCGACCCTCTCACAACGAAACGCAGACAACTTGGCGGATGGTCTCACCGTCCAAACCGCTACACAAGGTCGTGCATTGCAGGCACACTTGTCAAAATTGACTCTGTCAATTCTAGTTAAGTGTGCCTATGCATAGCATGGGGACACTTATTGTTCTCGCTCATATTTATTTAAGTCTGTCCATGCAATTCCCCAAAAGTTTGGCACGCTACTCCTCCCACAGTTTTTGCACCACACACTCGCGCCATATGTCAAATCGACCGGCTTACGCGGGAATCGTGTGCTATCAACTTGCTAAGAGAAAGGTACTATAGTTTAATTGATATTAATTTATTAGTGAATTAATTTTCCCCATTGACTTATAATGGGAATCGCATTCAATTATTTTTCTCTCGCAAACCATAGGGGCTACAGTTTCAAGACTTGGAGAGGAGGTTCATAATGATTGTAAGAATTAATCAAAAAATAATTACATCACTCGGCCTCATGGTGGCGCTATAACGGCCAACTTTATGTTTTGCCCCGTAACTCTTGAACCGTAGGTCGGAAAATTAAAATTATTTTTTCCCCGGATTCCTTGGGCCAAGACGCATCTCCCCATATAGGCCACGCCCATTTGCGCCAGGATAGATTTTCCGCCATCTTGAATTTTCTCCGAAACACACTTTTTGCTCCTTTTCCTACATATTTTCTTCAAATGTCTTAAAAACCGGTACACGTGATCTATGAAGCCACGCGATAAACATAGTCAAAGGATATTTTGATAGTCAATACCCTTCGTTCGTAACGCGCTTCCAAAGTTAGCGGGAGGGGCCCGTTTCGCAAACAAAAGCCATAAATCACAAACAATAGGTCGAGTCAACACTGAATTTCAACCACAGGTTGGGGGTGGCATACTCAACGAATGCCCAAAAGCATTTCCACTTCGACCCCTAGGGGGCGTCACAAACGCGAGAAACGTAACCGCTTCGTGCCAGAACGCGTTTTTCACGGGGACCGACCCTCTCACAACGAAACACAGACGACTCGGAGGATGGTCTCACAGTTTGAACTGCTTGCTTCCTTACTGTAGTGTACTGTACTGTACTGTACCTTAGTGTGCTGTACTGTACTTTACTGTACTGTACTGTACTGTATGTTATTGTACTGTGCTATACCTTACTGTGCTGTACCTTACTGCACTGTACTGTACTTAACCTTACTGTGCTGTACTTTACTGCACTGTATTGTACTGTACCGTACCTGCACTGTATTGCACTGTACCGTACCTTACTGTATTGTCAGTGTTGTACCCGAACGCGTTCAAAGAACGATCGTTCATGAACACGTTCATATTTTGGGCGAACGTGAACTGAACGTAATTGTTTTCGCTTGATGAACGATATTGTCGAACGCGGTCATTCTGACGCCCGTGAACGACGTTCGTCGGCGTTCGTCGGCCGTTCATGCGGCGGTCCGCGCCTCCGCGGTCGTCTGTCCTCTGCTCCTCTCGTCTCTCTTTTCATTCACGTGCTCCAATAGTAGGCACTGCACGCAGCAGTGCCTCGTGAACGTTCGTCGGAGGCTCCGTTGATATGCAGTGCTGTCTACTCTGCACTCTGCTCCTGCACTGTGTGTGTGTGTGTGTGTGTGTGTGTGTGTGTGTGTGTGTGTGTGTGTGTGTGTGTGTGTGTGTGTGTGTGTGTGTGTGTGTGTGTGTGTGTGTGTGAATCTCCTCCTCGTCTCGCAAGCCTGACTGACTATACTTTGTCCTATGTGTGTTGCACGGCGAGAATATCTGATCTGCAAGCTCACAACGCGTCGCATCCACGAGACAACGTGAGCTTGTAGATCAGCTATTTTAACCAACGCGGATCATGCTGTGCACGGTTTAGAAACGTCTGCCTTCTAGTGGGGTTCCTTGTACATGTAACTTTTTGTTTTTTTCTAGTGGGGTTCCCTGTACATGTAATTTTTTGTTTTCATTTCAAATGTGTGTTAAAGTTTCTTTCACTTCCAATTTGTAGATTATGGTCTATAGCACAATTTTGGTTAGAGTATCAAGACAGTAGATTGAAGAAAAATATATTTTTTGCCCTATTACCAAAATCGGAATTGTGTTTTTTGAACAATGTCTTAGTTTTCCCACAACTGCTGTGTAATATATATATTATTTTGTATTGCTATATCAAGTCAATACTGTGTGGGGAATCAATTGGAGTCAAATATTTGTTTTTGAATATTATGATATTTCACACAATGAGACAATAACATGGTTATTACATGCAGTCCTTCACAATAAGGGTGCAGGAAGACTGATGTTGTGGGCACCTCAATGTTAAGTTGGATGAAATTATTGCTGTGTGTGTTTCTATATAATATGGGTTGAGTCAATAATTTTGACAAATAATAGCATGCAGAAACGTCTAAACATTTATATAATATATAAATGTTTAGGTCTATATATATAATATATATATATATAGACCTTTATATATTTTTTCCCCTTTTTTTTGAATTGCCAAAAGTATAAAAAAAAAATATGGTTAAAAAAAGAACTAAAAAAGAACTATGTAGTTCATTTTGGGGAACCATGAACTTTAGTTCATAATGGGGAATTATGAACTAAAAATGAACTAGTTCATTTTAGAAGTTCTGAACTTGAACTTGAACTAGTTCATTTTTAAAGTGAACTTTCCCAACACTGTGTATTGTACTGTATCTTCTGTACTGTACTGTACTGTACTGTACCGTACCTTACTGTGCTGTAGTGTACAGTACCTTACTGTATTGTAGTGTACTGTATCTTCTGTACTGTTCTGTGCTGTACCTTACTGTGCCGTAGTGTACTGTACCTTGACTTGGCGGATTGTCTCACCGTCCAAACCGCTGCACAAGGTCGCGCACTGCAGGCACACTTGTCAAAATTGACTCTGTCAATTCTAGTTAAGTGTGCCTATGCATAGCATTGGCAACTTATTGCAATCGCTCATATTTATTAAGTGTGCCTATGCATAGCATGGGCAGACTTATTGTTATCGCTCATATTTACTTACTTAAGTCTGTCCATACTTTTCCCCAAAGTTTGGCACGCTACTCCTCCCACAGTTTTTGCACCACACACTCGCGCCATATGTCAAATCGACCGGCTTACTCGGGAATGGTGTGCTATCAAGTTGCTAAGAGAAAAGTTCTATAGTTTAATTGATATTAATTTATTAGTGAATTAATTTTCCCCATTGACTTATAATGGGAATCGCATTCAATTATTTTTCTCTCGCAAACCATAGGGGCTACAGTTTCAAGACTTGGAGAGGAGGTTCATAATGATTGTAAGAATTAATCAAAAAATAATGACATCACTCGGCCTCATGGTGGCGCTATAACGGCCAACTTTACGTTTTGCCCCGTAACTCTTGAACCGTAGGTCGGAAAATGAAAATTATTTTTTCCCTGGATTCCTTGGGTCATGACGCATCTCCCCATATAGGCCACGCCCATTTGCGTATGGGTAGATTTTCCGCCATCTTGAATTTTCTCCAAAACACACTTTTTGCTCCTTTTCCTACATATTTTCTTCAAATGTCTTAAAAACCGGTACACATGATCTATGAAGCCACGCGATAAACATAGTCAAAGGATATTCCGATAGTTTGTACCGTTCGTTCGTAACGCGCTTCCAAAGTTAGCGGGAGGGGCCCGTTTGGCAAAAGATTGCCCTAACTCACAAACAATAGGTCGAGTCAACACTGAATTTCAACCACAGGTCGGGGGTGGCATACTCAACAGATCCCCAAAAGCATTTCCACTTCGACCCCTAGGGGGCGTCACAAACGCGCAAAAGGTAACCGTTTCGTGCCAGAACGCGTTTTTCACGGGGACCGACCCTCTCACAACGAAACGCGGACGACTCGGCGGACGGTCTCACGGTCCGAACCGCCGCATGGGGTCGCGCATTTAGCGCGCTGCAGGCACACTTGTCAAAATTGACTCTGTCAATTCTAGTGTATGTATGTCCATGCTTTTCCCCAAAGTTTGGCACGCTACTCCTCCCACAGTTTTTGCACCACACACTCGCACCATATGTCAAATCGACCGGCTTACTCGGGAATGGTGTGCTAGTAACTTGCTAAGAGAAAGGTTCTATAGTTTAATTTATATTAATTTATTAGTGAATTAAATTGTCCCCATTGACTTATAATGGGAGAAAGCAAAAATTCACATTCAATTATTTTTCTCTCGCAAACCATAGGGGCTACAGTTTCAAGACTTGGAGAGGAGGTTCATAATGATTGTAAGAATTAATCAAAAAATAATTACATCACTCGGCCTCATGGTGGCGCTATAACAGGCCACTTTACGTTTTGGCCTGTAACTGTTGAACCGTAGGTCGGAAAATTAAAATTATTTTTTCCCTGGATTCCTTGGGTCAAGACGCATCTCCCGATATAGGCCACGCCCATTTGCGCCAGGATAGATTTTCCGCCATCTTGAATTTTCTCCAAAACACACTTTTTGTTCCTTTTCCGACATATTTTCTTCAAATTGCACAAAAAACGGTACACATGATCTATGAACCCATGCAATGAACATACTCAAGGGATATTGCGATAGTCCATTACGTTTGTTCGTAACGTGCTTCCAAAGTTAGCGAAAGGGGCCCGTTTTGCAAACAATAGCCATAAATCACAAACAAAAGGTCCAGTCAACACTGAATTTCAACCACAGGTCGGGGGTGGCATACTCAACGATCCCCAAAAGCATTTCCAATTGGCCACATGGTGGCGCTATAACGGACCACTTGCCTCGTAACTCTTGAACCATAGGTCGGAGAATTAAAATTCTTTTTTCCCTGGATTCCTTGGGTCACGACGCATCTCTCCATATAGGACACGCCAATTTGCACATGGGAAGATTTTTCACCATTTCAAATTTTCTCCAAAACACACTTTTTGCTCCTTTTCCTACATATTTTCTTCAAATGTCTTAAAAACCGGTACACATGATCTATGAAGCCACGCGATAAACATAGTCAAAGGATATTTCGATAGTCCGTACCGTTCGTTCGTAACGCGCTTCCAAAGTTAGCGGGAGGGGCCCGTTTCGCAAACGATAGCCATAAATCACAAACAATAGGTCGAGTCAACACTGAATTTCAACCACAGGTCGCGGGCGGCATACTCAACGATTCCCCAAAAGCATTTCCACTTCGACCCCTAGGGGGCGTCACAAACGCGCGAAACGTAACCGTTTCGTGCCAGAACGCGTTTTTCACGGGGACCGACCCTCTCACGACGAAACGCGGACGACTCGGCGGACGGTCTCACGGTCCGAACCGCCGCACGAGGTCGCGCATTTAGCGCGCTGCAGGCACACTTGTCAAAATTGACTCTGTCAATTCTAGTTAAGTGTGCCTATGCATAGCATGGGCAGACTTATTGTTATCGCTCATATTTATTTATTTACTTACTTAAGTCTGTCCATACTTTTCCCCAAAGTTTGGCACGCTACTCCTCCCACAGTTTTTGCACCACACACTCGCGCCATATGTCAAATCGACCGGCTTACTCGGGAATGGTGTGCTATCAAGTTGCTAAGAGAAAGGTTCTATAGTTTAATTGATATTAATTTATTAGTGAATTAATTTTCCCCATTGACTTATAATGGGAATCGCATTCAATTATTTTTCTCTCGCAAACCATAGGGGCTACAGTTTCAAGACTTGGAGAGGAGGTTCATAATGATTTTAAGAATAAATCGAAAAATAATTACACCACTCATCCTCATGGTGGCGCTATAACGGCTCACTTTACGTTTTGCCCCGTAACTCTTGAACCGTAGATCGGAAAATGAAAATTATTTTTTCCCTGGATTCCTTGGGTCATGACGCATCTCCCCATATAGGCCACGCCCATTTGCGCCAGGATAGATTTTCCGCCATCTTGAATTTTCTCCAAAACACACTTTTTGCTCCTTTTCCTACATATTTTCTTCAAATGTCTCAAAAACCGGTACACATGATCTATGAAGCCACGCGATAAACATAGTCAAAGGATATTTCGATAGTCCATACCGTTCGTTCGTAACGCGCTTCCAAAGTTAGCGGGAGGGCCACGTTTCACAAACGATAGCCATAAATCACAAACAATAGGTCGAGTCAACATTGAATTTCAACTACAGGTCGGGGGTGGCATACTCAACGAATCCCCAAAAGCATTTCCACTTCGACCCCTAGGGGGCGTCACAAACGCGCCAAACGTAACCGTTTCGTGGCAGAACGCGTTTTTCAGGGGGACCGACCCTCTCAAAACGAAACGCAGACGACTCGGCGGACGGTGTCACGGTCCAAACTGCCGCACGAGGTCGCGCATTTAGCGAGCTGCAGGCACACTTGTCAAAATTGACTCTGTCAATTCTAGTTAAGTGTGCCTATGCATAGCATGGGCAGACTTATTGTTATCACTCATACTTAAGCCAGACATGGACACACACATGTATTTCCCCAAAGTTTGGCACGCTACTCCTCCCACAGTTTTTGCACCACACACTTGCGCCATATGTCAAATCGACCGGCTTACGCGGGAATCGTGTGCTATCAACTTGCTAAGAGAAAGGTTCTATAGTTTAATTGATATGAATTTATTAAGAAATTAATTAACCCTTACCTGTCCCCATTGACTTATAATGGGAATCGCATTCAATAATTTTTCTCTCGCAAACCATAGGGGCTACAGTTTCAAGACTCAGAGAGGAGGTTCATAATGATTACAAGGAATAAATAAAAAATAATAGCGTCATTTGGCCTCATGGTGGCGCTATAACAGCCCAGTGTACGTTTTGTCCTGTAACTGTTGAACCGTAGGTCGGAAAATTAAACTTATTTTTTCCCCGGATTCCTTGGGCCAAGACGCATCTCCCCATATAGGCCACGCCCATTTGCGCCAGGATAGATTTTCCGCCATCTTGAATTTTCTCCGAAACACACTTTTTGCTCCTTTTCCTACATATTTTCTTCAAATGTCTTAAAAACCGGTACACGTGATCTATGAAGCCACGCGATAAACATAGTCAAAGGATATTTTGATAGTTTGTACCGTTCGTTCGTAACGCGCTTCCAAAGTTAGCAGTAGGGGCCCGTTTGGCAAAAAATTGCCCTAACTCACAAACAATAGGTCGAGTCAACACTGAATTTCAACCACAGGTCGGGGGTGGCATACTCAACAGATCCCCAAAAGCATTTCCACTTCGACCCCTAGGGGGCGTCACAAACGCGCAAAAGGTAACCGTTTCGTGCCAGAACGCGTTTTTCACGGGGACCGACCCTCTCGCGACGAAACGCGGACGACTCGGCGGACGGTCTCACGGTCCGAACCGCCGCACGGGGTCGCGCATTTAGCGCGCTGCAGGCACACTTGTCAAAATTGACTCTGTCAATTCTAGTATTGACTTTACAAGCGCACTCTCTAAACTTCGGCACGCTACTCCTCCCACAGTTTTTGCACCACACACTCGCGCCATATGTCAAAACGACCGGCTTACTCGGGAATCGTGTGCTAGTAACTTGCTAAGAGAAAGGTTCTATAGTTTAATTGATATTAATTTATTAGTGAATTAATTTTTCCCCATTGACTTATAATGGGACAATGCAAAAAGTCACATTCAAGTATTTTTCTCTCGCAAACCATAGGGGCTACAGTTTCAAACCTCGGAGAGGAGATTCATAATGATTTTAAGAATAAATTGAAAAATAATTACACCACTCATCCTCATGGTGGCGCTATAACGGCTCACTTTACGTTTTGCCCCGTAACTCTTGAACCGTAGATCGGAAAATGAAAATTATTTTTTCCCTGGCTTCCTTGGGTCAAGACGCATCTCCCCATATAGGCCACGCCCATTTGCGTAGGGATAGATTTTCCGCCATCTTGAATTTTCTCCAAAACACACTTTTTGTTCCTTTTCCTACATATTTTCTTCAAATGTCTTAAAAACCGGTACACATGATCTATGAAGCCACGCAATAAACATAGTCAAAGGATATTTTGATAGTCCATACCGTTCGTTCGTAACGCGCTTCCAAAGTTAGCGGGAGGGGCCCGTTTGGCAAAAAATTGCCCTAACTCACAAACAAAAGGTCGCGTCGACACTAAATTTCAACCACAGGTTGCGGGTGGCATACTCAACAGATCCCCAAAAGCATTTCCACTTCGACTCATAGGGGGCGTCACAAACGCGCGAAACGTAACCGTTACGTGCCAGAACGCGTTTTTCAGGGGGAACGACCCTCTCAAGGGCACAAAGTATCAATGAAGTATTAAAAGTAAATGTACTCATTAAGAATATAAAAGTACTCATTATGAAGTAAAACATATTTGAGTAAAAGTACTCAAAAATACCAAAGAGTAAAAGTATTGTTAAAGTATCAAAAGTAATCATTGTGAAGTAAAAGTATATTTGAGTAAATGTACTCAAAATACCAAAGAGTATAAGTAAAAATGCCAAAGAGTAAAAGTATTGTTAGTATTAAAATGTATTATCATCTGATCCACAAGCCCACATGCAGCCTTGTAGATCGGCTGTTTTTATTGTTTTATTTTTTAAATTGTTTCCCCCTGACTTAGTCTTTTCTAGGATCACCTTTTAGTTGAGCTTGTACCAGTGACTGTACTGTCAATGACACTGTATACCTATGACAGTCCTATATCAATAATTAGTTCATTCGTGACTGACTTCCCTTTGGAAATAAGCCAAAAACATTACTAGGATCTCCTTTTAGTTGAGCTTGTACCAAATCATGTTTATTAGGTATCTATCTATCTATCTTCCTAAGTCACATGCATTCACATTGCACTGAACGAACGAACGCACGCACGCACGCACGCTGCGCAGGTCAGCTCAGCAGCTGGCTTTTTTTTTGTTTGTTTTTTTTGTAAAGCTCCAGCCAGAGTCAGGCGCCGAGGTGGGGGGACGGCACCAAGCCGGACTTGCGTGCTCAGGCAGCGGCCAAAGGCCGCTGCCCCCTCCCACCCCCTGGAAGTGCGGTAGGCTGGAAGCCTCTAGAACCTATATTTTGATAGTCCATACCGTTCGTTCGTAACTCGCTTCCAAACTTAGCGGGAGGGGCCCGTTTCGCAAACAATAGCCATAAATCACAAACAATAGGTCGAGTCAACACTGAATTTCAACCACGGGTCGGGGGTGGCATACTCAACGGATCCCCAAAAGCATTTCCACTTCGACCCCTAGGGGGCGTCACAAACGCGCCAAACGAAACCGTTTCGTGCCAGAACACGTTTTTCGAGGGGACCGACCCTCTCACGACGAAACGCGGACGACTCGGCGGACGGTCTCACGGTCCCAACCGCCGCACGAGGTCGCGCATTTAGCGCGCTGCAGGCACACTTGTCAAAATTGACTCTGTCAATTCTAGTGTTTTATTTACAATCACACTTTCTGAAACTTCGGCACGCTACTTGTCCTGCACCATTTACGCCACCCCCACAATATATACATCAAAACGTGCGGCTCGGTCGGGAATGGTGTGCTAGTAACTTTCTTTCCGATCCGCCTTACAATGGCGACGTAATCGGCGAAAAACGACGCTTAATTTCCCCCATTGACTTATAATGGGACAATGCAAAAAGTCACATTCAAGTATTTTTTTCTCGCAAACGATAGGGGCTACAGTTTCAAACCTCGGAGAGGAGATTCATAATGATTCCAAGAATTAATCAAAAAATAATTACATCACTCGGTCTCATGGTGGCGCTATAACGGCCCACTTCACATTTTGCCCCGTAACTCTTGAACCGTAGATCGGAAAATGAAAATTATTTTTTCCCTGGATTCCTTGGGTCAACACGCATCTCCCCATATAGGCCACGCCCATTTGCGCCAGGATAGATTTTCCGCCATCTTGAGTTTTCTCCAAAACACACGTTTTAATCATTTTCCTACATATTTTCTTCAAATGGCACCAAAAGCGGTACACAGGATCTATGAACCCATGCAATGAACATACTCAAAGGATATTGCGATAGTCCATACCGTTCGTTCGTAACGCGCTTCTAAAGTTAACGGGAGGGGCCCGTTTCGCAAACGATAGCCATAAATCACAAACAAAAGGTCGGGTCAACACCGAATTTCAACCAAAGGTCGGGGGTGGCATACTCTACGTATCCCGTAAAGCGTTTCCACTTCCACCCGTAGGGGGCGTCACAAGCGCGCAAAACGTAACCTTTTCGGGCCAAAACGCGTTTTTCACAGGGTACGACCCTCTCGCAACGAAACGCGGACGACTCGGCGGACGGTCTCACGGTCCAAACCGCTGCACGAGGACGCGCATTCGGCGAGCTGCGCTGCAGGCACACTTGTCAAAATTGACCCTGTCAATTCTAGTTAAGTGTGCCTATGCATAGCATGGGCAGACTTATTGTTATCACTCATACTTAAGCCAGACATGGACACACACATGTATTTCCCCAAAGTTTGGCACGCTACTCCTCCCACAGTTTTTGCACCACACACTTGCGCCATATGTCAAATCGACCGGCTTACGCGGGAATCGTGTGCTATCAACTTGCTAAGAGAAAGGTTCTATAGTTTAATTGATATGAATTTATTAAGAAATTAATTAACCCTTACCTGTCCCCATTGACTTATAATGGGAATCGCATTCAATAATTTTTCTCTCGCAAACCATAGGGGCTACAGTTTCAAGACTCAGAGAGGAGGTTCATAATGATTACAAGGAATAAATAAAAAATAATAGCGTCATTTGGCCTCATGGTGGCGCTATAACAGCCCAGTGTACGTTTTGGCCTGTAACTGTTGAACCGTAGGTCGGAAAATTAAACTTATTTTTTCCCCGGATTCCTTGGGCCAAGACGCATCTCCCCATATAGGCCACGCCCATTTGCGCCAGGATAGATTTTCCGCCATCTTGAATTTTCTCCGAAACACACTTTTTGCTCCTTTTCCTACATATTTTCTTCAAATGTCTTAAAAACCGGTACACATGATCTATGAAGCCACGCGATAAACATAGTCAAAGGATATGTCGATAGTCAGTACCCTTCGTTCGTAACGCGCTTCCAAAGTTAGCGGGAGGGGCACGTTTCGCAAACGATAGCCATAAATCACAAACAATAGGTCGAGTCGACACTGAATTTCAACCACAGGTCGGGGGTGGCATACTCAACGGATCCCCAAAAGCATTTCCACTTCGACCCCTAGGGGGCGTCACAAACGCGCGAAACGTAACCGTTTCATGCCAGAACGCGTTTTTCACGGGGACCGACCCTCTCACGACGAAACGCAGACGACAATTATTTTTCTCTCGCAAACCATAGGGGCTACAGTTTCAAGACTTGGAGAAGAGGTTCAAAATGATTTCAAGGATTAAATAAAAAATAATAGTGTCATTTGGCCTCATGGTGGCGCTATAACAGCCCAGTTTACGTTTTGGCCTGTAACTGTTGAACCGTAGGTCGGAAAATGAAAATTCTTTTTTCCTTGGATTCCTTGGGTCATGACGCATCTCCCCATACAGAACGCATTTTTCACGGAGACCGACCCTCTCATGACGAAACGCGGACGACTCGGCAAACGGTCTCACGGTCCGAACCGCCGCGCGAGGTCGCGCATTTAGCGCGCTGCAGGCACACTTGTCAAAATTGACTCTGTCAATTCTAGTTAAGTGTGCCTATGCATAGCATGGGCAGACTTATTGTTATCACTCATACTTAAGCCAGACATGGACACACACATGTATTTCCCCAAAGTTTGGCACGCTACTCCTCCCACAGTTTTTGCACCACACACTTGCGCCATATGTCAAATCGACCGGCTTACGCGGGAATGGTGTGCTAGTAACTTGCTAAGAGAAAGGTTCTATAGTTTAATTGATATGAATTTATTAAGAAATTAATTAACCCTTACCTGTCCCCATTGACTTATAATGGGAATCGCATTCAATAATTTTTCTCTCGCAAACCATAGGGGCTACAGTTTCAAGACTCAGAGAGGAGGTTCATAATGATTACAAGGAATAAATTAAAAATAATAGCGTCATTTGGCCTCATGGTGGCGCTATAACAGCCCAGTGTACGTTTTGGCCTGTAACTGTTGAACCGTAGGTCGGAAAATTAAACTTATTTTTTCCCCGGATTCCTTGGGCCAAGACGCATCTCCCCATATAGGCCACGCCCATTTGCGCCAGGATAGATTTTCCGCCATCTTGAATTTTCTCCGAAACACACTTTTTGCTCCTTTTCCTACATATTTTCTTCAAATGTCTTAAAAACCGGTACACGTGATCTATGAAGCCACGCGATAAACATAGTCAAAGGATATTTCGATAGTCTATACCGTTCATTCGTAACGTGCTTCCAAAGTTAGCGGGAGGGGCCCGTTTTGCAAACAATAGCCATAAATCACAAACAAAAGGTCCATTCAACACTGAATTTCAACCACAGTTCGGGGGTGGCATCCTCAACGAATCCCAAAAAGCATTTCCACTTGGCCACATGGTGGCGCTATAACGGACCGCTTGCCTCGTAACTCTTGAACCGTAGGTCACAGAATTACAATTCTTTTTTCCCTGGATTCCTTGGGTCACGACGCATCTCTCCATATAGGATACGCCAATTTGCACATGGGAAGATTTTCCGCCATCTTGAATTTTCTCCTAAACACACTTTTTACTCCTTTTGCTACAAATTTTCTTCAAATGTCTTAAAAACCGGTACACATGATCTATGCAGCCACGCGATAAACATAGTCAAAGGATATTTTGATAGTCCGTACCGTTCGTTCGTAACGCGCTTCCAAGGTTAGCGGGAGGGGCCCGTTTCGCAAACGATAGCCATAAATCACAAACAATAGGTCGAGTCAACACTGAATTTCAACCACAGGTCGAGGGTGGCATACTCAACGAATCCCCAAAAGCATTTCCACTTCGACCCCTAGGGGGCGTCACAAACGCGCGAAACGTAACCGTTTCGTGCCAAAACGCGTTTTTCACGGGGACCGACCCTCTCACAACGAAACGCAGGCGACTCGGCGGACGGTCTCACGGTCCGAACCGCCGCACAAGGTCGCGCATTCAGCGCGCTGCAGGCACACTTGTCAAAATTGACTCTGTCAATTCTAGTGTTGAATCTACAAGCACACTTTCCCAAAGTTTGGCACGCTACTCCTCCCACAGTTTTTGCACCACACACTCGCGCCATATGTCAAATCGACCGGCTTACGCGGGAATCGTGTGCTAGTAACTTGCTAAGAGAAAGGTTCTATAGTTTAATTGATATGAATTTATTAGTGAATTAATTTTCCCCATTGACTTATAATGGGAATCGCAAAAAATCACATTCAATTATTTTTCTCTCGCAAACCATAGGGGCTACAGTTTCAGGACTTGGAGAGGAGGTTCATAATGATTGCAAGGATTAAATAAAAAATAATAGTGTCATTTGGCCTCATGGTGGCGCTATAACAGCCCAGTTTACGTTTTGGCCCATAACTGTTGAACCGTAGGTCGGAAAATTAAAATTATTTTTTCCCTGGATTCCTTGGGTCAAGACGCATCTCCCGATATAGGCCACGCCCATTTGCGCCAGGATAGATTTTCAGCCATCTTGAATTTTCTCCAAAACACACTTTTTGCTCCTTTTCCCACATATTTTCTTCAAATGTCACAAAAAGCGGTACACATGATCCATGAACCCATGCAATGAACATACTCAAGGGATATTTCGATAGTCCATACCGTTCGTTCGTAACGTGCTTCCAAAGTTAGCGGGAGGGGCCCGTTTGGCAAAAAATTGCCCTAACTCACAAACAATAGGTCGAGTCGACACTGAATTTCAACCACAGGTCGGGGGTGGCATACTCAACAGATTCCCAAAAGAATTTCCACTTCGACCCCTAGGGGGCGTCACAAACGCGCGAAACGTAACCGTTTCGTGCCAAAACGCGTTTTTCACGGGGACCGACCCTCTCGCGACGAAACGCGGACGACTCGGCGGACGGTCTCACGGTCCGAACCGCTGCACAAGGTCGCGCATTTAGCGAGCTGCACTGCAGGCACACTTGTCAAAATTGACCATGTCAATTCTAGTTAAGTGTGCCTATGCATAGCATGGGCAGACTTATTGTTATCGCTCATATTTACTTACTTAAGTCTGTCCATACTTTTCCCCAAAGTTTGGCACGCTACTCCTCCCACAGTTTTTGCACCACACACTCGCGCCATATGTCAAATCGACCGGCTTACTCGGGAATGGTGTGCTATCAAGTTGCTAAGAGAAAGGTTCTATAGTTTAATTGATATTAATTTATTAGTGAATTAATTTTCCCCATTGACTTATAATGGGAATCGCATTCAATTATTTTTCTCTCGCAAACCATAGGGGCTACAGTTTCAAGACTTGGAGAGGAGGTTCATAATGATTGTAAGAATTAATCAAAAAATAATTACATCACTCGGCCTCATGGTGGCGCTATAACGGCCAACTTTACGTTTTGCCCCGTAACTCTTGAACCGTAGATCGGAAAATGAAAATTATTTTTTCCCTGGCTTCCTTGGGTCAAGACGCATCTCCCCATATAGGCCACGCCCATTTGCGTAGGGATAGATTTTCCGCCATCTTGAATTTTGTCCAAAACACACTTTTTGCTCCTTTTCCTACATATTTTCTTCAAATGTCTTAAAAACCGGTACACATGATCTATGAAGCCACGCGATAAACATAGTCAAAGGATATTTCGATAGTCCATACCGTTTGTTCGTAACGCGCTTCCAAAGTTAGCGGGAGGGGCCCGTTTCACAAACGATAGCCATAAATCACAAACAATAAGTCGAGTCACCACCGAATTTCAACCACAGGTCGGGGGTGGCATACTCAACGAATCCCCAAAAGCATTTCCACTTTGACCCCTAGGGGGCGTCACAAACGCGCCAAACGTAACCGTTTCGTGGCAGAACGCGTTTCAGACACAGGCATTGCGATTGAGCTGTGCTGTGCTGTACTTTACTGCACTGTATTGTACTGTACCGTACCGTACTGTATTGTACTCTCTCTTCTGTACTGTACTGTACTGTACTGTACTGTACTGTACCTTACTCTGCTGTAGTGTACTGTACCTTACTGTATTGTAGTGTACTGTATCTTCTGTACTGTCTGTGCTGTAGCTTACTGTGCTGTAGTGTACTGTACCTTACCGTACTGTAGTGTGCTGTACCTTACTGTATTGTAGTGTACTGTGTCTTCTGTACTGTACTGTATGGTAGTAGCGCGCTGCAGGCACACTTGTCAAAATTGACTCTGTCAATTCTAGTTAAGTGTGCCTATGCATAGCATGGGCAGACTTATTGTTATCGCTCATATTTACTTACTTAAGTCTGTCCATACTTTTCCCCAAAGTTTGGCACGCTACTCCTCCCACAGTTTTCGCACCACACACTCGCGCCATATGTCAAATCGACCGGCTTACTCGGGAATGGTGTGCTATCAAGTTGCTAAGAGAAAGGTTTTATAGTTTAATTTATATTAATTTATTAGTGAATTAATTTTCCCCATTGACTTATAATGGGAATCGCATTCAATTATTTTTCTCTCGCAAACCATAGGGGCTACAGTTTCAAGACTTGGAGAGGAGGTTCATAATGATTGTAAGAATGAATCAAAAAATAATTACATCACTCGGCCTCATGGTGGCGCTATAACGGCCAACTTTACGTTTTGCCCCGTAACTCTTGAACCGTAGGTCGGAAAATGAAAATTATTTTTTCCCTGGATTCCTTGGGTCATGACGCATCTCCCCATATAGGCCACGCCCATTTGCGTATGGATAGATTTTCCGCCATCTTGAATTTTGTCCAAAACACACTTTTTGCTCCTTTTCCTACATATTTTCTTCAAATGTCTTAAAAACCGGTACACATGATCTATGAAGCCACGCGATAAACATAGTCAAAGGATATTTCGATAGTCCATACCGTTTGTTCGTAACGCGCTTCCAAAGTTAGCGGGAGGGGCCCGTTTCACAAACGATAGCCATAAATCACAAACAATAAGTCGAGTCACCACCGAATTTCAACCACAGGTCGGGGGTGGCATACTCAACGAATCCCCAAAAGCATTTCCACTTCGACCCCTAGGGGGCGTCACAAACGCGCGAAACGTAACCGTTTCGTGCCAGAACGCGTTTTTCACGGGGACCGACCCTCTCACAACGAAACACGGGCGACTCGGCGGACGGTCTCACGGTCCGAACCGCCGCACGAGGTCGCGCATTTAGCGCGCTGCAGGCACACTTGTCAAAATTGACTCTGTCAATTCTAGTATTGACTTTACAAGCGCACTCTCTAAACTTCGGCAGGCTACTCCTCCCACAGTTTTTGCACCACACACTCGCGCCATATGTCAAAACGACCGGCTTACTCGGGAATCGTGTGCTAGTAACTTGCTAAGAGAAAGGTTCTATAGTTTAATTGATATTAATTTATTAGTGAATTAATTTTTCCCCATTGACTTATAATGGGACACTGCAAAAAGTCACATTCAAGTATTTTTCTCTCGCAAACCATAGGGGCTACAGTTTCAAACCTCGGAGAGGAGATTCATAATGATTTTAAGAATAAATAGAAAAATAACTACACCACTCATCCTCATGGTGGCGCTATAACGGCTCACTTTACGTTTTGCCCCGTAACTCTTGAACCGTAGATCAGAAAATTAAAATTATTTTTTCCCTGGATTCCTTGGGTCATGACGCATCTCCCCATATAGGCCACGCCCATTTGCGTAGGGATAGATTTTCCGCCATCTTCAATTTTCTCCAAAACACACTTTTTGCTCCTTTTCCTACATATTTTCTTCAAATGTCTTAAAAACCGGTACACGTGATCCCTGAAGCCACGCGATAAACATAGTCAAAGTATATTTCGATAGTCCGTACCGTTCGTTCGTAACGCGCTTCCAAAGTTTGCGGGAGGGGCCCGTTTCGCAAACACTAGCTATAAATCACAAACAATAGGTCGAGTCAACAGTGAATTTCAACCACAGGTCGGGGGTGGCATACTCAACGGATCCCCAAAAGCATTTCCACTTCGACCCCTAGGGGGCGTCACAAACGCGCGAAACGTAACCGTTTCGTGCCAGAACGCGTTTTTCACGGGGACCGAACCTCTCGCAACGAAACGCGGACGACTCGGCGGACGGTCTCGCGGTCCGAACCGCCGCACGAGGTCGCGCGTTTAGCGCGCTGCAGGCACACTTGTAAAAATTGACTCTGTCAATTCTAGTTAAGTGTGCCTATGCATAGCATGGGCAGACTTATTGTTCTCGCTCATACTTAAGCCAGACATGGACACACACATGTATTTCCCCAAAGTTTGGCACGCTACTCCTCCCACAGTTTTTGCACCACACACTTGCGCCATATGTCAAATCGACCGGCTTACGCGGGAATCGTGTGCTATCAACTTGCTAAGAGAAAGGTTCTATAGTTTAATTGATATGAATTTATTAAGAAATTAATTAACCCTTACCTGTCCCCATTGACTTATAATGGGAATCGCATTCAATAATTTTTCTCTCGCAAACCATAGGGGCTACAGTTTCAAGACTCAGAGAGGAGGTTCATAATGATTACAAGGAATAAATAAAAAATAATAGCGTCATTTGGCCTCATGGTGGCGCTATAACAGCCCAGTGTACGTTTTGGCCTGTAACTGTTGAACCGTAGGTCGGAAAATTAAACTTATTTTTTCCCCGGATTCCTTGGGCCAAGACGCATCTCCCCATATAGGCCACGCCCATTTGCGCCAGGATAGATTTTCCGCCATCTTGAATTTTCTCCGAAACACACTTTTTGCTCCTTTTCCTACATATTTTCTTCAAATGTCTTAAAAACCGGTACACTTGATCTATGAAGCCACGCGATAAACATAGTCAAAGGATATTTCGATAGTCCATACCGTTCGTTCGTAATGCGCTTCCAAACTTAGCGGGAGGGGCACGTTTCGCAAACGATAGCCATAAATCACAAACAATAGGTCGAGTCAACACCGAATTTCAACCACAGGTCGGGGGTGGCATACTCAACGGATCCCCAAAAGCATTTCCACTTCGACCCCTAGGGGGCGTCACAAACGCGCGAAACATAACCGTTTCGTGCCAGAACGCGTTTTTCACGGGGACCGACCCTCTCGCAACGAAACGCAGACGACTCGGCGGACGGTCTCACCGTCCGAACCGCCGCACGAGGTCGCGCGTTTAGCGCGCTGCAGGCACACTTGTCAAAATTGACTCTGTCAATTCTAGTATTGACTTTACAACCGCACTCTCTAAACTTCGGCACGCTACTCCTCCCACAGTTTTTGCACCACACACTCGCGCCATATGTCAAAACGACCGGCTTACTCGGGAATGGTGTGCTAGTAACTTGCTAAGAGAAAGGTTCTATAGTTTAATTGATATTAATTTATTAGTGAATAAATTTTTCCCCATTGACTTATAATGGGACAATGCAAAAAGTCACATTCAAGTATTTTTCTCTCGCAAACCATAGGGGCTACAGTTTCAAACCTCGGAGAGGAGATTCATAATGATTTTAAGAATAAATTGAAAAATAATTACACCACTCATCCTCATGGTGGCGCTATAACGGCTCACTTTACGTTTTGCCCCGTAACTCTTGAACCGTAGATCGGAAAATGAAAATTATTTTTTCCCTGGCTTCCTTGGGTCAAGACGCATCTCCCCATATAGGCCACGCCCATTTGCGTAGGGATAGATTTTCCGCCATCTTGAATTTTCTCCAAAACACACTTTTTGCTCCTTTTCCTACATATTTTCTTCAAATGTCTTAAGAACCGGTACACATGATCTATGAAGCCACGCAATAAACATAGTCAAAGGATATTTTGATAGTCCATACCGTTCGTTCGTAACGCGCTTCCAAAGTTAGCGGGAGGGGCCCGTTTGGCAAAAAATTGCCCTAACTCACAAACAAAAGGTCGCGTCGACACTAAATTTCAACCACAGGTCGGGGGTGGCATACTCAACAGATCCCCAAAAGCATTTCCACTTCCACCTCTAGGGGGCGTCACAAACGCGCAAAAGGTAACCTTTTCGTGCCAGAACGCATTTTTCAGGGGGACCGACCCTCTCACAACGAAACACGGACGACTCGGCGGACGGTCTCACGGTCCAAACCGCCGCACGAGGTCGCGCATTTAGCGAGCTGCAGGCACACTTGTCAAAATTGACTCTGTCAATTCTAGTATTGACTTTACAAGCGCACTCTCTAAACTTCGGCACGCTACTCCTCCCACAGTTTTTGCACCACACACTCGCGCCATATGTCAAAACGACCGGCTTACTCGGGAATCGTGTGCTAGTAACTTGCTAAGAGAAAGGTTCTATAGTTTAATTTATATTAATTTATTAGTGAATTAATTTTTCCCCATTGACTTATAATGGGACAATGAAAAAAGTCACATTCAAGTATTTTTCTATCGCAAACCATAGGGCCTACAGTTTCAAACCTCGTAGAGCAGATTCATAATGATTTTAAGAATAAATCGAAAAATAATTACACCATTCATCCTCATGGTGGCGCTATAACGGCTCACTTTACGTTTTGCCCCGTAACTCTTGAACCGTAGATCGGAAAATGAAAATTATTTTTTCCCTGGATTCCTTGGGTCAAGACGCATCTCTCCATATAGGCCACGCCCATTTGCGTAGGGATAGATTTTCCGCCATCTTGAATTTTTTCCAAAACACACTTTTTGCTCCTTTTCCTACATATTTTCTTCAAATGTTTTAAAAACCGGTACACATGATCTATGAAGGCATGCAATAAACATAGTCAAAGGATATTTCGATAGTCCATACCGTTCGTTCGTAACGGCCTTCCAAAGTTAGCGGGAGGGGCCCGTTTCGCAAACGAGAGCCATAAATCACAAACAAAAGGTCAAGTCAACACTGAATTTTAACCACAGGTCGCGGGTGGCATACTCAACGTTTCCCCAAAAGCATTTCCACTTCGACCCATAGGGGGCGTCACAAACGCGCGAAACGTAACCGTTTCGTGCCAGAACGCGTTTTTCACGGGGACCGACCCTCTCACAACGAAACACGGGCTTGGCGGATTGTCTCACCGTCCAAACCGCTGCACAAGGTCGCGCACTGCAGGCACACTTGTCAAAATTGACTCTGTCAATTCTAGTTAAGTGTGCCTATGCATAGCATGGGCAGACTTATTGTTATCACTCATACTTAAGCCAGACATGGAGACACACATGTATTTCCCCAAAGTTTGGCACGCTACTCCTCCCACAGTTTTTGCACCACACACTTGCGCCATATGTCAAATCGACCGGCTTACGCGGGAATCGTGTGCTATCAACTTGCTAAGAGAAAGGTTCTATAGTTTAATTGATATGAATTTATTAAGAAATTAATTAACCCTTACCTGTCCCCATTGACTTATAATGGGAATCGCATTCAATAATTTTTCTCTCGCAAACCATAGGGGCTACAGTTTCAAGACTCAGAGAGGAGGTTCATAATGATTACAAGGAATAAATAAAAAATAATAGCGTCATTTGACCTCATGGTGGCGCTATAACAGCCCAGTGTACGTTTTGGCCTGTAACTGTTGAACCGTAGGTCGGAAACTTAAACTTATTTTTTCCCCGGATTCCTTGGGCCAAGACGCATCTCCCCATATAGGCCACGCCCATTTGCGCCAGGATAGATTTTCCGCCATCTTGAATTTTCTCCGAAACACACTTTTTGCTCCTTTTCCTACATATTTTCTTCAAATGTCTTAAAAACCGGTACACGTGATCTATGAAGCCACGCGATAAACATAGTCAAAGGATATTTTGACAGTCAATACCCTTCGTTCGTAACGCGCTTCCAAAGTTAGCGGGAGGGGCCCGTTTCGCAAACAAAAGCCATAAATCACAAACAATAGGTCGAGTCAACACTGAATTTCAACCACAGGTTGGGGGTGGCATACTCAACGAATGCCCAAAAGCATTTCCACTTCGACCCCTAGGGGGCGTCACAAACGCGAGAAACGTAACCGCTTCGTGCCAGAACGCGTTTTTCACGGGGACCGACCCTCTCACAACGAAACACAGACGACTCGGAGGATGGTCTCACAGTTTGAACTGCTTGCTTCCTTACTGTAGTGTACTGTACTGTACTGTACCTTAGTGTGCTGTACTGTACTTTACTGTACTGTACTGTACTGTATGTTATTGTACTGTGCTATACCTTACTGTGCTGTACCTTACTGCACTGTACTGTACTTAACCTTACTGTGCTGTACTTTACTGCACTGTATTGTACTGTACCGTACCTGCACTGTATTGCACTGTACCGTACCTTACTGTATTATTGTACTGTATCTTCTGTACTGTACTGTACTGTACTGTACCGTACCTTACTGTGCTGTAGTGTACAGTACCTTACTGTATTGTAGTGTACTGTATCTTCTGTACTGTTCTGTGCTGTACCTTACTGTGCCGTAGTGTACTGTACCTTGACTTGGCGGATTGTCTCACCGTCCAAACCGCTGCACAAGGTCGCGCACTGCAGGCACACTTGTCAAAATTGACTCTGTCAATTCTAGTGTTAAACTTACAAGCACACTTTCTAAAACTTCGGCACGCTACTAGTGCCGCACCATTTACGCCACCCCCACAATATATACATCAAAACGTGCGGCTCGGCCGGGAATGGTGTGCTTGTAACTTTCTTTCCGATCCGCGTTACCATGGCGACGTAATTGGCAAAAAACTATGCTTAATTTTCCCCATTGACTTATAATGGGACAACGCAAAAAGTCACATTCAAGTATCTTTCTCTCGCAAACCATAGGGGCTACAGTTTCAAACCTCAGAGAGGAGATTCATAATGATTTTAAGAATGAATTGAAAAATAATTACATCACTCATCCTCATGGTGGCGCTATAAAGGCCCACTTTACGTTTTGCCCCGTAACTCTTGAACCGTAGGTCGGAAAATGAAAATTCTTTTTTCCCTGGATTCCTTGGGTCAAGACGCATCTCCCCATATAGGCCACGCCCATTTGCGCCAGGATAGATTTTCCGCCATCTTGAATTTTCTCCAAAACACACTTTTTGCTCCTTTTCCTACATATTTTCTTCAAATCTCACAAAATGCGGTACACGTGATCTATGAAGCCATGCAATGACCTTGGTCAAGGGATATTTCGATAGTCCATACCGTTCCTTCGTAACGGCCTTCCAAAGTTAGCGGGAGGGGCCCGTTTCGCAAACGATAGCCTTAAATCACAAATAAAACCTCGGGTCAACACCGAATTGTAACCACAGGTCGCGGGTGGCGTACTCTATGTATCCCCAAAAGCATTTCCACTTCGACCCGTAGGGGGCATCACAAGCGCGCAAAACATAACCCTTTCGTGCCAAAACGCGTTTTTCACAGGGAACGACCCTCTCACAACGAAACGCAGACAACTCGGCGGATGGTCTCACGGTCCAAACCGCTGCACGAGGTCGCGCATTCAGCGAGCTGCACTGCAGGCACACTTGTCAAAATTGACTCTGTCAATTCTAGTGTTGAATCTACAAGCACACTTTCCCAAAGTTTGGCACGCTACTCCTCCCACAGTTTTTGCACCAAACACTCGCGCCATATGTCAAATCGACCGGCTTACTCGGGAATCGTGTGCTAGTAACTTGCTAAGAGAAAGGTTCTATAGTTTAATTGATATGAATTTATTAGTGAATTAATTTTTCCCCATTGACTTATAATGGGACAATGCAAAAAGTCACATTCAAGTATTTTTCTCTCGCAAACCATAGGGGCTACAGTTTCAAACCTCGGAGAGGAGATTCATAATGATTTTAAGAATGAATCGAAAAATAATTACACCACTCATCCTCATGGTGGTGCTATAACGGCTCACTTTACGTTTTGCCCCGTAACTCTTGAACCGTAGATCGGAAAATGAAAATTATTTTTTCCCTGGATTCCTTGGGTCAAGACGCATCTCCCCATATAGGCCACGCCTATTTGCGTAGGGATAGATTTTCCGCCATCTTGAATTTTCTCCAAAACACACTTTTTGCTCCTTTTCCTACATATTTTCTTCAAATGTCTTAACAACCGGTCCACATGATCTATGAAGCCATGCGATAAACATAGTCAAAGGATATTTCGATAGTCCATACCGTTCGTTCGTAACGGCCTTCCAAAGTTAGCGGGAGGTTCCCGTTTTGCAAACGAGAGCCATAAATCACAAACAAAAGGTCGAGTCAACACTGAATTTTAACCACAGGTCGCGGGTGGCATACTCAACGTTTCCCCAAAAGCATTTCCACTTCGACCCATAGGGGGCGTCACAAACGCGCGAAACGTAACCGTTTCGTGCCAGAACGCGTTTTTCACGGGGACCGACCCTCTCACAACGAAACACGGGCGACTCGGCGGATTGTCTCACCGTCCAAACCGCTGCACAAGGTCGCGCACTGCAGGCACACTTGTCAAAATTGACTCTGTCAATTCTAGTTAAGTGTGCCTATGCATAGCATGGGCAGACTTATTGTTATCGCTCATATTTACTTACTTAAGTCTGTCCATACTTTTCCCCAAAGTTTGGCACGCTACTCCTCCCACAGTTTTTGCACCACACACTCGCGCCATATGTCAAATCGACCGGCTTACTCGGGAATGGTGTGCTATCAAGTTGCTAAGAGAAAGGTTCTATAGTTTAATTGATATTAATTTATTAGTGAATTAATTTTCCCCATTGACTTATAATGGGAATCGCATTCAATTATTTTTCTCTCGCAAACCATAGGGGCTACAGTTTCAAGACTTGGAGAGGAGGTTCATAATGATTGTAAGAATTAATCAAAAAATAATGACATCACTCGGCCTCATGGTGGCGCTATAACGGCCAACTTTACGTTTTGCCCCGTAACTCTTGAACCGTAGGTCGGAAAATGAAAATTATTTTTTCCCTGGATTCCTTGGGTCATGACGCATCTCCCCATATAGGCCACGCCCATTTGCGTATGGATAGATTTTCCGCCATCTTGAATTTTGTCCAAAACACACTTTTTGCTCCTTTTCCTACATATTTTCTTCAAATGTCTTAAAAACCGGTACACATGATCTATGAAGCCACGCGATAAACATAGTCAAAGGATATTTCGATAGTCCATACCGTTTGTTCGTAACGCGCTTCCAAAGTTAGCGGGAGGGGCCCGTTTCACAAACGATAGCCATAAATCACAAACAATAAGTCGAGTCACCACCGAATTTCAACCACAGGTCGGGGGTGGCATACTCAACGAATCCCCAAAAGCATTTCCACTTCGACCCCTAGGGGGCGTCACAAACGCGCCAAACGTAACCGTTTCGTGGCAGAACGCGTTTCAGACACAGGCATTGCGATTGAGCTGTGCTGTACTTTACTGCACTGTATTGTACTGTACCGTACCGTACTGTATTGTACTCTGTCTTCTGTACTGTACTGTACTGTACTGTACTGTACTGTACTGTACTGTACCTTACTCTGCTGTAGTGTACTGTACCTTACTGTATTGTAGTGTACTGTATCTTCTGTACTGTCTGTGCTGTAGCTTACTGTGCTGTAGTGTACTGTACCTTGACGACTCGGCGGACGGTCTCACGCACGGTCCGAACCGCCGCACGGGGTCGCGCATTTAGCGCGCTGCAGGCACACTTGTCAAAATTGACTCTGTCAATTCTAGTTAAGTGTGCCTATGCATAGCATGGGCAGACTTATTGTTATCGCTCATATTTACTTACTTAAGTCTGTCCATACTTTTCCCCAAAGTTTGGCACGCTACTCCTCCCACAGTTTTTGCACCACACACTCGCGCCATATGTCAAATCGACCGGCTTACGCGGGAATCGTGTGCTAGTAACTTGCTAAGAGAAAGGTACTATAGTTTAATTGATATGAATTTATTAGTGAATTAATTTTCCCCATTGACTTATAATGGGAATCGCAAAACTCACATTCAATTATTTTTCTCTCGCAAACCATAGGGGCTACAGTTTCAAGACTTGGAGAGGAGGTTCATAATGATTTCAAGGATTAAATAATAAATAATAGTGTCATTTGGCCTCATGGTGGCGCTGTAACAGCCCACTTTACGTTTTGGCCTGTAACTCTTGAACCGTAGATCGGAAAATTAAAATTCTTTTTTCCCTGGATTCCTTGGGTCATGACGCATCTCGCCATATAGGCCACGCCCATTTGCGCCAGGATAGATTTTCCGCCATCTTGAATTTTCTCCAAAACACACTTTTTGCTCATTTTCCTAAATTTTTTCTTCAAATGTCTTAAAAACCGGTACACGTGATCTATGAAGCCATGCGATAAACATAGTCAAAGGATAGTTCGATAGTCCTTACCATTCGTTCGTAACGGCCTTCCAAAGTTAGCGGGAGGGGCCCGTTTCGCAAACGAGAGCCATAAATCACAAACAAAAGGTCGAGTCAACACTGAATTTTAACCACGGGTCGCGGGTGGCATACTCAACGTTTCCCCAAAAGCATTTCCACTTCGACCCCTAGGGGGCGTCACAAACGCGCGAAACGTAAACATATTACTTAGACAAAATCTCTGGACTTTGAGCTTTAACTCAAAAAACACCATAATAGTTCTGTTCAATATTACAATGGGAATCCATTAAGAATGTCTTACTCTACCTCTGATAACATCTTTGTAAGATTTTACTGTACAAAAGTGGAGTAATATAGCTTTAAAGTCACTACAAAAACACATTATTTAGAAGGTGGAGTAATATAGCTTTAAAGTCACTACAAAAACATGTGACTTAGTCAAAATCTCTGGACTTTGAGATTTAACTGAAAAAACACCATAATAGTTCTGTTCACTATTACAACGGCAATCCCCTAAGAACGTCCTACTGTACCTCTGATAACATTTTGGTAACATTTTACTGTACAAAAGTGGAGTAATATAGCTTTAAAGTCACTACAAAAACACATTACTTAGAGAAGTAGCAGTGTCGGAAAAGGTGTTATAAAAAGCGGCCTGAAGGTGGCGCTAGAATAGGGGCATGTGAGAAATGAGGGGTGGGGTGTCCGCGTTGCCGTGGCGGACGAATAGGTACCGGCCCCGGCTCTCCCGGACGCTGCTAGGCCGAGTTACGGCATTTTATGTGTGCTGCAGTGGCAGGGGGTCCTCCACTGGGGGCGCCACCACTTTTGCATCCGTTCTGGAGCACCAGGAGTGGGTGGTCCCAAGGAAATGGCCGTGAGCAGCCCCGTTGGGGTGTTCATTTGGTCATTTTTGCACATTTGGTCATGTGTTACATCTGGGGGTCCCCCAGGGACCTGGGGGTCCCTGGGGCTCCGGGGGTCCTTGGAGGTTGTAGTATGTTAGGCAAGTGGAGTGTGTGTAAAATCTGGCATGGATGGGGGCAACGGTTGGGGAGATATGAGCAGGGGACAAGTGTGACGTGTGAGCACATGTGCTCATTTTTTACATCTGGGGGTCCCTGATCCACAAGCCCACATGCAGCCTTGTAGATCGGCTGTTTTTATTGTTTTATTTTTTAAATTGTTTCCCCCTGACTTAGTCTTTTCTAGGATCACCTTTTAGTTGAGCTTGTACCAGTGACTGTACTGTCAATGACACTGTATACCTATGACAGTACTATATCAATAATTAGTTCATTTGTGAATGACTTCCCTGTGGAAATATCATGTGTATTACGTATCTATCTATCTTCCCAAGTCAGATGCATTCACATTGCACTGAACGCACGCACGCACGCACGCACGCACGCAGGCTGCGCAGGTCAGCTCAACTTTTTTTTTTTTTTTTTTTTGTAAAGCTCCAGCCAGAGTCAGGCGCCGAGGTGAGGGGACGGCACCAAGCCGGACTTGCGTGCTCAGGCAGCGGCCGAAGGCCGCTGCCCCCTCCCACCCCCTGGAAGTGCGGCAGGCTGGAAGCCTCTAGAACCTATCTGTAGGTCCCCGTCCATAGATGTCGCTCTATCCAAGAAATTCTCCCCCCCAGTCACCTGACACACCAGGAACTGCTGCTGCTGCACATTCAATTATTTTTCTCTCGCAAACCATAGGGGCTACAGTTTCAAGACTTGGAGAGGAGGTACATAATGATTGTAAGAATTAATCAAAAAATAATTACATCACTCGGCCTCATGGTGGCGCTATAACGGCCAACTTTACGTTTTGCCCCGTAACTCTTGAACCGTAGGTCGGAAAATGAAAATTATTTTTTCCCTGGATTCCTTGGGTCATGACGCATCTCCCCATATAGGCCACGCCCATTTGCGTCTGGATAGATTTTCCGCCATCTTGAATTTTCTCCGAAACACACTTTTTGCTCCTTTTCCTACATATTTTCTTCAAATGTCTTAAAAACCGGTACACGTGATCTATGAAGCCACGCGATAAACATAGTCAAAGGATATTTCGATAGTCCATACCGTTTGTTCGTAACGCGCTTCCAAAGTTAGCGGGAGGGGCCCGTTTCACAAACGATAGCCATAAATCACAAACAATAAGTCGAGTCAACACCGAATTTCAACCACAGGTCGGGGGTGGCATACTCAACGGATCCCCAAAAGCATTTCCACTTCGACCCCTAGGGGGCGTCACAAACCCGCGAAACGTAACCGTTTCGTGCCAGAACGCATTTTTCACGGGGACCGACCCTCTCGCAACGAAACGCAGACGACTCGGCGGACGGTCTCACCGTCCGAACCGCCGCACGAGGTCGCGCGTTTAGCGCGCTGCAGGCACACTTGTCAAAATTGACTCTGTCAATTCTAGTTAAGTGTGCCTATGCATAGCATGGGCAGACTTATTGTTATCACTCATACTTAAGCCAGACATGGACACACACATGTATTTCCCCAAAGTTTGGCACGCTACTCCTCCCACAGTTTTTGCACCACACACTTGCGCCATATGTCAAATCGACCGGCTTACGCGGGAATCGTGTGCTATCAACTTGCTAAGAGAAAGGTTCTATAGTTTAATTGATATGAATTTATTAAGAAATTAATTAACCCTTACCTGTCCCCATTGACTTATAATGGGAATCGCATTCAATAATTTTTCTCTCGCAAACCATAGGGGCTACAGTTTCAAGACTCAGAGAGGAGGTTCATAATGATTACAAGGAATAAATAAAAAATAATAGCGTCATTTGGCCTCATGGTGGCGCTATAACAGCCCAGTGTACGTTTTGTCCTGTAACTGTTGAACCGTAGGTCGGAAAATTAAACTTATTTTTTCCCCGGATTCCTTGGGCCAAGACGCATCTCCCCATATAGGCCACGCCCATTTGCGCCAGGATAGATTTTCCGCCATCTTGAATTTTCTCCGAAACACACTTTTTGCTCCTTTTCCTACATATTTTCTTCAAATGTCTTAAAAACCGGTACACGTGATCTATGAAGCCACGCGATAAACATAGTCAAAGGATATTTTGATAGTTTGTACCGTTCGTTCGTAACGCGCTTCCAAAGTTAGCAGTAGGGGCCCGTTTGGCAAAAAATTGCCCTAACTCACAAACAATAGGTCGAGTCAACACTGAATTTCAACCACAGGTCGGGGGTGGCATACTCAACAGATCCCCAAAAGCATTTCCACTTCGACCCCTAGGGGGCGTCACAAACGCGCAAAAGGTAACCGTTTCGTGCCAGAACGCGTTTTTCACGGGGACCGACCCTCTCGCGACGAAACGCGGACGACTCGGCGGACGGTCTCACGGTCCGAACCGCCGCACGGGGTCGCGCATTTAGCGCGCTGCAGGCACACTTGTCAAAATTGACTCTGTCAATTCTAGTATTGACTTTACAAGCGCACTCTCTAAACTTCGGCACGCTACTCCTCCCACAGTTTTTGCACCACACACTCGCGCCATATGTCAAAACGACCGGCTTACTCGGGAATCGTGTGCTAGTAACTTGCTAAGAGAAAGGTTCTATAGTTTAATTGATATTAATTTATTAGTGAATTAATTTTTCCCCATTGACTTATAATGGGACAATGCAAAAAGTCACATTCAAGTATTTTTCTCTCGCAAACCATAGGGGCTACAGTTTCAAACCTCGGAGAGGAGATTCATAATGATTTTAAGAATAAATTGAAAAATAATTACACCACTCATCCTCATGGTGGCGCTATAACGGCTCACTTTACGTTTTGCCCCGTAACTCTTGAACCGTAGATCGGAAAATGAAAATTATTTTTTCCCTGGCTTCCTTGGGTCAAGACGCATCTCCCCATATAGGCCACGCCCATTTGCGTAGGGATAGATTTTCCGCCATCTTGAATTTTCTCCAAAACACACTTTTTGTTCCTTTTCCTACATATTTTCTTCAAATGTCTTAAAAACCGGTACACATGATCTATGAAGCCACGCAATAAACATAGTCAAAGGATATTTTGATAGTCCATACCGTTCGTTCGTAACGCGCTTCCAAAGTTAGCGGGAGGGGCCCGTTTGGCAAAAAATTGCCCTAACTCACAAACAAAAGGTCGCGTCGACACTAAATTTCAACCACAGGTTGCGGGTGGCATACTCAACAGATCCCCAAAAGCATTTCCACTTCGACTCATAGGGGGCGTCACAAACGCGCGAAACGTAACCGTTACGTGCCAGAACGCGTTTTTCAGGGGGAACGACCCTCTCAAGGGCACAAAGTATCAATGAAGTATTAAAAGTAAATGTACTCATTAAGAATATAAAAGTACTCATTATGAAGTAAAACATATTTGAGTAAAAGTACTCAAAAATACCAAAGAGTAAAAGTATTGTTAAAGTATCAAAAGTAATCATTGTGAAGTAAAAGTATATTTGAGTAAATGTACTCAAAATACCAAAGAGTATAAGTAAAAATGCCAAAGAGTAAAAGTATTGTTAGTATTAAAATGTATTATCATCTGATCCACAAGCCCACATGCAGCCTTGTAGATCGGCTGTTTTTATTGTTTTATTTTTTAAATTGTTTCCCCCTGACTTAGTCTTTTCTAGGATCACCTTTTAGTTGAGCTTGTACCAGTGACTGTACTGTCAATGACACTGTATACCTATGACAGTCCTATATCAATAATTAGTTCATTCGTGACTGACTTCCCTTTGGAAATAAGCCAAAAACATTACTAGGATCTCCTTTTAGTTGAGCTTGTACCAAATCATGTTTATTAGGTATCTATCTATCTATCTTCCTAAGTCACATGCATTCACATTGCACTGAACGAACGAACGCACGCACGCACGCACGCTGCGCAGGTCAGCTCAGCAGCTGGCTTTTTTTTTGTTTGTTTTTTTTGTAAAGCTCCAGCCAGAGTCAGGCGCCGAGGTGGGGGGACGGCACCAAGCCGGACTTGCGTGCTCAGGCAGCGGCCAAAGGCCGCTGCCCCCTCCCACCCCCTGGAAGTGCGGTAGGCTGGAAGCCTCTAGAACCTATATTTTGATAGTCCATACCGTTCGTTCGTAACTCGCTTCCAAACTTAGCGGGAGGGGCCCGTTTCGCAAACAATAGCCATAAATCACAAACAATAGGTCGAGTCAACACTGAATTTCAACCACGGGTCGGGGGTGGCATACTCAACGGATCCCCAAAAGCATTTCCACTTCGACCCCTAGGGGGCGTCACAAACGCGCCAAACGAAACCGTTTCGTGCCAGAACACGTTTTTCGAGGGGACCGACCCTCTCACAACGAAACGCGGACGACTCGGCGGACGGTCTCACGGTCCCAACCGCCGCACGAGGTCGCGCATTTAGCGCGCTGCAGGCACACTTGTCAAAATTGACTCTGTCAATTCTAGTGTTGACTTTACAACCGCACTCTCAAAACTTCGGCACGCTACTAGTGCCGCACCATTTACGCCACCCGCGCAATATATACATCAAAACGTGCGGCTCGGCCGGGAATGGTGTGCTAGTAACTTTCTTTCCGATCCGCGTTACCATGGCGACGTAATTGGCAAAAAACTATGCTTAATTTTACCCATTGACTTATAATGGGACAATGCAAAAAGTCACATTCAAGTATTTTTCTCTCGCAAACCATAGGGGCTACAGTTTCAAACCTCGGAGAGGAGATTCATAATGATTTAAAGAATAAATAGAAAAATAATTACATCACTTATCCTCATGGTGGCGCTATAACGGCCCACTTTACGTTTTGGCCTGTAACTCTTGAACCGTAGATCGGAAAATTAAAATTCTTTTTTCCCTGGATTCCTTGGGTCATGACGCATCTCCTCATATAGGCCACGCCCATTTGCGTAGGGAAAGATTTTCCGCCATCTTGAATTTTCTGCAAAACACACTTTTTGCTCCTTTTCCTACATATTTTCTTCAAATGTCTTAAAAACCGGTACACATGATCTATGAAGCCACGCAATAAACAAAGTCAAAGGATATTTTGATAGTCCATACCGTTCGTTCGTAACGCGCTTCCAAAGTTAGCGGGAGGGGCCCGTTTGGCTAAAAATTGCCCTAACTCACAAACAAAAGGTCGAGTCGACACTGAATTTCAACCACAGGTCGCGGGTGGCATACTCCCCAAAAGCATTTCCACTTCGACCCATAGGGGGCGTCACAAACGCGCAAAACGTAACCGTTTCGTGCCAGAACGCGTTTTTCAGGGGGATCGACCCTCTCAGAACGAAACGCGGACGACTCGGCGGACGGTCTCACAGTCCGAACCGCCGCACAAGGTCGCGCATTCAGCGAGCTGCAGGCACACTTGTCAAAATTGACTCTGTCAATTCTAGTATTTAAGTCTGTCCATACTTTTCCCCAAAGTTTGGCACGCTACTCCTCCCACAGTTTTTCCACCACACACTCGCGCCATATGTCAAATCGACCGGCTTACTCGGGAATGGTGTGCTATCAAGTTGCTAAGAGAAAGGTTCTATAGTTTAATTGATATGAATTTATTAGTGAATTAATTTTCCCCATTGACTTATAATGGGAATCGCAAAAAATCACATTCAATTATTTTTCTCTCGCAAACCATAGGGGCTACAGTTTCAGGACTTGGAGAGGAGGTTCATAATGATTGCAAGGATTAAATAAAAAATAATAGTGTCATTTGGCCTCATGGTGGCGCTATAACAGCCCAGTTTACATTTTGGCCCATAACTGTTGAACCGTAGGTCGGAAAATTAAAATTATTTTTTCCCTGGATTCCTTGGGTCAAGACGCATCTCCCGATATAGGCCACGCCCATTTGCGCCAGGATAGATTTTCCGCCATCTTGAATTTTCTCCAAAACACACTTTTTGCTCCTTTTCCCACATATTTTCTTCAAATGTCACAAAAAGCGGTACACATGATCCATGAACCCATGCAATGAACATACTCAAGGGATATTTCGATAGTCCATACCGTTCGTTCGTAACGTGCTTCCAAAGTTAGCGGGAGGGGCCCGTTTGGCAAAAAATTGCCCTAACTCACAAACAATAGGTCGAGTCGACACTGAATTTCAACCACAGGTCGGGGGTGGCATACTCAACAGATCCCCAAAAGAATTTCCACTTCGACCCCTAGGGGGCGTCACAAACGCGCGAAACGTAACCGTTTCGTGCCAAAACGCGTTTTTCACGGGGACCGACCCTCTCGCGACGAAACGCGGACGACTCGGCGGACGGTCTCACGGTCCGAACCGCTGCACAAGGTCGCGCATTTAGCGAGCTGCACTGCAGGCACACTTGTCAAAATTGACCATGTCAATTCTAGTTAAGTGTGCCTATGCATAGCATGGGCAGACTTATTGTTATCACTCATACTTAAGCCAGACATGGACACACACATGTATTTCCCCAAAGTTTGGCACGCTACTCCTCCCACAGTTTTTGCACCACACACTTGCGCCATATGTCAAATCGACCGGCTTACGCGGGAATCGTGTGCTATCAACTTGCTAAGAGAAAGGTTCTATAGTTTAATTGATATGAATTTATTAAGAAATTAATTAACCCTTACCTGTCCCCATTGACTTATAATGGGAATCGCATTCAATAATTTTTCTCTCGCAAACCATAGGGGCTACAGTTTCAAGACTCAGAGAGGAGGTTCATAATGATTACAAGGAATAAATAAAAAATAATAGCGTCATTTGGCCTCATGGTGGCGCTATAACAGCCCAGTGTACGTTTTGGCCTGTAACTGTTGAACCGTAGGTCGGAAAATTAAACTTATTTTTTCCCCGGATTCCTTGGGCCAAGACGCATCTCCCCATATAGGCCACGCCCATTTGCGCCAGGATAGATTTTCCGCCATCTTGAATTTTCTCCGAAACACACTTTTTGCTCCTTTTCCTACATATTTTCTTCAAATGTCTTAAAAACCGGTACACGTGATCTATGAAGCCACGCGATAAACATAGTCAAAGGATATTTCGATAGTCTATACCGTTCATTCGTAACGTGCTTCCAAAGTTAGCGGGAGGGGCCCGTTTTGCAAACAATAGCCATAAATCACAAACAAAAGGTCCATTCAACACTGAATTTCAACCACAGTTCGGGGGTGGCATACTCAACGAATCCCAAAAAGCATTTCCACTTGGCCACATGGTGGCGCTATAACGGACCGCTTGCCTCGTAACTCTTGAACCGTAGGTCACAGAATTACAATTCTTTTTTCCCTGGATTCCTTGGGTCACGACGCATCTCTCCATATAGGATACGCCAATTTGCACATGGGAAGATTTTCCGCCATCTTGAATTTTCTCCTAAACACACTTTTTACTCCTTTTCCTACATATTTTCTTCAAATGTCTTAAAAACCGGTACACATGATCTATGAAGCCATGCGATAAACATAGTCAAAGGATATTTCGATAGTCCATACCGTTCGTTCGTAACGCGCTTCCAAAGTTAAAGGGAGGGGCCCGTTTCGCAAACGATAGCCATAAATCACAAACAATAGGTCGAGTCAACACTGAATTTCAACCACAGGTCGGGGGTGGCATACTCAACGAATCCCCAAAAGCATTTCCACTTCAACCCCTAGGGGGCGTCACAAACGCGCAAAACGTAACCGTTTCGTGCCAGAACGCGTTTTTCACGGGGACCGACCCTCTCACGACGAAACGCGGACGACTCGGCGGACGGTCTCACGGTCCAAACCGCCGCACGAGGTCGCGCATTTAGCGCGCTGCAGGCACACTTGTCAAAATTGACCATGTCAATTCTAGTTAAGTGTGCCTATGCATAGCATGGGCAGACTTATTGTTATCGCTCATATTTACTTACTTAAGTCTGTCCATACTTTTCCCCAAAGTTTGGCACGCTACTCCTCCCACAGTTTTCGCACCACACACTCGCGCCATATGTCAAATCGACCGGCTTACTCGGGAATGGTGTGCTATCAAGTTGCTAAGAGAAAGGTTTTATAGTTTAATTTATATTAATTTATTAGTGAATTAATTTTCCCCATTGACTTATAATGGGAATCGCATTCAATTATTTTTCTCTCGCAAACCATAGGGGCTACAGTTTCAAGACTTGGAGAGGAGGTTCATAATGATTGTAAGAATTAATCAAAAAATAATTACATCACTCGGCCTCATGGTGGCGCTATAACGGCCAACTTTACGTTTTGCCCCGTAACTCTTGAACCGTAGGTCGGAAAATGAAAATTATTTTTTCCCTGGATTCCTTGGGTCATGACGCATCTCCCCATATAGGCCACGCCCATTTGCGTATGGATAGATTTTCCGCCATCTTGAATTTTGTCCAAAACACACTTTTTGCTCCTTTTCCTACATATTTTCTTCAAATGTCTTAAAAACCGGTACACATGATCTATGAAGCCACGCGATAAACATAGTCAAAGGATATTTCGATAGTCCATACCGTTTGTTCGTAACGCGCTTCCAAAGTTAGCGGGAGGGGCCCGTTTCACAAACGATAGCCATAAATCACAAACAATAAGTCGAGTCACCACCGAATTTCAACCACAGGTCGGGGGTGGCATACTCAACGAATCCCCAAAAGCATTTCCACTTCGACCCCTAGGGGGCGTCACAAACGCGCCAAACGTAACCGTTTCGTGCCAGAACGCGTTTTTCACGGGGACCGACCCTCTCACAACGAAACACGGGCGACTCGGCGGACGGTCTCACGGTCCGAACCGCCGCACGAGGTCGCGCATTTAGCGCGCTGCAGGCACACTTGTCAAAATTGACTCTGTCAATTCTAGTATTGACTTTACAAGCGCACTCTCTAAACTTCGGCACGCTACTCCTCCCACAGTTTTTGCACCACACACTCGCGCCATATGTCAAAACGACCGGCTTACTCGGGAATCGTGTGCTAGTAACTTGCTAAGAGAAAGGTTCTATAGTTTAATTGATATTAATTTATTAGTGAATTAATTTTTCCCCATTGACTTATAATGGGACAATGCAAAAAGTCACATTCAAGTATTTTTCTCTCGCAAACCATAGGGGCTACAGTTTCAAACCTCGGAGAGGAGATTCATAATGATTTTAAGAATAAATCGAAAAATAATTACACCACTCTACCTCATGGTGGCGCTATAACGGCTCACTTTACGTTTTGCCCCGTAACTCTTGAACCGTAGATCGGAAAATGAAAATTATTTTTCCCCTGGATTCCTTGGGTCAAGACGCATCTCCCCATATAGGCCACGCCCATTTGCGTAGGGATAGATTTTCCGCCATCTTGACTTTTCTCCAAAACACACTTTTTGCTCCTTTTCCTACATATTTTCTTCAAATGTCTTAAAAACCGGTACACATGATCTATGAAGCCATGCGATAAACACATTCAAAGGATATTTCGATAGTCCATACCGTTCGTTCGTAACGGCCTTCCAAAGTTAGCGGGAGGGGCCCGTTTCGCAAACGAGAGCCATAAATCACAAACAAAAGGTCGAGTCAACACTGAATTTGAACCACGGGTTGCGGGTGGCATACTCAACGTTTCCCCAAAAGCATTTCCACTTCGACCCATAGGGCGCGTCACAAACGCGCGAAACGTAACCGTTTCGTGCCAGAACGCGTTTTTCACGGGGACCGACCCTCTCACAACGAAACACGGGCGACTTGGCGGATTGTCTCACCGTTCAAACCGCTGCACAAGGTCGTGCACTGCAGGCACACTTGTCAAAATTGACTCTGTCAATTCTAGTTAAGTGTGCCTATGCATAGCATTGGCAACTTATTGCAATCGCTCATATTTATGTATGTATGTCCATGCTTTTCCCCAAAGTTTGGCACGCTACTCCTCCCACAGTTTTTGCACCACACACTCGCGCCATATGTCAAATCGACCGGCTTACTCGGGAATGGTGTGCTAGTAACTTGCTAAGAGAAAGGTTCTATAGTTTAATTTATATTAATTTATTAGTGAATTAAATTGTCCCCATTGACTTATAATGGGAGAAAGCAAAAATTCACATTCAATTATTTTTCTCTCGCAAACCATAGGGGCTACAGTTTCAAGACTTGGAGAGGAGGTTCATAATGATTGTAAGAATTAATCAAAAAATAATTACATCACTCGGCCTCATGGTGGCGCTATAACAGGCCACTTTACGTTTTGGCCTGTAACTGTTGAACCGTAGGTCGGAAAATTAAAATTATTTTTTCCCTGGATTCCTTGGGTCAAGACGCATCTCCCGATATAGGCCACGCCCATTTGCGCCAGGATAGATTTTCCGCCATCTTGAATTTTCTCCAAAACACACTTTTTGTTCCTTTTCCGACATATTTTCTTCAAATTGCACAAAAAACGGTACACATGATCTATGAACCCATGCAATGAACATACTCAAGGGATATTGCGATAGTCCATTACGTTTGTTCGTAACGTGCTTCCAAAGTTAGCGAAAGGGGCCCGTTTTGCAAACAATAGCCATAAATCACAAACAAAAGGTCCAGTCAACACTGAATTTCAACCACAGGTCGGGGGTGGCATACTCAACGATCCCCAAAAGCATTTCCAATTGGCCACATGGTGGCGCTATAACGGACCACTTGCCTCGTAACTCTTGAACCATAGGTCGGAGAATTAAAATTCTTTTTTCCCTGGATTCCTTGGGTCACGACGCATCTCTCCATATAGGACACGCCAATTTGCACATGGGAAGATTTTTCACCATTTCAAATTTTCTCCAAAACACACTTTTTGCTCCTTTTCCTACATATTTTCTTCAAATGTCTTAAAAACCGGTACACATGATCTATGAAGCCACGCGATAAACATAGTCAAAGGATATTTCGATAGTCCGTACCGTTCGTTCGTAACGCGCTTCCAAAGTTAGCGGGAGGGGCCCGTTTCGCAAACGATAGCCATAAATCACAAACAATAGGTCGAGTCAACACTGAATTTCAACCACAGGTCGCGGGCGGCATACTCAACGATTCCCCAAAAGCATTTCCACTTCGACCCCTAGGGGGCGTCACAAACGCGCGAAACGTAACCGTTTCGTGCCAGAACGCGTTTTTCACGGGGACCGACCCTCTCACGACGAAACGCGGACGACTCGGCGGACGGTCTCACGGTCCGAACCGCCGCACGAGGTCGCGCATTTAGCGCGCTGCAGGCACACTTGTCAAAATTGACTCTGTCAATTCTAGTTAAGTGTGCCTATGCATAGCATTGGCAGACTTATTGCAATCGCTCATATTTATTTACTTATGTCCATGGTTTTCCTCAAAGTTTGACACGCTACTCCTCCCACAGTTTTCGCACCACACACTCGCGCCATATGTGAAATCGACCGGCTTACTCGGGAATCGTGTGCTAGTAACTTGCTAAGAGAAAGGTTCTATAGTTTAATTGATATTAATTTATTAGTGAATTAATTTCCCCCCATTGACTTATAATGGGAATGGCAAAAACTCAAATTCAATTATTTGTCTCTCGCAAACCATAGGGGCTAGAGTTTCAAGACTTGGAGAGGAGGTTCATAATGATTTCAAGGATTAAATAAAAAATAATAGTGTCATTTGGCCTCATGGTGGCGCTGTAACAGCCCACTTTACGTTTTGGCCTGTAACTCTTGAACCGTAGATCGGAAAATTAAAATTCTTTTTTCCCTGGATTCCTTGGGTCATGACGCATCTCGCCATATAGGCCACGCCCATTTGCGCCAGGATAGATTTTCCGCCATCTTGAATTTTCTCCAAAACACACTTTTTGCTCATTTTCCTAAATTTTTTCTTCAAATGTCACGAAAAGCGGTATACCTGACCTATGAAGCCATGCAATGAACATACTCAAGGGATATTTTGATCGTCCGTACCGTTCGTTCGTAACGCGCTTCTAAAGTTAGCGGGATGGGCTTGTTTGGCAAACAATAGCCATAAATCACAAACAAAAGGTCCAGTCAACACTGAATTTCAACCACAGGTCGGGGGTGGCAAACTCAACGAATCCCCAAAAGCATTTCACTTGGCCACATGGTGGCGCTATAACGGACCACTTGCCTCGTAACTCTTGAACCGTAGGTCGGAGAATTAAAATTATTTTTTCCCTGGATTCCTTGGATCACGACGCATCTCTCCATATAGGCCACGCAAATTCGAACACTGCGAGATTTTTCACCATTTTGAATTTTCTCCAAAACACACTTTTTGCTCCTTTTCCTACATATTTTCTTCAAATGTCACGAAAATGGGTACACATGATCTATGAACCCATGCAATGAACATAGTCAAGGGATATTTTGATAGTCCATACCGTTTGTTCGTAACAGGCTTCCAAATTTAGCGGGAGGGGCCCGTTTTGCAAACAATAGCCATAAATCACAAACAAAACGTTGAGTCAACACTGAATTTCTACCACAGGTTGCGGGTGGCTTACTCAACGAATCCCCAAAAGCATTTCCAATTCGACCCGTAGGGGGCGTCACAAACGCACAAAACGTAACCGTTTTGTGCCAAAACGTAACCGTTTTGTGCCAAAACGTAACCGTTTTGTATCGTGTGCTATCAACTTGCTAAGAGAAAGGTTCTATAGTTTAATTGATATGAATTTATTAAGAAATTAATTAACCCTTACCTGTCCCCATTGACTTATAATGGGAATCGCATTCAATAATTTTTCTCTCGCAAACCATAGGGGCTACAGTTTCAAGACTCAGAGAGGAGGTTCATAATGATTACAAGGAATAAATAAAAAATAATAGCGTCATTTGGCCTCATGGTGGCGCTATAACAGCCCAGTGTACGTTTTGGCCTGTAACTGTTGAACCGTAGGTCGGAAAATTAAACTTATTTTTTCCCCGGATTCCTTGGGCCAAGACGCATCTCCCCATATAGGCCACGCCCATTTGCGCCAGGATAGATTTTCCGCCATCTTGAATTTTCTCCGAAACACACTTTTTGCTCCTTTTCCTACATATTTTCTTCAAATGTCTTAAAAACCGGTACACGTGATCTATGAAGCCACGCGATAAACATAGTCAAAGGATATTTCGATAGTCTATACCGTTCATTCGTAACGTGCTTCCAAAGTTAGCGGGAGGGGCCCGTTTTGCAAACAATAGCCATAAATCACAAACAAAAGGTCCATTCAACACTGAATTTCAACCACAGTTCGGGGGTGGCATACTCAACGAATCCCAAAAAGCATTTCCACTTGGCCACATGGTGGCGCTATAACGGACCGCTTGCCTCGTAACTCTTGAACCGTAGGTCACAGAATTACAATTCTTTTTTCCCTGGATTCCTTGGGTCACGACGCATCTCTCCATATAGGATACGTCAATTTGCACATGGGAAGATTTTCCGCCATCTTGAATTTTCTCCAAAACACACTTTTTGCTCCTTTTCCTACATATTTTCTTCAAATGTCTTAAAAACCGGTACACATGATCTATGAAGCCACGCAATAAACATAGTCAAAGGATATTTTGATAGTCCATACCGTTCGTTCGTAACGCGCTTCCAAAGTTAGCGGGAGGGGCCCGTTTGGCAAAAAATTGCCCTAACTCACAAACAATAGGTCGAGTCACCACTGAATTTCAACCACAGGTCGGGGGTGGCATACTCAACGGATCCCCAAAAGCATTTCCACTTCGACCCCTAGGGGGCGTCACAAACGCGCCAAACGAAACCGTTTCGTGCCAGAACGCGTTTTTCGAGGGGGCCGACCCTCTCACGACGAAACGCGGACGACTCGGCGGACGGTCTCGCGGTCCGAACCGCCGCACGAGGTCGCGCATTTAGCGCGCTGCAGGCACACTTGTCAAAATTGACTCTGTCAATTCTAGTGTTGAATTTACAAGCGCACTTCCCCAAAGTTTGGCACGCTACTCCTCCCACAGTTTTTGCACCACACACTCGCGCCATATGTCAAATCGACCGGCTTACTCGGGAATCGTGTGCTAGTAACTTGCTAAGAGAAAGGTTCTATAGTTTAATTGATATTAATTTATTAGTGAATTAATTTTCCCCATTGACTTATAATGGGAATCGCAAAAACTCACATTCAATTATTTTTCTCTCGCAAACCATAGGGGCTACAGTTTCAAGACTTGGAGAGGAGGTTCATAATGATTTTACGGATTTAATAAAAAATAATAGTGTCATTTGGCCTCATGGTGGCGCATTAACAGCCCAGTTTATGTTTTGTCCTGTAACTGTTGAACCGTAGGTCGGAAAGTTAAAATTATTTTTTCCCTGGATTCCTTGGGTCAAGACGCATCTCCCGATATAGGCCACGCCCATTTGCGCCAGGATAGATTTTCCGCCATCTTGAATTTTCTCAAAAACACACTTTTTGCTCCTTTTCCTACATATTTTCTTCACATGTCTTAAAAACCGGTACACATGATCTATGAAGCCACGCAATAAACATAGTCAAAGGATATTTCGATAGTCCGTACCGTTCGTTCGTAACGCGCTTCCAAAGTTAGCGGGAGGGGCCCGTTTCGCAAACGATAGCCATAAATCACAAACAATAGGTCGAGTCAACACTGAATTTCAACCACAGGTCGGGGGTGGCATACTCAACGAATCCCCAAAAGCATTTCCACTTCGACCCCTAGGGGGCGTCACAAACGCGCGAAACGTAACCGTTTCGTGCCAGAACGCGTTTTTCACAGGGACCGACCCTCTCATGACGAAACGCGGACGACTCGGCGGACGGTCTCACCGTCCAAACCGCCGCACGAGGTCGCGCATTTAGCGAGCTGCAGGCACACTTGTCAAAATTGACTCTGTCAATTCTAGTTTATTTACTTACTTACTTAAGTCTGTCCATACTTTTCCCCAAAGTTTGGCACGCTACTCCTCCCACAGTTTTTGCACCACACACTCGCGCCATATGTCAAATCGACCGGCTTACTCGGGAATGGTGTGCTATCAAGTTGCTAAGAGAAAGGTTCTATAGTTTAATTGATATTAATTTATTAGTGAATTAATTTTCCCCATTGACTTATAATGGGAATCGCATTCAATTATTTTTCTCTCGCAAACCATAGGGGCTACAGTTTCAAGACTTGGAGAGGAGGTTCATAATGATTGTAAGAATTAATCAAAAAATAATGACATCACTCGGCCTCATGGTGGCGCTATAACGGCCAACTTTACGTTTTGCCCCGTAACTCTTGAACCGTAGGTCGGAAAATGAAAATTATTTTTTCCCTGGATTCCTTGGGTCATGACGCATCTCCCCATATAGGCCACGCCCATTTGCGTATGGATAGATTTTCCGCCATCTTGAATTTTGTCCAAAACACACTTTTTGCTCCTTTTCCTACATATTTTCTTCAAATGTCTTAAAAACCGGTACACATGATCTATGAAGCCACGCGATAAACATAGTCAAAGGATATTTCGATAGTCCATACCGTTTGTTCGTAACGCGCTTCCAAAGTTAGCGGGAGGGGCCCGTTTCACAAACGATAGCCATAAATCACAAACAATAAGTCGAGTCAACACCGAATTTCAACCACAGGTCGGGGGTGGCATACTCAACGGATCCCCAAAAGCATTTCCACTTCGACCCCTAGGGGGCGTCACAAACCCGCGAAACGTAACCGTTTCGTGCCAGAACGCATTTTTCACGGGGACCGACCCTCTCGCAACGAAACGCAGACGACTCGGCGGACGGTCTCACCGTCCGAACCGCCGCACGAGGTCGCGCGTTTAGCGCGCTGCAGGCACACTTGTCAAAATTGACTCTGTCAATTCTAGTTAAGTGTGCCTATGCATAGCATGGGCAGACTTATTGTTATCGCTCATATTTACTTACTTAAGTCTGTCCATACTTTTCCCCAAAGTTTGGCACGCTACTCCTCCCACAGTTTTTGCACCACACACTCGCGCCATATGTCAAATCGACCGGCTTACTCGGGAATGGTGTGCTATCAAGTTGCTAAGAGAAAGGTTCTATAGTTTAATTGATATTAATTTATTAGTGAATTAATTTTCCCCATTGACTTATAATGGGAATCGCATTCAATTATTTTTCTCTCGCAAACCATAGGGGCTACAGTTTCAAGACTTGGAGAGGAGGTTCATAATGATTGTAAGAATTAATCAAAAAATAATGACATCACTCGGCCTCATGGTGGCGCTATAACGGCCAACTTTACGTTTTGCCCCGTAACTCTTGAACCGTAGGTCGGAAAATGAAAATTATTTTTTCCCTGGATTCCTTGGGTCATGACGCATCTCCCCATATAGGCCACGCCCATTTGCGCCAGGATAGATTTTCCGCCATCTTGAATTTTCTCCAAAACACACTTTTTGCTCCTTTTCCTACATATTTTCTTCAAATGTCTTAAAAACCGGTACACATGATCTATGAAGCCACGCGATAAACATAGTCAAAGGATATTTCGATAGTTCGTACCGTTCGTTCGTAACGCGCTTCCAAAGTTAGCGGGAGGGGCCCGTTTGGCAAAAAATTGCCCTAACTCACAAACAATAGGTCGAGTCAACACTGAATTTCAACCACAGGTCGGGGGTGGCATACTCAACAGATCCCCAAAAGCATTTCCACTTCGACCCCTAGGGGGCGTCACAAACGCGCAAAAGGTAACCGTTTCGTGTCAGAACGCGTTTTTCACGGGGACCGACCCTCTCACAACGAAACGCGGACGACTCGGCGGACGGTCTCGCGGTCCGAACCGCCGCACGGGGTCGCGCATTTAGCGCGCTGCAGGCACACTTGTCAAAATTGACTCTGTCAATTCTAGTTAAGTGTGCCTATGCATAGCATGGGCAGACTTATTGTTATCACTCATACTTAAGCCAGACACACACACATGTATTTCCCCAAAGTTTGGCACGCTACTCCTCCCACAGTTTTTGCACCACACACTCGCGCCATATGTCAAATCGATGGGCTTACGCGGGAATCGTGTGCTATCAACTTGCTAAGAGAAAGGTTCTATAGTTTAATTGATATGAATTTATTAGTGAATTAATTAACCCTTACCTGTCCCCATTGAGTTATAATGGGAATCGCATTCAATTATTTTTCTCTCGCAAACCATAGGGGCTACAGTTTCAAGACTCGGAGAGGAGGTTCATAATGATTACAAGGAATAAATAAAAAATAATAGCGTCATTTGACCTCATGGTGGCGCTATAACAGCCCAGTGTACGTTTTGGCCTGTAACTGTTGAACCGTAGGTCGGAAACTTAAACGTATTTTTTCCCCGGATTCCTTGGGCCAAGACGCATCTCCCCATATAGGCCACGCCCATTTGCGCCAGGATAGATTTTCCGCCATCTTGAATTTTCTCCGAAACACACTTTTTGCTCCTTTTCCTACATATTTTCTTCAAATGTCTTAAAAACCGGTACACGTGATCTATGAAGCCACGCGATAAACATAGTCAAAGGATATTTTGATAGTCAATACCCTTCGTTCGTAACGCGCTTCCAAAGTTAGCGGGAGGGGCCCGTTTCGCAAACAAAAGCCATAAATCACAAACAATAGGTCGAGTCAACACTGAATTTCAACCACAGGTTGGGGGTGGCATACTCAACGAATGCCCAAAAGCATTTCCACTTCGACCCCTAGGGGGCGTCACAAACGCGAGAAACGTAACCGCTTCGTGCCAGAACGCGTTTTTCACGGGGACCGACCCTCTCACAACGAAACACAGACGACTCGGAGGATGGTCTCACAGTTTGAACTGCTTGCTTCCTTACTGTAGTGTACTGTACTGTACTGTACCTTAGTGTGCTGTACTGTACTTTACTGTACTGTACTGTACTGTATGTTATTGTACTGTGCTATACCTTACTGTGCTGTACCTTACTGCACTGTACTGTACTTAACCTTACTGTGCTGTACTTTACTGCACTGTATTGTACTGTACCGTACCTGCACTGTATTGCACTGTACCGTACCTTACTGTATTGTCAGTGTTGTACCCGAACGCGTTCAAAGAACGATCGTTCATGAACACGTTCATATTTTGGGCGAACGTGAACTGAACGTAATTGTTTTCGCTTGATGAACGATATTGTCGAACGCGGTCATTCTGACGCCCGTGAACGACGTTCGTCGGCGTTCGTCGGCCGTTCATGCGGCGGTCCGCGCCTCCGCGGTCGTCTGTCCTCTGCTCCTCTCGTCTCTCTTTTCATTCACGTGCTCCAATAGTAGGCACTGCACGCAGCAGTGCCTCGTGAACGTTCGTCGGAGGCTCCGTTGATATGCAGTGCTGTCTACTCTGCACTCTGCTCCTGCACTGTGTGTGTGTGTGTGTGTGTGTGTGTGTGTGTGTGTGTGTGTGTGTGTGTGTGTGTGTGTGTGTGTGTGTGTGTGTGTGTGTGTGTGTGTGTGTGTGTGAATCTCCTCCTCGTCTCGCAAGCCTGACTGACTATACTTTGTCCTATGTGTGTTGCACGGCGAGAATATCTGATCTGCAAGCTCACAACGCGTCGCATCCACGAGACAACGTGAGCTTGTAGATCAGCTATTTTAACCAACGCGGATCATGCTGTGCACGGTTTAGAAACGTCTGCCTTCTAGTGGGGTTCCTTGTACATGTAACTTTTTGTTTTTTTCTAGTGGGGTTCCCTGTACATGTAATTTTTTGTTTTCATTTCAAATGTGTGTTAAAGTTTCTTTCACTTCCAATTTGTAGATTATGGTCTATAGCACAATTTTGGTTAGAGTATCAAGACCAGGCCTAGAATTTCGTCATTTTAGGGGCAAGGCCAGTTGGCCTTTAGTGTTGTCAAATTTTTGAGGGCACAAAGGCCAAGTGCCAGGGCAAGAAGGCCATCAATTAAAACAGTGATTTTAAGTCCACGCCTCGACAGTCATAATTAATTTTGCTTAAAGATTAAGTACAAACAAAAACTGTTGACATTTTAGTTTTAGTCATCATGACAATTATTTTACCCCTTTATTTACCCCTTAATTGGACAAAGATTGCCATGTAATCATAATTATTTCACACAACATTTCCTCTCATCCTTTTGATGAAAAAAACTATTTTAGGAATACAGTACAAGAGAACACAGAACACCTGTCCTGGTTATATAACCAATGTCTATTCAACCAACTGATCTCAGTACATTACAGTAGTACATTACATACAGTACAGTACAGTACAGTAAGACAATACCAGCTAGTAGACAATGTCCAGTTCATCCAACTGAACCCACAACCCAGTAGCCACAGCCTAACATTACTAAACAACACCTGCAGAAGTTGCAGAACCACCAGTCCAGTAGCCTATAGGTAAATAAGCATGTACACCACACACACACACCCGCGCGTGCACGTGCACGTGCATACACGTGAGCGTCGCACGCAAACAAGGCAAGTGGGTCTGTCTCAAACAAGGGGGCTAGTCGTTTGAGTTTGTGTTTGTTGTTGCTACACGCTAGGCTAACAGTAGACCAACATGGATTTAACATTTTTGTATGGATTCTTTTTTTTTTGGCCTAATGCTAGAGTTCAGGTACGTGTACACAGCCGTTCACTCACATTCTCTCTGTCTCCACACATATGCGCGGGGGGATTATTTCCATCACATCAGCTGGTTCCCTGTTCTAGCCTTATATATTCCTTTATTTTGTCGCGTGTTGGACGTATGGCTTGATAACGTTGGAACATGTTGCAAACATCCTCCATGCCTCTGTGACAGATAAACATCGTCGCTTAGTAGTTTTGTAACTTTTACTGCTGTGTCCATTCAACTCTCTCTCTCTCTCTCTCTCTCTCTCTCTCTCTCTCTCTCTCTCTGCGTGTGTGCGTGCGCTCTGCCACTGGAGATGGGATTTATGGCTCTTTGAAGTGAGCCGGATCTCTAGGATCCGTTCATTTCAAAGAGCCGTTCAAAAGACTGGCTCATTCTAGTCACTAGTTGTAGTTAATTTGTAGATTTGGATTATATTTATCACTTCAACCCTATATACATTTATTTTGGACATAATAGGTACATAGGCCTACCTGCCATTTGAAAATAGCCGATTTACAAGCTGTGAGCTTGTAGATCTGCTATTTTCAAATGTTTTTTCCCCCTACATTTTATTCATTGGAAAAATTGTGAAATGGGACATTTTGCATAATAAGTACTTTCTACTTTAACTACATTTTGATACCAATACTTTGATATTTTTACTCAAGTAGTCTACATTTTTTATTCCAAACTTCAACTTGTGGCAGAGTATTTCTACATTGTTGTACTTTTCCCACCACTGTTGTTCATTAAAGGAACGGCTCCCTATACTGCGATTGCGAACCGGATCCCATCGTTCATATCAAAGAGCCGTTCAAAAGACTCGATTCGTTCGCGAACGTCCCGCCTCTATCTGCCACTGCATGTCAGAAAGCAGCAGGTGTTTGACCGTAATGCGCATCGCAGGACATATTTCGTACTCTCTTTGTTCGTGAACTAAAATGAAGACAGATTTTAGCCCAGTCTTTATTTTGTAGTTAGGGTTACATTTTCGTCTCCTCTTTATTCCTCAATGAAATTGTGAACTGCTGTGGGCGCTGGGCACTGCATGGGACAGCAGGGGCACCACGGCCACTGTGGCCGTTTGAGCATGTCATTTTTCGAGGGGCACACGGCCAAAGAGAGGGGCAACGACGGCCATGGCCGTCGTGGCCGCCGTGAAATTCCTGCCCTGATCAAGACAGTAGATTGAAGAAAAATATATTTTTTGCCCTATTACCAAAATCGGAATTGTGTTTTTTGAACAATGTCTTAGTTTTCCCACAACTGCTGTGTAATATATATATTATTTTGTATTGCTATATCAAGTCAATACTGTGTGGGGAATCAATTGGAGTCAAATATTTGTTTTTGAATATTATGATATTTCACACAATGAGACAATAACATGGTTATTACATGCAGTCCTTCACAATAAGGGTGCAGGAAGACTGATGTTGTGGGCACCTCAATGTTAAGTTGGATGAAATTATTGCTGTGTGTGTTTCTATATAATATGGGTTGAGTCAATAATTTTGACAAATAATAGCATGCAGAAACGTCTAAACATTTATATAATATATAAATGTTTAGGTCTATATATATAATATATATATATATAGACCTTTATATATTTTTTCCCCTTTTTTTTGAATTGCCAAAAGTATAAAAAAAAAATATGGTTAAAAAAAGAACTATGTAGTTCATTTTGGGGAACCATGAACTTTAGTTCATAATGGGGAATTATGAACTAAAAATGAACTAGTTCATTTTAGAAGTTCTGAACTTGAACTTGAACTAGTTCATTTTTAAAGTGAACTTTCCCAACACTGTGTATTGTACTGTATCTTCTGTACTGTACTGTACTGTACTGTACCGTACCTTACTGTGCTGTAGTGTACAGTACCTTACTGTATTGTAGTGTACTGTATCTTCTGTACTGTTCTGTGCTGTACCTTACTGTGCCGTAGTGTACTGTACCTTGACTTGGCGGATTGTCTCACCGTCCAAACCGCTGCACAAGGTCGCGCACTGCAGGCACACTTGTCAAAATTGACTCTGTCAATTCTAGTATTTAAGTCTGTCCATACTTTTCCCCAAAGTTTGGCACGCTACTCCTCCCACAGTTTTTCCACCACACACTCGCGCCATATGTCAAATCGACCGGTTTACTCGGGAATGGTGTGCTATCAAGTTGCTAAGAGAAAGGTTCTATAGTTTAATTGATATTAATTTATTAGTGAATTAATTTTCCCCATTGACTTATAATGGGAATCGCATTCAATTGTTTTTCTCTCGCAAACCATAGGGGCTACAGTTTCAAGACTTGGAGAGGAGGTTCATAATGATTGTAAGAATTAATCAAAAAATAATGACATCACTCATCCTCATGGTGGCGCTATAACGGCCAACTTTACGTTTTGCCCCGTAACTCTTGAACCGTAGATCGGAAAATGAAAATTATTTTTTCCCTGGCTTCCTTGGGTCAAGACGCATCTCCCCATATAGGCCACGCCCATTTGCGTATGGATAGATTTTCCGCCATCTTGAATTTTGTCCAAAACACACTTTTTGCTCCTTTTCCTACATATTTTCTTCAAATGTCTTAAAAACCGGTACACATGATCTATGAAGCCACGCGATAAACATAGTCAAAGGATATTTCGATAGTCCATACCGTTTGTTCGTAACGCGCTTCCAAAGTTAGCGGGAGGGGCCCGTTTCACAAACGATAGCCATAAATCACAAACAATAAGTCGAGTCACCACCGAATTTCAACCACAGGTCGGGGGTGGCATACTCAACGAATCCCCAAAAGCATTTCCACTTCGACCCCTAGGGGGCGTCACAAACGCGCGAAACGTAACCGTTTCGTGCCAGAACGCGTTTTTCAGGGGGAACGACCCTCTCAAAACGAAACGCGGACGACTCGGCGGACGGTCTCACAGTCCGAACCGCCGCACAAGGTCGCGCATTTTGCGAGCTGCAGGCACACTTGTCAAAATTGACTCTGTCAATTCTAGTTTGTTTATATATGTGTATCTCCTCAAAACTTTGGCGCGATTCATCTCCTAAACGCTTACACCTTTCAACACCATTCAAATTTTTATGTGTTCAGCTTACTGAGGACAAGTGTGCGTGTATTTTTCTTTTTGAAATGTTTTGTAGTATAATTATAAAAAAATAAAAATGTTTAACTTTAAGCACCCAATGCATTTCCAATGGGTTTAGTGAGTGGGGACAGCGTGAGACAGAGGAAAGGGACCCATGTTTATATTAAGGCGCTGTGGCTGCAATATTCACACTTCAGATATGCTATTTATATCAATGCGTTCACACAGGTCTGCTCTCTGATTTGATCCAAATATCTAAGCTGTGTGATGTATAAAACTATAGTTATAGTTAAAACTATAAATAAATGTCCCTCTCCACTCTACTGATTACACAGCTGTGATCAAGAATCAAGTCCGGGCGATGGGATGTAAATCCCATAGCCATATATCCTAGAGCCCGCAGGGACAGTCAGCCATATTAGTGGTTGTTGTTGGTTGTCAGGGAGATATCAAAACCAATGCATTTCCAAGTCAGATCCACAAACACAATAAAAGCCATGCTCCACTCCTCAGTCTGGAGTGGCCACATAGAAGAACGCCTTGGTTATAGACATAGTGGAGGACAGATGTGGTCTGGGATTGTTAGCCTACAGTATATGCACTCAATATACTCCACTACAGTTGGAGTCCATTTGACAGTTGCTGGTTCCCAAACACAGAATCAAAAATGTAGATCTAGAAGACATAGAATATGTACAGTACAGTAAGGTTCAGTAGAGTACAGTAAAAGTACAGTAAGGTTCAGTAGAGTACAGTAAAGTACAGTAAGGTACAGAAAGGTACAGTACAGAAAGGTACAGTAGAGTACAGTACAGTAAGGTACAGTAAAGTACAATACAGTACAGTAAGGTACAGTAGAGTACAGTAAAGTACAGTAGAGTACAGTAAGGTACAGTAGAGTACAGTAAAGTACAGTATAGTAAGGTACAGTAGAGTACAGTATAGTAAGGTACAGTAGAGTACAGTACAGTAAGGTAAAGTACGGCACAGTAGAGTACAGTACAGTATAGTACAGTAAGGTACAGTAGAGTACAGTAAAGTACAGTACAGTACAGTAAGGTACAGTACAGTAAGGTACAGTAGAGTACAGTAAAGTACAGTAAGGTACAGTACAGTAGAGTAGAGTAAAGTACAGTACAGTAAGGTACAGTAAGTTACAGTAGAGTACAGTAAAGTACAGTAAGGTACAGCAGAGTACAGTAAAGTACAGTACTGTAAGGTACAGTACAGTACAGTAGTGTACAGTAAAGTACAGTAACGTACAGCAAGATACAGTAGTGTACAGTAAAGTACAGTACAGTAAGGTACAGTAAAGTACAATACAGTACAGTAAGGTACAGTAGAGTACAGTAAAGTACAGTAAGTAGAGTACAGTAAGGTACAGTAGAGTACAGTAAAGTACAGTATAGTAAGGTACAGTAGAGTACAGTACAGTAAGTTAAAGTACGGCACAGTAGAGTACAGTACAGTATAGTACAGTAAGGTACAGTAGAGTACAGTAAAGTACAGTACAGTAAGGTACAGTACAGTAAGGTACAGTAGAGTACAGTAAAGTACAGTAAGGTACAGTACAGTAGAGTAGAGTAAAGTACAGTACAGTAAGGTACAGTAAGTTACAGTAGAGTACAGTAAAGTACAGTAAGGTACAGTACAGTAGAGTAGAGTAAAGTACAGTACAGTAAGGTACAGTAAGTTACAGTAGAGTACAGTAAAGTACAGTAAGGTACAGCAGAGTACAGTAAAGTACAGTACTGTAAGGTACAGTACAGTACAGTAGTGTACAGTAAAGTACAGTAACGTACAGCACAGTAAGGTACAGCAAGATACAGTAGTGTACAGTAAAGTACAGTACAGTAAGGTACAGTACATTACAGTAAGGTGCAGTACAGTACAGTAAGGTACAGAACGTTTAAGTTACAGTAGAGTACAGTAAAGTACAGTAAGGTACAGCAGAGTACAGTAAAGTACAGTACTGTAAGGTACAGTACAGTACAGTAGTGTACAGTAAAGTACAGTAACGTACAGCACAGTAAGGTACAGCAAGATACAGTAGTGTACAGTAAAGTACAGTACAGTAAGGTACAGTACATTACAGTAAGGTGCAGTACAGTACAGTAAGGTACAGAACGTTTCAGTAAAGTACAGTAATGTACAGTACGGGACAGTAAGGTACAGTACAGTAAAGTACCGTAAGGTAAAGTACAGTAAGGTACGGTACAATACGGTACGGTATGGTACAGTAAGGTATGATACAGTACAGTACAGTACAGTAAGGTAAAGTACCATAAGGTACCGTCCACATTATGTTTTAATTTTATTTTGATTTAATTGTCCATAACGTTAAGTTCATGTAATAACACTGCTTGTCTACATTGTATTTCCATTACCATTTTACGTCAGTAAAATGAAAGAGAGCATTGCCTGGGACCTTGACACTTTTTACTATTATTTTTTTGGTTGGAAGCGAGCCCACACTGTTTCGAAGGAACAGTATTTCTAGTTGTGGGCTCGCCTGGAAGGCGAGCACACGTATGTTATCTTCATTATTTATTTATATATGTGTATCTCCTCAAAACTTTGGCGCGATTCATCTCTTAAACGCTTACACCTTTCAACACCATTCAAATTTTTATGTGTTCAGCTTACTGAGGACACGTGTGCTTGTATTTTTGGTTTTGAAATGTTTTGTAGTATAAATATAAAAAATAAAAATGTTTAACTTTAAGCACCCAATGCATTTCCAATGGGTTTAGTGAGTGGGGACAGAGTGGAGAGAAGGATAATAGACCCATGTTTATGTTAAGGCGCTGTGGCTGCAATATTCACACTTCAGATATGCTATTTATATCATTGCGTTCACACAAGTCTGCTCTCTGATTTGATCCAAATATCTAAGCTGTGTGATGTATATATTCTGAGTTAAAACTACAAATATCTCTAAATGTTCCTCTCCACTCTACTGATTGAAACAGCTGTGATTAAAGGCCTGTCTGTCATTGGCTGTTATGTGGTGCTGCAAAGTAACCAAGTACATTTACTCAAGTCTATACAAGTACTTGTACCTACAGTACAATTTTGAGGTACTTTTACTCTACTTTCCATTTTTGTTACATATACTCTACTATAAATACAGCATTTGACAGCTTCAGTTACTTGTTACTTTGCAGATTGTATTATTAATAAAAAAAACATAGATGGACCACTTAATACTGCTATGAAGTTGATCTACAATGTGCACACACGCACGCACGCACGCACGCACGCACGCACGCACGCACACACACACACACACACACACACACACACACACACACACACACACACACACACACAACTGTTACTGTGTTTGTGTTACTGTGGAGACGTTTGCTTGTATTTGTCTTTGAGACATGTTTTGTAGTGGTTTAGAAATTTTACTTAAAAAGAATAAGGTTTTAGGATCCCGGGCAATGGGATTTACAGTATATATCCTAGAACCCGCAGGGACAATCAGCCGTATTAGTGGTTGTTGTTGGTTTTCAGAGAGATATCACAACCAATGCATTTTCAAATCAGATCCACAAACACAATAAAAGTCATGCTCCACTCCTCAGTCTGGAGTGGCCACATAGAAGAACGCCTTGGTTATAGACATAGTGGAGGACAGATGTGATCTGGGATTGTTAACCTACAGTATATGCACTCAATATACACCTCTAGAACACATAGAATATGTACAGTAAAGTACAGTAGAGTACAGTAAAGTACAGTATAGTAAGGTACAGTAGAGTACAGTACAGTAAGGTACAGTACGGTACAGTAGAGTACAGTATAGTATAGTACAGTAAGGTACAGTACAGTACAGTAAGGTACAGTAGAGTACAGTAAAGTACAGTACAGTAAGGTACAGTACAGTAAGGTACAGTAGAGTACAGTAAAGTACAGTAAGGTACAGTACAGTAAAGTACAGTAAGTTACAGTAGAGTACAGTAAAGTACAGTAAGGTACAGTAAAGTACAAAACAATGCAGTAAGGTACAGTAGAGTACAGTAAAGTACAGTAGAGTACAGTACAGTACAATAAAGTACAGTAAAGTACAATAAAGTACAGTAAAGTACAGTAGAGTACAGTAAAGTACAGTATAGTAAGGTACAGTAGAGTACAGTACAGTAAGGTACAGTACGGTACAGTAGAGTACAGTATAGTATAGTACAGTACAGTAAGGTACAGTAGAGTACAGTAAAGTACAGTACAGTAAGGTACAGTACAGTAAGGTACAGTAGAGTACAGTAAAGTACAGTAAGTTACAGTAGAGTACAGTAAAGTACAGTAAGGTACAGTACAGTAGAATACAGTAAAGTACAGTAAGTTACAGTACAGTACAGTACAGTACAGTACAGTACAGTACAGTACAGTAAGGTGCAGTACAGTATAGTAAGGTACAGTACAATACTGTAAGGTACTGTACCTTACAGTACCTTAAAGTATCCTATTTGTTGGGTTGGAAGCGAGCCCACACTGTTTCGGAGGAACAGTATTTCTAGTTTATTTATCTATCAGTCAGTCAGTATCTCCTCAAAACTTTGGCGCGATTCATCTCCTAAACGCTTACACCTTTCAACACCATTCAAATGGTTATGTGTTCAGCTTACTGAGGACACGTGTGCTTGTATTCTTCTTTTTGAAATGTTTTGTAGTTTTAGAGAAATTTAACCTAGAAAAGAAGAAAGTTTAAGGATCCTGATTGGTTGTGATATGTCCCTGGCAACCGGCGGCAACCAGTGGAATGGCGGACTGTTCCTTCAGGCTATAGAATTTAAGGATTTTACTGTAGGTCCCAGTGGCCTGAGGGGACAGTCAGCCATTGTGTTGGTTGTTGTTGGTTGTCAGGGAGATCAGTTGACAGGCTTTTCAATAAGGTACAGTCGAGTACAGTAGAGTACATAAAAGTACAGTACAGTAAGGTACAGTAAGGTAGTCAGGTACAGTAGAGTACAGTACAGTAAGGTATAAGTAAGGTACAGTAGAGTACATTAAAGTACAGTACAGTAAGGTACAGTAGAGTACATTAAAGTACAGTACAGTAAGACAGACACATAACTAATTGAGGAGAGGCTCTATGGGTTGTATGTGTAATCTTTTTGTCTGTTCTGTTTTTGAGTTTCTTTTTTTTGTTTTGTTGTTAAGTGTTTATATGTATGCAGCTGTGGCTCTGTCTCCAAGACAAATTTCTCCCCTGGGAGACAAATAAAATTGAACCTTGAACCTTGTACAGTACAGTACAGTAAGGTACAGTAAAGTGCAGTAGAGTACAGTACAGTAAGTTACAGTACAGTAAGGAACAGTAGTGTACAGTTAAGTACAGTACAGTAAGGTACAGTAGAGTACAGCGAAGTACAGTACAGTAAGGTACAGTAAGGTACAGTAAGGTACAGTACTGTACGTACATACATACACAGGGTATATAGTTGGGTCGAAAATGGCAGTTCCGTGACCGTGGAGAGCAAAGGTCCGTTTCTCAATGGATTTGTCATCTAGGAGGGTTATTAAACAAATTTGGCCGGGGTGTCTTTTTTAAAATGGCTGGGAAAATGTTTGACAGCTAGGGTAATTTTCAGTCTCATTCACTTGCTATACACTACACTATAAAGGCAAAAATTACTCCCAAAAAATCTGCTTTAAGTGGGATGTGAGGGGTCAAACTAGGGGTTTTTAATTATTCTGAATCCATTGCAAGCATTTGTTTTGCATGAAAAACATTCCTTGGCCCAAAAGACTGTGAAAATTGATGACTCATCACTAAACCATCGTATTGTGGGGCCATTTCTTGCCCAAGGAATGTTTTTCATGCCAAACAAATGCTTGCAATGGATTCAGAATAATTAAAAATAGGGATGTCCCGATACCACTTTTTTGCTGACCGAGTACAAGTACAAGTACTTCATTTTGAGTACTCGCCGATACCGAGTACCGATACGAGTACAAAATGTCTTTAAATTACGTTTTCTTTTTTTGTTTTTTTTTATCAGATGTTCCTCACTTTCTGGCTGTATATAACACATTAAATTGCATTGCTTTCCCAGAACATGGCACAACTGCCACACATTTCACCTTTTTTTCAGGTTTAGCCCATGGAAATTCCTGTACTGTGCATGATCTTCTAGATCTGCTATGCTCAAACATTTTGTATTTTTACTTTTGATACTTTAAGAGAGAGAGAGAAAGGCGAAGTGGCGGAACACACAGGGTACTCGGGCGCTTTGTGAGCAGTATCGGACGAGTACCTGTTTTGCTCATATCTTCGCAACCGTTGCCCCGATCCATGCCAATTCACACATGACCCTCTACTAGCGCCACCATGAGGCCTAGTACACAGTATGTCTACACTCATGTCATCAACATGGATCTGTCTCATAGCGCTACCATCAGGCCTATTTCTTCAAACACATTTTTGGACACTGCTCCTACAGATTTTGCCCTAAAATCCACAACTCGGTACACAGTATGTCTGCACTCTTCTCATCAATATGGATCTGTCCCATATAGCGCCACCAACAGGCCAATTTCTTCAAACACATTTTTGGACGCTGCTCCTACACATTTTTGCCCTAAAATCACACTGCGACCTGACGGTCGCTTATCTCCCTAGTAGTCCAGTCATTTTAGGCCAAAATTAGGCCAAACCTAGAACAAATTGCAATAGTAGCAAACTCAACTGATTTTGTATCCTCAATGACTCCTTAGTGAGGGAAAAAAAGTCCCAAGGAATCCCATCGGGGCAAAGTTTTGAAAACGACCTATCTACCTTCACTTACTATATACTACAATATAAAGGAAAAAATGACTGAAAAAAAATCTGCTTCAAGTGGGATGTGAGGGGTCAAACTAGGGTTTTTTAATTATTCTGAATCCATTGCAATCATTTGTTTTGCACGAAAAACATTCCTTGGGCCAGAAATGGCCACTCAAAACGTCAATTTTCATCAATTTTCATAAATTTTCAGTCTTTTCGGGTCCGTTTTTAGCCCAAGGAATGTTTTTCATGCAAAACAAATGCTTGCAATGGATTCAGAATAATTAAAAACACCTAGTTTGACCCCTCATATCCCACTTAAAGCAGATTTTTTTTCAGTCATTTTTTCCGTTATATTGTAGTGTATAGTAATTGAAGGTAGGTAGGTCGTTTTCAAAACTTTGCCCCGGTGGGATTCCTTGGGACTTTTTTTCCCTCACTAAGGACATAATGAGGATACAAAATCAGTTGAGTTTGCTACTATTGCAATTTGTTCTAGGTCTAACCCTAAAATGACTGGACTATAGGGAGTCTTACTGGTATGTATTTGCCCCCCCCACCCTCTTTATCTTGTTATTGTTGAGCACTTTGTAACCCTGTTTTTTAATTAATCGTCCATGATCTAACCTTGATCTCTTAATTCTTCTTTCATCAATTTCCTATTTTTCCCCAGTGCATGACAACCTTGAGGTGAAAGAAATGGGGTGGCATGGTGGGTGTGTACGAGCAGCAGGTATGTACGTGAGGTTAGACATAAGTTGCAAAAAAACGCACAGTGCCACTTGAAATTTTAGATTATGTTTGTTTTAAATGATCAATCTGCTGTGTTCCAGATCGGGTGTTGACGTCTGCTCCTCCAAACAACCGGTTCACCCACGACAGCAAGAAGAATGTAAATAGTTCCTCACCTAGTTATTGGTGAGGAACTTTATCTTTATCTTGTTATTAAGCACTTTGTAACCCTGTTTTGATTTGTATTTTGAATTGCTCATCCATGACCTTGATCACTACTCTTTATTCTTCTTTAATTTAAATGTCCTCTTTTTCCCAGCGCATGAACACCTGGAGGTGAGAGCTTGGTGTGGCATGGAGGATCCGTACGAACCGGAGGAGAGGTCCCCATAGTAGCATGTACAGTACATTAAGTTAGACATAAGGTGCAAAAAATATAAAATAAATAAATACACTTGATCCTACTCCTTTTCGGAATTTTTTTTGGCCTTGTATTTTATTTTAAAATGTTTTAATGTTCGAAATAAACTTTCATTCATTCATTCACTCATTGGTTTGATTCTGATGTTCTACTATTGCAAACTTGGGTATGAAAGTTCTGTATGTGCCTTCTTGTTCTATGCAAGTGTTTTAAGTATTTGCCAAGCATGTTGACTTTTTCTGTGATAATAAACGCCATTTTTTATACTATTATGTCAGTCTTTGTCAGATAAATCTCTCTCTATATATATATATTCTTCAAACTAATCACAAATCTAGATGTGTAGATCTTATGTCTGTTTCAAGGAGGAACAGATCTCAACACAAACACACACACACACACACACACACACTTAGTGTTAAGCCTGTTCAGTTGTGGTAGATCAGCTCAATTGATGTCCAGCACACCTGAAACTCTGATCAGTTTGGTTGAGTGTCTCAAAAGTGTACATCTAGCACTGCCCTTTTCCTCCTCACATGTGTTTTGAAGAGCCTTTGCTTGCAAGTTTACATGCAATTATGCTCACCACTATATATTTTGATTGTTCATAGTGAATCGTCATGTTGGGTTGTTTTAGTTTCATTGTCAAATTAAATGGGAAAATGGGTCTTGTGTGTGTTACAGTAGGTCCATGGGCTGGGTTGCTCAACCACCTTTTTAGGCAGATTGGACCAAGCCTAACTTAATCTGGTTTTAGTCATCCTTGCCCTTATAGAAAATAAATTAATAAAGAGGCTGCCGTTCCGGACCTATACAGGCCATCGGTCAGTATCCTTTCCTAATAACACACATCTTCACACTGCAACAGTTAGGCTCACACTGACCAACAGAATGATAGGTGAGGGGAGCATATATAGGGACCGGTCAAACCACTGTAGCCAAGAGGGGGGTGTAAAGACAGGGTCTCCTACTCCTACTTAAACATGCTACAAGTAAACATGCTACAAGTTCCCCCTCATGATGCAGAGAGAGTGGCGCAGTCCAATTGGCCCCATCATAGCTGCCATGGAGCAGCTGGTCCCACTCTCTGGCCAGCCCATCATCCTCATTCTCCTCCCACAAAACTGGTGACTCAAAGAAAACATAGTCAAATATAATAAATAACTCACCAATATAACAACTAAAAAAGTATCTGTTCAACTAAGTGTGTGTGTGTGTGTGTGTGTGTGTGTGTGTGTGTGTGTGTGTGTGTTTTTTTTTTCATCACATACAATAAATGAAATGAAGACAAATAATAAAGTCACCATACAGTATAGGCTGTCTGCCTGTCTCATGCATACATGAATTACTGTATATTTTTCACAATTCATTTTTAGAACCTTTAGGACCCAACTCTTGTTTCAGAGAATTTGAAACCAAAGCTGTATTGATGTGGTACCATAGTAGTTGGGTCGAAAATGGCAGTTCCGTGACCGTGGAGAGCAAAGGTCTGTTTCTCAATGGATTTGTCATCTAGGAGGGTTATTAAACAAATTTGGCCGGGGTGTCTTTTTTAAAATGGCTGGGAAAATGTTTGACAGCTAGGGTAATTTTCAGTCTCATTCACTTGCTATACACTACACTATAAAGGCAAAAATGACTCCCAAAAAATCTGCTTTAAGTGGGATGTGAGGGGTCAAACTAGGGGTTTTTAATTATTCTGAATCCATTGCAAGCATTTGTTTTGCATGAAAAACATTCCTTGGGTTAAAAACGGAGCCCAAAAGACTGTGAAAATTGATGACTCATCACTAAACCATCGTATTGTGGGGCCATTTCTTGCCCAAGGAATGTTTTTCATGCCAAACAAATGCTTGCAATGGATTCAGAATAATTAAAAATAGGGATGTCCCAATAACACTTTTTTGCTGACCGAGTACAAGTACAAGTACTTCATTTTGAGTACTCGCCGATACCGAGTACCGATACGAGTACAAAATGTCTTTAAATTACGTTTTTTTTTTATCAGATGTTCCTCACTTTCTGGCTGTATATAACACATTAAATTGCATTGCTTTCCCAGAACATGGCACAACTGCCACACATTTCACCTTTTTTTTCAGGTTTAGCCCATGGAAATTCCTGTACTGTGCATGATCTTCTAGATCTGCTATGCTCAAACATTTTGTATTTTTACTTTTGATACTTTAAGAGAGAGAGAGAAAGGCGAAGTGGCGGAACACACAGGGTACTCGGGCGCTTTGTGAGCAGTATCGGACGAGTACCGATACCGCAAAATAGGCCGGTATCGGGGCAAGTACCGATACCACGAGTATACCGATACCGCATCCCTAATTAAAAACCCCTAGTTTGACCCCTCACATCCCACTTAAAGCAGATGTTTTGGGAGTCATTCAGTTACTACACTATACAGGAAGAAATTACTCCCAAAGAATCTGCTTTAAGTGGGATGTGAGGGGTCATTCTGAATTCATTGCAAGCATTTGTTTTGCATGAAAAACATTCCTTGGGCTAAAAACGGACCCCAAAAGGCTGTGAAAATTGATTGCCCAAGGAATGTTTTTCATGCAAAACAAATGCTTGCAATGAATTCAGAATAATTAAAACCCCCTAGTTTGACCCCTCACATCCCACTTAAAGCAGATTTTTTGGGAGTCATTTTTGGTATAGCAAGTGAATGAGATTGAAAATTACCCTAGCTGTCAAACATTTTCCCAGCCATTTTAAAAAAGACATCCCGGCCAAATTTGTTTAATAACCCTCCTAGATGACAAATCCATTGAGAAACGGACCTTTGCTCTCCACGGTCACGGAACTGCCATTTTCGACCCAACTAATAGCTGCTCAGATTCACCGCTCCACTTCGAACAGGCCGGACTGGGCCCGTCAGTAAAATGAAAGAGAGCATTGCCTGGGCCCGTCAGTAAAATGAAAGAGAGCATTGCCTGGGACCTTGACACCTTTTACTATTATTTTTTGGGTGGAAGCGAGCCCACACTGTTTCGAAGGAACAGTATTTCTAGTTATATGTTGATTCTGGTTTAATACTAGAGCTATTACCCGGTAAGTAGGTGGCGGCTTCAATATCTATCAACCGTATTGGTATAGATCACTGTTTCCCAAACACTGTTTTTAACACGCTGGTTGACAGAACACAGCTCATGCTTCTTAAATGTTCCTTATTTAGAAGCTATGTTTCAGCGCGACCTAATGGTCGCTTCTTGCCCTTAGGGTGTCTTGTATTATTCAAAAACATTTCAACATTCCCAAAAGAGATAATTTTTTTCATGAATTAAAAACAAAATTCAATGATTTCTTCAGTAATTTCATGAAGAAATAGCTGATCTACAAGCTTGTAGATCTGCTATTTTTACTAGTTTGGGTCCTAAACAATCTCTTTTTGGGGTTATGAGCAAAAATGTTTGGGAACCACTGGTATAGATGAAGCCATTTAAAAGACTGCAGCTTTATTCTGACTTTCCTTTTAAGCTATACTGCCATCATGTGGTGAAAAATGAGCATGTCAAATAATCTCACTTTAACTCCCATGCTAGCAGAATGTTTTCAGAAGCATTAGCATAATGGGCTGAGTTACTGATAGCTCTGCTGAGGTCTTCCCTGAGATTGGGGTTCAATTCCCTGGACGCTTCAGTGGGGTCACTAAAGACGATAAAAATGCAGGGTTCGTCCCTACAGCGTCATGTACTGGGGGTGTACATGCAAATCATGGCTGGTGCTTCAAGCCGCCTCTCGCTACAGATGATGGGCCCCTGCCCTATGGGCCACATACCCTTTAGATTGGAAACAGTTGGATAATACCAAGGCATGTTTTTTGTAATTATTGCCGTTATAATAAAGACCATTTACCACACTGCCTGCCTATAAAAACTTCTGTGGTTTCTGGGGTGTTGACAAAGGTCTGCCACTTCTAATGCATCTTTGTCTTTAAAGATATACCTGTTTCTCTGTCACTTGAAAAGATTTAATTTGCCTCATTCCAGGACACATTAATGAATAAACCTCATTCCATAACACATGAGTAAACCTCATACAATGACAATTACAGGGAGGAAAAACACTAACACTTCAGTTAAATACTCATTATATTTTTTATTAATCCTCTTAGCTTTGTTCAAGCTATGCAAAGTAAATATAAAAATTTGAATTCAGAAATTAAACTGAGGCAATTAATAATGTGATGGCGATGAGATAATGTATGGCATTTTCTACACAGAGCCAAGTTAAATTAATAACAAGAAACAGTTAAAACTATACATAATTGCTCAATGGTAGAAATTAGATGAATTTTGCTCATTTAAGATCAATTCTATGACAGTTTCAGACTAGTTGTGTAGACACAGAATCTCTCCAAACAGAACCATTGAACCCACAAGGTCACATCCCTGTAAGCCTAAACCGGTTGTTTATTGCACCATAATGAATTCTGCATGAGTAGTAATATAACAACATGACCAGCACGACCAAAGATCCCACTCTGGTATCGGGGGTGAGGAGTCTTAAGGGACAAGGTGATGAGTGATGGGACATCCAGTCTGGGCTAGCAGAACTCCTGCCTTCAGCGCAGACCTTCATAAAAATCACTTCACAGCCCGATGAGAAACCCACCTCAAACCTAGAGAAAGCAGCAATAGAAGCAAGTCATACACATTACAGAATCCAATGACATGAAGGCTGTCAGCAAGCTGTTTATTCTCAGCAGAACTGTATAAAGCCTTGACAGGGTTCCCACACATTTTTACCAATTAATTTCCAAAACTTTTCCAGAATATTTAACCCAATTTCCAGGACTATATAACAATAATTCAGCTCAATAACAAGTCGCTTACTCCTATGCGCAATGCCCAAAGACAGGTAGTGTATGCCAGTGGTTCTCAACCTTTTCAGGCTGTGACCCCCGAAATAATCATATTTTAACTGGGGACCTGGCACCCTGACGAGCACTAAGAGTTGAGGAATTTTGTATAACAGGTTTCTATTGTGAAAATAGCAGATCTACATGCTCACAACGCCTCGCAACTGCTATTTTCACAATTTCTGCCTCTAATATTTGACAATTTGGCAAATGTTTAATTTGTCATTTCAGAGGTATTAACAAAATCAATAACGAAAGACAATGCATAGCTATTTTTTTTCCAGGACCTTCCAGGACCCTTGATCAATTCCAAAACTTTTCCAGTACTGGAAAAATATTTTTCTAATTTCAAAATATTTCCAGGAATTTCATGACCGTGGGAACCCTGCCTTGAGAACTTACATGGAGGGGTCTTTGGCTCCAGCCAGTAGGGTTAAGAGCGGTGGTGTGTCATTGTGTCCATGGTGTCCATGTGAACGTTCATCTTCATCTCATTCTCGAGTATCTGCACCAGCTGCTGCATGGAGGGTAGGTGACCCGACTCCAATTTGGACCACACTGGCACATCTACGTATGTAAAGCATTATATTTTAATAGGCGTTATGTTTGAATATGGTCCACCATATAAAGAGAACGAAAATAAAGGAAAATGTGAGTTAAAACGTCTCACCATTTAAGGTGATTTCAAAAGCGCCTGTTGACATCAACTGGTTTTCAATCATGTTGCTGAAGAAGAACACCATCATGCAGGCATATATCTGAAAGAAACATTAAAATAATATTGACCACTTTTGCCTGTCATCCAAATGTTGGGCAAGGCATTATAGGCACATAAAAAAGGTTATAATTTCCCCAGAACACACCACTAGAAGTTTGCACACATAATTTGTTGTGGACAGATAATTTGTTGTGGTGGGTCCTAAGCAGACCTGCCAACGTGTACGCACAAAGCACACATTCTTAGGTCTCTGTGCGCAGGTACGCAATATCCAATGACTACTAGTACGCAATTTTGGGGGATGGGTGCGGGGACAAATGCCGCCGGAGTTGGGCTGAGTGCTGGCGAAAGAGGGCAAGTATCTCTCACTGCTTATCAAAGAGGCTGCCTGCCTAGCACCCAGTACCACCCCTCCTCTCCCTGCGTTAGCAGCGGAGGCGGAGCAGACCATTGAAAAGTATCGTGCAGCATTGTGGCGGTCGGTGTCACACCGACCACAGAGCCTAGGCTAGAGGGAAATGGGACACATATGGATACGGCAGAGTAATAATAACAAATTACAAACTTCTTAAAATGTGACCGTAATTTTATGAAACATTGCTAAGTATGTTCGTTAACGTTATGCAGTTGTGTGCATCGTCTGAAAAAAAAGAATGGCCGTGGTGTGCGAGTCGGTGCTTTAACAGTTTATGCACAGCGACTGTTCGCCCCTCAGTGCACCAAAGCTGCCTGCATTTTAGACATCAGCCACCAAGGAGTAACAGGTAATATATTAAGATAAACTTTTAAAACCCTCCTCTGAGATGATTTCACATGTCATAGCAGCCACGATGGTGAGAATGAAATGGGTGTTGTGGCTCCTCTCCCTCCGCGACTGTTTGTTGTGTATGAAGCCTGTGTTATAGTCTACTCCGTCACACGATGGTGTTGCACGGCGAGCAACAAGTCGGAAAACGTTCGCTAACTTGTGACCCAGGTCGTAGTACACAGACTGTAGCATAATAATCTAAATAAAATAGCTACTGGGCTGCCTGTTCCACTTTCTCTAAATGAGTGAATGAATGAACGAGGGGTCCCATCAAGGGAATTTCTTCAACCACACTCACGAGCCAAGGAACAGCTAAAAAGCCTTTCGTGAGATAGGGCTATTACATATTAAAAAATCAATAAAAGGCCACTAACGCCGTCCGGTTTTGACACAATGTCTTCTTCAGGGCGTGGCTATAAGGGGATGTCACCGTAGAAGCATGTCCTCTTATACATCCTTGTGACCAAGGAAACCAATCATGACAGGCACATATACATCTCTTCTGAGGTATATATGTGCCTGTCATGATTAGTTCCCTTGGACCACAGCCAAAACCCTAGATGAAGAGCTAATGAAATCCCATGGGTGAGATATGTTTGTATAAGTCTGTCTGCAACGCTGTAAATTAGAGACTAAAGTACTGTGAATAAACACTGTATATGTATTGAACAAACAAGCAAAAAAAAAGTGTTTAGCTCACTTCAGATAAGATTCTTAGAATCCTATTACACCATCTTTCATGCAAGTTATACCAGTGTCATTTTACTATTTGGCTATTATAATCCAAGCACTGGCCTCACCTTATTCTCCTGGCCCCAAACCCAGATGCCTGGAGCTTGCATACCAAAGAGGACAAACGGGTCCTTGCCAATGATAATCAGCCCAATCACCAGCAGTTTGAACACGGACAGGAAGGAAGAGAAATGTCTGAGGGAATAAAAGAGTGACTTGAAGAGGATGACTTCAAATGCCATTTGTATAGCATTGAAAAAAAAAACATATTCATTAATGTTCACACTTTCCTTGTCCATCATTATCCAATATTAAATAAGATAGATTACCCGTAGTTTTTAAATTCCTAAAATGTAGGCAATAGGCATCAATGGTTAATCTTAGTAAATAAATGCTCTGCCTGCTTCAGTCAATTTAGGTATAATCATTGCATTTGTAGTTTGCATGTATATGTCAACTGCTAAAGCACAATATCAATGTAAATGTATGTGATGGAAGTACACAAAGGAAATCTCTCCTTCTTACCGATAGAGGGGCAGAGGGAGGAAGTTCTCTCCCTCTATGCGGATGTCTGGGTACCGCTGGTACAAGGCCTGCGTGTACTCCTCAAACACCCGCTTGTACCCTCAGGAAATACTGTGGGCGCAGGAACAAAGGTTAAAGTCAAGGAACAAGAGCAGCACAATACATGTTTTTTGCAGAGTAAAACTGGATGCTCAGCATAACATAACACAGTTGCACACATCAATGTTATCTTTGGATCGTTTGTCACATTTTCCCTTCTACTGGAAGGTTTTAGTGGTGGTGTGACATTCCACTAATAAGCCAAATAGTTTTCCATAAGGAAAGGACAGATCTCTAACTCTAACCTTATAATTGTGGCATTGACAACACTTGAAACTGCCTTAATCTCAATCTTTCTTGAGCTAGTATGTCATTACATTTATGACGTGCAGTTCCGTTGTAATGCGTTAGTTGTAGTGCATGTCATACACAACAAAAACATGTGACTCGAGTTGACATGAACTTCAAAAACCTGTTGTAGGCCTACCACAGTCGATCTAGATAACGGCGCCAACACAATGACTGAAACAAATCTACATCTGGGGTCTGAAGAATGGGATTAAGTGATTAAGAGTTAGCTATACATGTTAATCCACCAGATAGCAGAAGCACAGCACAGCTCACAAGAGGTAAATAGTTGGATAAGATTTACAGCGGAAACAGGGCCGTTGGCTGATTGTATCCTTGAGTTAAATTATTAGTTGCCATAGGGTCGATTTAAACACCGTAGAAACGAATTATGATGCAAGGACACGTTCATATTTGGTGTTGGTTAGATTTCGACACACTCTAGAGAGATGATAATATTTAATGTAACGCCTTCTTCGGCAGCAGCAGCGCGGCTAGCTTGGACATTGGCATTAGCTGGGGTTTAGCAGCTAGCTTAGAGCTACTACGTACTGGTGGTCCTATCATTTTTTTTCTCACCAGATCTGAAATTTGAGAAGGGGTCCCGTGGCGAACTGCATCTTCATCTTCTTTATTCCGCCATTCTCCGCAGATGTGGCACAATATAGCGAGAAAACCCCCAGAAATAGGAGCGAGAACGGCAACCACTTGTTCGCCATTACTGGGTCTCGCTGTGCTTCCTCCTCCAACCCTGCTCACTCACTCACTTTGAGTGTGTGTTGCTCTTTCCCCCAGAAAGCCTGGTGAGGCGGTTAGTGTTGCTCAATGCTCATGACTGACATGATGACATACACCTACTACTGGTCCCTCCCACAAGAGCCTCCTTCTAGGCATAGGGTAGCTTTTTCCCCCTGATAGGTGATAGCCTACATTACCGGTATACATGTTATAATATCCAAGACTTCAAACTCAAAGTAACTAGTAGCTGAAGTTATCAAATAAATGTAGTGGAGTAAAAGTACAATATTTGGATCCGAGATAGTGGAGTAGAAGTAAAAGTATTGGAAATTGGAAATACTCATGTAAAGTACAAATACCTCACAATGCACTTAAGTACATTAACTAATACATCTACGATATTATTATTATTATTAGTATTATTATATTGCAAAATTTCTTCACCTAAATTGCACTTATGGCCATACGTCCATAATACAAGACATGGCATTGGGCTTTCAGAATTAGAATACATTGACTCAAGCAGAGTGTAGGTCTAATGTTTGATTAGCATGATATTTATCCTTTTTTTTACAATTACTTTTGAAAGATATTTTTTAAGATGCTGTTATATAACTATAGTGTCCACTAGATGACGCTGCAAACCATCTCTTATTGAGATCAAGTGCTACATTTCGAGCCCATTCGTTGCTAGTCTCGCGTAGCCAGACAACTATTCCACAATCTCTGAATGCATTTGACCAAATCGCGGAGGCAACAGTCTGGCCACGCGAGACTAATTCGTTGCCAACTATTTCCCTTTCAAAATAAAAGTTACGAAAGCAATAAAAGAGCCGCCCTTGAAAAAGCAATGGCAATACGCCAATAATAACAATAACAAAGTGAGCATGGTAGTACCACATTAAGTAATCATTAATCAGTTAACCATAAAGTAAACATTTTCAGTGTTTGACTTGACATGACATCACATACAGAATTTCAATTATTATTCTTTATTGACACTACAGGATAGGAGCAAAAAGAGCTAATAGTGTATTTTTATTTATTTTCAAGTCTATATGTCACCTTTTGTTGTTAATAGTTTATTTAAAAGTTTATTTTCTGATATTTTCTGAAAACCTGTATTATTAATTTACCGAATGGGTTCACAGTTTTACTTGAACCTAATACAAAGCATAATTTGGTCTAAAAAAAAACATTCGTAACCCAGGCGTTGGATTTATTTTACTGTCAAATATCTGATTAGATTGCAGATTGGAAGCTGCATTACTTTTATTTTCAGTTCAGTTATCCTTTTCCTACCGGAAGCGTGTTCATATGGCTCGACTTCACAGCAGGGGTCGGGAAGGCTGTGTGTGAAAGTCATTCAATAACAACATGGCACAAGCTGTACAGAAATTGATGGCCAAAGTGCCCACATTGGTCAATGGTAAGTGTATCAATGTTGATTGCATCTTTGAGATAGTGGGCAGAAGCAAGTCCTGACAGAATTTAGCATGGCTTGACAGAGGCAGCAGAACTGCTGCAGAAGACGCTAGCCTAAAAACACAGCGACAGCTGCAGCACTAGTGTTGTAAATGCATGCAATAACAAGATGTCCATTTGTAAAAATGTGAACCTTAATTGATAAATGTTTACATTTTATATCGAATCATGCAAATTGTATGGATACTCGGTCAAGTTAGATCACATATAAAGGGACTATATGTTTCTGTTTCAGCCGCTGTTACGTACTCCAAACCCCAGCTTGCGACTTTCTGGCATTATGCACGTGTGGAGCTGGTCCCCCCTTCCCCTATGGAGCTCCCCAAAGCCATTATGGGCGTAGGGGGTGTCATCAAGGCAACAGCACGTCTTGGACAACTACAAGTGCGGGTGAGTCGCTTTAAAGTTTAAAGTGTAATAAGGGGTCTGTCTCAAAGTAACAAAGTCATGTCATTCTCATGTTGGAACATCTAGTTGTGGAAACCCATAGAGATACGTTTTCTTAAGTCAAGATTGAAAAACAATACTGTTTATAGCAACAACTTGATACAATTAATAATAATGCCCTCTGAAGGTACTGTCCCCTTGTGTTCTGTACTATTCTGTAGCCTGGAATTTCCAGAATTGTTACATAACACACTCACATGGACATACATTCTATACTGACTTGTTGAGTGTAATGCAGTGCATTCCACATAGGGGTCATCAACAACATATGTGCCCGTGGCAAGACTTGCCCTTGTCTGTGGCATGGTTTTTATTTAGTTTTTACGCAACATTGTAATGTTTTTATTTTGATCATAGGACCCAATTAGGCCTACTTAAGAATATGTATGACACAGATTTACTATGACATTATGGTATGTTAGGAGTCCACTAGTACAGTGGTCATCTTCAAGGACCCCCATAACTCGTCCATTTGGTCTCAGTTACAGATCTGTAAGGTCCATTTGTACATTCTCAGAGTTCCAGACAGAGAAAGGTCCCTCGACCCACTTTGAGAAAGACTGCACTAACATATTTCACTAAGGCTAGCTCTTCCAGTAATATTTTTGTCAGCTCATTTTGCCCATGGCAAAAATAGAAAAACCTCTGCCACAAGCCAGCCTCGTGATGACCCTTGAAACCATTTTCTGTAGCCTCTGTGACCTAACCTGACTTTCGCCAGATGGTTTGCAGCATTGCGTATACGCTCTGCTTTACCATCTGGGCTCGGTCCAGCACAACCGATGTAAGGGGCGGGCCATTTTTTCAAATTCTAAAGCAGGTGATTGGATATGGCCGTGCCAACTCCAACCACTCATATTGGCCTGTCTGCATGACGTTGCACCCAGAATCCGCCTCCTGGGTTTCCACGTGGTCTGCAATCAGACTCTATTGGCTCAGAGCCGCTCAGAGCCCGCCCATAGCTGCCGCTGATTGGTCCGGCCCGGGACTTTACGAGTGTTATCAACTGTGCTGGAGCGAGCCCAGATGGTAAAGCAATGCATAAGCAATGCTGCCACCATCTGGCGAAAGTCAGGTTATCTGTGACCATCTTTTTGACTGCAGCTTTAGCACCGCACCACATAAAAATATTTACATTTTCCATTACACAAAAGTACCCCTATCGGTAAGAAACAAATTGACCCTTTTAAATGTGATTATAATAGAATATAAATTTGTATTACAACTGTCCTAATTATAATACACTATATGGCTTATAACTGTGATTATAATACACTATAAAGTATTAATGTATTACTATGATAACTATAATACACTATAATAGAGTTTAATAGTGGTTATAACACAATAGAATCTATTATCATTTATTACAATTATATCCTGGTCAGTGAGTGATCAGTCATTATGAAGTCTTAGTGTTTGGCCCTTTTTGGCCTAGCTCTAACATACTCTGGAGTGGATACTTTTTAGTACCAGGCACAAGTGGACGTTGTGGTGTTGGGCCATGTCAATTGAAAAGGGACTGTAATTAATCCACAGTAACTAAGCTGTGTCCAAATACAAATTTCATTATTTGTGCATTTTAATATTATGTGTCATATTTCTACTGAGAAACTAATTCGGGGAAAAAAAACTGTTTTGTGTTCACAGGATGTGGTGAGGAATGGACTGGTTCTCACTGAGGTGGCCATGTGGTTCTACATTGGCGAGTGCATTGGCAAAAGAGGCCTCATTGGATATGATGTTTAATTTATGGACAATTTCATCTTCTTTGCATTCTGAGCATGAATATGCTCAACTCCCAACGTGAAATGTGGGACCCAATAAACAGATGTCAGTACTTTGAGAGGACATTATTTTCCCCCTTCGGCATGAAATTTGTTTACAAGGCAAAGCTGTTTTCCACGTTTTCTCCATAGTGACTCTTAACCATTGATACACAAAAACACTTAACCAAAGTAAAATGTATTATTGAATCTTTACTCCATTACAAAACAAGGCTTACCAACATGCCACATTGGGGTGCTAGAATGAAAGTTCCATAGTACATTGGTAGGCAAGATCAAACACTGTCTCAAACAAAACACTGTCTCAAACAGTCACTGGTGCAGAATGGAATGGAATTGGACAGGCTAGAATTATGATAGCATCGTCAAATTAACTTAACTCTAGTAGAATCATGCTTCATTTAAATACCGTACACAGTATCATGTCATCAACATGGATCTGTCCCATTTCCCATATTCCCTCCTGATTGGCTATGATTGCCTTCCAAAATGTGTGTATGCGACGTGACGGTCGCCGATGAGGGAGTCTTACTGGTTTAAATACCGTGGTGTCATACAACAAAGTATACATTACAGTAGGCTTCAGATGTTCTCTTGAGAAGTGGTTTTCAAATCCAAAAAAACAATAGGCAAGTCAAAATCACATGGCACACCTGTATTCATTTCATAGCAAAAAGTGACCAATCCAGAAGCTCACAAGGTGAGCTTGCAGATCTGCTATTTTGCTATAGTAAATGTGTGGGGGAAAAACATTTTGCCTATAATGCTGGGGCTAAAATAGAGATGACCAGGGTATAGAATTTGGTTCTGTATTGGGAAATAGGTAGACACAAAGTACTGATATAGTAAATAACTTTGTATACTGTATAATATATTACTGTAGTAATATGCGGTTGTAACAAAATTCCAAGGTAAACCTGGACATGTCTCACGGCACACCAGTGTGTGTCCCTCGGCACACCATTTGGAAATCACCGCTCTAGGCTTTGTCACTAGGTAATGATGGACATCTCTTCCCGTTCTCTGCTCTCTGACAGTGCATTTACAATGTTTCTCAAGTATTTGAGAAATGCTTGTCTCACATCCTCAGGCTCCTCTTCCAGGTTAGAATGAATGAGCGGAAGTCTGCTCAGATGGGAGGCTGCATTAAAAATGAATAACACATTCATTATGAGCATTGAAATATTAAAACAGGTACACATTATTGTGTATTATTTTATGCTTTAACTATTGAAAAATAGCAGCTATACAAGCTCACAGCGCGGCACCGAGTGCCGCGCTGCTAGCTTGTAGATCTGCTATTTTTGAAAAATCGTGAAAATTAGAATTTTGACCCGATTCTATAAGTGTCTTTTGAATCCTTCTAAGATTTTTTGAAAAACCTATGTTTCTATGTCAGCAATCTGGCTAGCCATAGTCAAAGAAAAGGTCCTTTTCACTTAAATGGAGCTCAGTTAGTCTGTTCTTGAGAGACTACTATGTCAGTGGTTCTCAAACCTTTTCATGTGAAGGACCCCCAAAATGATATTTATTTGGCCACGGACCCGCATCTCAAAATATTTAGTTCCAGGGACCACCCAGAAGTAAAATTTGAGTTACAAAAGTTTGCTTTGAAAATACATCATATATTCAAAGATTTGCACACATTTTCACGACTTTTTCAAAAATAGCAGATCTACAAGCTCGCAGCGCGGCACTCAGTGCCGCGCTGTGAGCTTGTATATCTGCTATTTGTCACTGGTTAAAGCATTCAATAATTCTAGGCCTAAATGGGTTAAGCAGAATTCTAAAAGCTGCCTGTGCGGTATGGCATCATGCAATAGTGTTACCTAAAGGCAGCTGCCTTTCATCGGCTCCACTGCCAGGCTTGTGGTGAGCAATCAATAGGCACTGGCTGTCTTGCAGTCCCAGAGAGGAAATAAACATTGAGTGCCAGGTCTCTATTTCTTTCAGGTGACTCGGAACGTCGTGATTAAAAATAATCACAACACCATTGCAGTCTCTCATCAGTGCTGGCCAGCACGATTCAAATCTGTCAAGAGAAGAGTAATTGTTACTTGATGACACACTGGAAGAGAGTATAATATCTGAATAAAGGAAACACAGGAAAAAATGTGATCTACACACCATCTTTCGTAAGGCACCCCAAGACGATATTAACTACAGGAGGTTTAAATGTGATTCTGCTACCCTTTGCTCTTACTTAAAGTCACCTGCGCAGTCCCAAAGTTCCACATCACACATTGAATATTTATCACCACTTCCATCATTCTGCAATTCAAATTCCAGTATCCTTGAAACAAGGAAGAAACAAATTAGCTGCAATTGCTTATTGTAATTGTCATGATTGTATCTACTGTAGTCCAAGTCCAAACACGGTTTCACATTAAGTTACTTTCAGGTTGCCCGACCGGGCAAGTGCTCATTTCAGAGTGGACACAACCGTCTATCTATGAACACAACATGAGATATCTGTCTAAACATAAAAACATCAAATAACAAGTGTGAAACCATAGAAATATTCAATCATAGCTGCTTTGTAGGTATTTGGATTTGGATTGAGGTACAGTATGACATGTTTTATCGCAAAGCCCCAGAAAGTGAAGAAATCAGTGTTAAATTGAGCGGTAACATTTTATAAAGAACAATTTACATCTGAGACGTTAGTGTCAACCCCTGTGTATTATTCTTTAATTAGATGAACTTACTATATGGATTTGGATATAAAGCTACAGAGCTATCATTAGGCCTCAGATAATAAAGAAATGTGCTTCCCAAAACCCCAAGCATCTGTACCTGACTCCTTGAGTAGGACTGTACTCTCCTCCAATTGTTTCTGTTGTGTCAGATAGGAAATTTGCAAGCACTGTCTTTCCGCTCTGAAACAGAACATTATAATCAAAAACAGCCACAGTTAAATTAAAGTGTTGAAATTGATATACCATACGTTGTTTGTTTGTTAGAAAGTCAAAGCATATATTCTGATAGTAATCATTGACAGTGTTTGTTCAGTAACAGGTCTCCCTGTCTCCCTATCCTGATTGGATGCCTGCTATCCCTATAACCCATGCATGTCATTTCTGTTCAAAAAGATCTGGAGAGACAGATCCCCTATTACTGAACAAATCTCTCAATACAGATTCTGCTATTTTCTGTCAGTACCACGGCCCTAAACATGTTGTTGAAGCAGCCTGGAGGAAGTCCTGTTTCTACACAAAAAGGAGGTGATGCCCCAGGGACAAAAACAAAGGAAAGAGAATCTTTTAAATGTCTTGAGGAATGTATTACTCTACCCAGGACCACAATGGAAACATGCCTCTAGTGTGCTCCTTTAGTACCACTGTACTGTTTACAAACTGTTAATAAAGTATTCAATCAATCAAAAACAAGGCATACTAGTTAATCAACCTACCTAATTGCGTTTCTAAAGTCAGCTAAATCAGCAATATAACTTGATTTAGAATTGCAAATAAAGAGGTGGTTGAGTGAGCACTTACCTCGCTAGGTCCAATTAACAGTATTTTTGCTTTGAATTTTTCCATTTAACGTTACCTGTGTTAGCAACTCAGCTAGTTCAATGAAAATATCAGATATAGCAAGCTTTACTTAAACTAGAGCCAATGCACCGTCTATGTTATGATTGCTCCATGAACTTATTATCAACAAAAATTATAAAGAAAAATACATTCTACATGAATTATTGTTATTTGAGAGCTGAAAAGAGATGCACTAAACGTTCTGCGAGAGTTCTAGGGTTGTAAGTAAACTTCCTGTTCGTTTCTATGGTTTCCATCAGAGTTGTAGAAGAGAGAGTTACGTCACTTACGTCGACTCCCATAGTAAGCGTGAAAAGCCTATTTACTCTATGGTGGGAAGCTAACTTAGCCTAGCTTACTGGAGCCTGTTCTCATTCCTAGCGAGCCTCTGCCCCGTCCGCCCCCATTCATTTTTCACTCGCTGGTAAGTAGACTAAATCACGTCTTTTTCACTCTTTTAAAAATGGTATCTACCTTAGAGAGGCCCGTGAATGCGTTACAATGGTGAAAAAGACGTGATTTGGTCTACTTCCAGCGAGTTTAAATGACTCGGCTAGAATGGGGGGCGGACGGGGCATTGGCTCGCTAGGAATGAGAACGGCTCCATGCGAAGCCACTTCCGGTCTGCGGCGAGTTCAAAGCGTGACGCCACTCTCTTATATATCGCTCTGGTTTCCATGAGAGGCTGTTGTCCCTCCTCTGTTAATTGGTCATTTCTAACTTCAATCAACTGAGGACCGCCCACTTGTCCTACCGGGAGCTAATCAACACATAGCAATACATCACGCCTTTTCTCCTGGCTAACCAATAAGATAGTCGTTTTACGGGTGCCAGGCAACCAGCTTAGATCGAGCATCGAGAGGATAACCGTTGAAATGGTATTATGGTAAGAAGAGGTAAGAAATGTGTTCAACATCCTATTAATAAACCCGAGCTGCAATTCAGTTCGTTCTCCTGTTGAATGCATGTTTGTGAGACCTTTAAGTTTAGCTGCTGTTTGGCTTGCCTAGTAGCTCCCTCTTTGTCACTTAAACTGTCTTGCATGAGCAGCATCCCTTTGCTAAGGACTGGGAGGAGCTAACATTGACAATGTCAGACTCTTACAACTTTTTGCACTGCAACTAATTTCAGATGTCATGTTTACTATGTGTAGATTGCATGCATCCTCAATGCTTTATTTTCATGCTTGACGCTTGTATGAACATGTAGCCTACTTGTCTTGCTTATTATTTTAACTAGCTGAATGCATGCAGGGAGTTTGGGAATCCATACAAATTAGCCTCTTTGGCTAACATGGTCTATTTATGAAATGTTATTAATGTGTGATGTCATCTGTAAAATAAACGAATACAATATGCATGATTGTTGAACAGATCGTTGTTAACTTAGCAGACATATTTGTCTTTACATATTTTGAGCTGCTCTATTTTGCAGCAAAGCCAGCCATGTCTGCTGAGGATAGCTTTCAGGATCCTCCTAGATTCAGCTCTACAAGACTAGATGATCTGGATGACTCCATAGAGCCAAGGAGAAGGACCATGGCACACAGTAGTCTCAACACAAGAACACCACGGATTGACATCAACTCGTAAGGCCCCAAACTATGCATTGAGAACCAGCTTTGACAGAAATACACAGTTTCAGGCTGGAAGATTCAAGCTAACTATTTCTTTCTGATTCTTTATGAAGCCCTCTCCTGATAACCTTGTTGGAGGCTGAAGTTGCCGCCAGCTCTGCAGCCGTACAACTTGTGTCCTTCAAGGATGCCATGGAAGCAGAATTTGCTGTATGAATTTTATTTACTTGTCAAACAGATTGATTTAGTCTCTCAGCTTTAGGTAGTTATTGAATATATGTATCATACATTTAACTTTCACATGTGTTTTCCATTCTCCTAATGATTTTACTTACTCTTTATTAAGGATTCAAGACAGTCTGCCTCTGACAATTACCGTTTTACAAGACAGAGATGCCTTTTGCTGGAGAAGTTGGAAGATTTTAAACGAATAAACAAATCTGTTCGGCATCATTTGAAGGAGATTCAGAAAGCAGAGGTTTGTAATATTATAATTATAATATGAAAATATAATATTTTTGTTTCAGCTGCTTTGATAACTTGTCTGTCACTTAATTCAGGCTGATCAAATTAAAAGAGATGAACAGATTGAAGTCTTATTAAAAAGGATCACAGAGGCTGAAAGTGAAAACATGGTAAGTGTCACATTATATTTATACAGTGAGTAGGGGAAAAATTGTAAAACTAATCTATTGAAAAAACTGAATGTAATGTAACATTATTACCAAAGAGTAATTCTATTGCCAGGGTTGATCTGCCTTATGTCTGGTTGAAATGTTTGGTACTGCAGATGGGTCAGTCAGTAAGTTTTAAATCGAAATATGTTTAAACCCCCACCGCAGCATTTAAGAAGGGGGTTATGCAATACAGAACAAAGGATTGAAGAACTGGTTGATCTGCGAACGCAAGAGCGGGTAAGTCCAAGTGCTGTAAAGTTTTAGTTTGGATGCATAGTACAGATAAATGTCTTAATTCTATTCACCATCGTCAATCATCACTGACTTTTAAAGGCAAACGTGGAGAGCGCAGTTAACATGACCAGATCCGTGGAGGCGACTCGTGCACACCTACAAGGGCAGCTACGTAACAAGGAAGCCGAAAACAGTCGTCTGGCAGTGCAGCTCCGGGTAAAAACGCCTCCACTGATGTTATTTATCACATTGTTGCTCTAAATGAGAAAGGTAAGAAAGTGTTTCATGTGTAATCACATTGATCCATGCCTTCTTCAAGAATCTAGAGGGGACACTGGTTGAACGGAAGATGGAAGTTGGGGACTTGAAGCAGGTTGTCTCCACTCTATCTGAGAAAGTCTCAGAGGACAGGGAAACACTCAAGAGGGCAGCCAGAGCCCATAAACGGAGAGCCGAGAGATTTGAAGCTGCTGTTGAAAAATGCTACACCCAGTTGAGAGAGAAGGTATGCAATCAGAATGGCAGTCAGTGTTGTGATTAAATATGGTCTCTTTTCATGTAACGGTTACCGTACATTACTCTCCCTTTCACACCTTCTACTTGGTTGGCCTGCAGGATGTTCAGCTGGCCAATGTTTGTGCTGAAAGGGATTCCTGGAGAAACCAGCAGAGGGAGTTGGCGGAGGAGAAAGAGCAACTTGTTGTTCAGACAGCGATGCTAAAAGCGTAGGTCATACGTTATATAAACTACACCTTTGCGTTGGATATTGGCATCAGTAACATGTAATTCAAACTAATGCAGGCAATAACATACCGTACAGATAATGATGATCTTGTTGTTGTTGTTGTTGTTGTTGTTTTCAATGCAGGCAAATGGCAGACATGACAGCACGGCTACAGGGAGAGAGGGAGGAATTCACTGAAGCTACCAAGACTTTGTGTCAGAGGGTTGAAAAACTCAGTGCTGACCAGGGAGAACTTAATTCTGATAATGCAACACTCAAGGTATCATTTTAAATCTTGTTTTGGTCTCAACAAATCGGTTGCATATTGATATATACAAAATATACTATCTAATATGCTGTACTTAATTGTTCATACAACCACTCAATGGGACAATTCCAGACAGGCAGGCATTCAACAGGAAAGTAGGATGAATCAGCTAACCCAAGGAATGGTCAAAGAGCTAGTCAAGCTGTGCTGGTTGCTACGCTTATTTTGGTGGCAGCCAGGGAGCTATTTTGTCATCTGGCCTCTGCCTTATAGTGTTATGTATGTACTCTAGTCTGCGTGTGATGTTACAACAGTAATATGTGCTTATAACCACGCCTGAAAACACCCCATAGAATAGTGTTCTGAAAACACTCCAACATCCCATAGTATACCTTCCTAAAGATGTCAGAAATAGGCACAAATGCCGTATGCATGCAGTTCAGGCATTACAATTGTTTGTACACTACAGTATAATAATGGTTACATTGAAGAAATGCAATACTAACGCTATGAGAGGATTGCGGTATATCTCTATGAACAGGCACGTACTGCTCATTTGGAGCAGAAGCTAGCTGAATCCCAAGCTGCACTGATAGAGGAGAAGGCTGTCTCACAGGAGAAGAAACACCAAGCTGAATCGTACCTAAGTCAGGTTAACACACACTTTCTTTGTGTTCATTTTACAACTCAATGACCTGTAGAGTAAGGCTGGGCGATATTAGGAAAACCTTTGATATTCGATAATGTTGAATACCTCAATATCGATATTAGTCACGATATTAGTAAAAACAATTGCATTATATAGTTTTTAATGTTTTTCTGCTTTAGGTCCACTGCCTGCCTAACCCAGATAATGAATAGCTTATCCATGCATGCACACTGCAGTGCATAGTACAGTACACATAGAAGGGTTAGGTAGATTTTATTGAAATAACCACACCTGGTTACAGATGGACTGCTTTTTTGCATGTGCTACGTGCATGCATAGTGTATCTGTTAATTAATTTCACACATACACCAATACCTCATTTCAAGCCGTCTTTCGTCGATATCTAGTATGTTGATACCTCGATATCGATACATTTTCGATATATTGCCCAGCCTTAGTGTAAAGCGCTTCATTCTATATAAACCCACTGCTATTCCTGCTATTAGGAACCAAAATAGATATGTAATCTATGGTTTTTATGATGTGGTTGCTTCTGTATTTATATATGAATGTATGTTGTACATTTCTTCCAGCTCACAGAGCTTAGAGATGAAATGGATGTTTTCAGAACAAAATATGAACGCCTTTCAAGACAGACGGAGACCGAGAGGGTTAGAAAAGTTGCAGATGTTGAGAAGGTAAAATAGCAATATGGATTTTTCATGACACATTCTTGCAAGGTTTGCAGTATTGTGCCTATTCGAAAATTAATACAAATACATTTATTTATCAGCATACAATATTTTGACATGTTTTACTGAACTTCCTTGAATGTTGCAGGGGAATCTGTCACTAGGCCCTCCTGGCTCTCATTGTGCCCCGTAACTGTAAATGTAACATGGATACACAGGAGTCTACATTTTACTGCTGGATGTTAAATATCTCAAATCTGAGCTGTGTCAGTCACAAATATATGTATTTCTTAAGCGAACATTTCAATCAAATATTGCTTCTGGGGGATCCCTGGAACTAAATATTTTGAGATGGGGTTCCGTGGCCAAATACATGTCATTTTGGGGGTCCTTCACATGAAAAGGTTTGAGCACCACTGACATAGAAATATAGGTTTTTGAAAAAACCTTAAAAGGATTTGATATATTCAAAGACTTGCACAAATTTTCCAGCAAGAGCCGTTGGCCGCCGCGTCCACGTCCATGGACGCGGCCGTGGACGCGTCCATGGACGCGGCCGCGAAAAAAACGTCCGTGGACGCGAGGCCGCGTCCACGGACGCAAACGGCCGGCCGTCCCGGCCGTGGACGCGGCCGTGGACGCAGACGGCCGGGGACGCGGCCGTGGACGCGGCCGTGGACGAGGCCGCGGCCGTGGACGCAAACGGCCGGCCGTGGACGCAAACGGCCGGCCGTGGACGGGTCCATGGACGAGGCCGCGAAAAAAAGGCAGCGAAAAAGAAAAAAAAAGGTGGCTATTGTATGTATTTTTTGATGGAGATTTCAAATATGACCTTCTTTTTTGCATAGGACAACTCTAACCTGCATCAATTGGTATTTTATAATTGCCAATTGTACCCCATCCATCTAAAAAACAAATTGGATGTCTATTGTATGTATTTTTTGATGGAGAATTCAAATATTAATTTCTTTTTGGGATAGGACAACTCTAACCTGCATCAATTGGTATTTTATAATTGCCAATTGTACCCTATCCATCTCAAAAACAAATTGGATGTCTATTGTATGTATTTTTTGATGGGGAATTCAAATGTTACCTTCTTTTTTAGATATGACAACTCTAACCTAAATCAATTGGTGCATCAACCTACTTACTATCTATCTATCTATCTATCTATCTATCTATCTATCTATCTATCTATCTATACTTCACCTTTAGTCCAGAAGAGAGTTCAGCCTCAGGAACTTGCACACATGGAACTGTGTCATGACTGTGTCATGGAGCTAAAACAGAGCTATGTTAAATACTCACAATGACTCTGATGGACCAATCAGGGTGGTGGTGGGGGGAGGGATCAACAATAGACAGAAACTGGATAATGCTTTGTTAACTGTCCCACCTAAGTCCCTGCTAGTCTGAACAAACATCACCTTCCCTCTCATAACACTACTACTACTACATTTATATAAAGCTGCTCTTGCATTTGAATTCAAGTCTGACACAAGTTAAGGTTAACTTAGGTAGTATTTCATTTCGCTGGCTTTTAGGGTCTGTGTGAGTGTGTAGGCTCACAAATTATTATAATTGTCATTAAGTGACTCTGAGATCTATCCATCCATCCATCCATCCATCCATCCATCTATTTATTTATACTTACTGTTTACATTTTCTATAAATATTTATTTCTATATAAAACTCAGTTGTGTGGAGTTATTGTGTGCCCTTTCTTGTTGCTAAAGAGTCCATTTGTTCACTAGACATTAAGTCAAGGTTACTATTTTGAGTTGAAGCTAAGTGTTTTATTGCTTTGTGGTTTAACATGATTTAAAAGGCAAATTCATTGTTATGGTTACTTTAGAAGACTGCTTTTGCATTCATGAGTTAAGAGAGCCAAGCTAATTCAAAGAGTTAGGTTAAAGGAACACAAAACATGACCTAACTCACAGCTGCCATTGGACAGACAGTTACAACATACTCTTATCTTTCACAGAACAGACAATTATCATTTATTTGATCTATTTGAGACTATGTAGCTGCTCTAGGGGAAATAGAGCATTATATCAGCCTATTCAATTGATAATGACCAATGGGTGCCAGTTTCTAAGTAGTTAAAGCATATTAACATAACAATATATGTGGCCTAGACATGGATATTGCCCAATCAACTCGTAATCTACAGAAATGTCCACCACATCACACAGTATAAAACCTAGTAGGCTTAGTGGATTACCTATGTTAAATCATGTCAGGTTAGTTTGGTTCAAGGTTCAAGTATAATAATTTATGAGCCAAAAATGTGCACAAATGTACAATCACATCTAGGCTAGAATGATAACATAAAGTCCTGACTACTCCTTGTTATTGTGGTCCTAAATACTACAATGATTAGTTTGGATGCATTGCTTCTATCATGTCCAATTAAAAATAAATACATTACATATACAGAAATCTGCCTTCTCCTGTATTGTATTAGTGACATTCATTATAAATAGTAAAATAACAGGACAGAGCAAAAAAGGCCTCTGCAAAAAAGGCCTCTGCAACTAACCTAACCTAACACACACTATGTGTTAATGTTGATCAATATAATAATGTAAAAATACAAAGTTAAGTAGACCTAAGTAAGAAATAGTAAATACATTGTAATAATACATTGAAGGGGAAATGTAGGAAAACAAATGCAACTCAGCATTGAATTTATGGCAAACATTTTGCTACTCAACCCTTTCCAAATAATATACAATTAAGAAGTGGGATGTTCCACTTAGTAAGAGAAAGAATTAATGACATATATATTTTTTAAAAGCTAGAAGACTCACCTATTATAGTAACCATGTGAATTGCTAATAATGTTATGGGTCAGATGTGTAAAGATCTATCACATTGTATTGTTCTTTTCAGACTCAACAATAATAATGATGATGTTACTTAAATGCTGATCAATGTGTGAATCTGGCTCTTATCAGGTGTGTGTTTCTCTCCCTGTCCTGTGCTGTCCTCAGTTAAACCAAGACAGTACTGTTGTGACCAATGTGGAAAAAGCCTTCAGCTCAATTTATTATCTCAAAGTAGACCAGAGAATTCATACCGGAGTGAAGCCATTCAGCTGTGAACAATGTGGGAAGTATTTTGCTCGTCTGGACAATTAAAAGATCATAAGCGTTCACATACTGGAGAGAAACCTTATTGTTGTGACCAGTGTGGGAAAAGATTTGTTCAAAAGGGGATTTTAAAAGAACACCAGAGAATTCACACTAGAGAGAAGCCCTATTGCTGTGACCAGTGTGGGAAAAGCTTTACTCGATTGTCTTATCTCAAAATACATGAACGAATTCACACAGGAGAGAAACCGTACAGCTGTGTCCAATGTGGGGAAAAGTTCAGTTTAACGGCTGCTCTGAAAGTACACCAGAGATTTCACACCGAAGAAAAGCCTTACTGCTGTGAACACTGTGGCAAACGTTTCACTGTAAAATCTAGCCTCGTACAACACAAGAAGATTCACACTTGAGAGAGACCTTACTGCTGTCACCAATGTGGGAAAAGGTTCACTCTGAAGACGGCTCTGAAAAGACACCTGAAAATCCACACTGGTGAGAAGCCATATACTGCTGTGTCCAGTGTGAGAAAAGGTTCAGTGATATTCATCATCTCAAAGCACACCAGAAAAATCACACTGGAAAGAAACCTTATTGCTGTGACCAGTGTGGAAAGAGCTTTCCTAGACTGGAACATATCAAAATACACCAACAAATTCACACCGGAGAGAAACCTTATATCTGTAACCAATGTGGGGAAAACTCTGTCAGGTACATGTCTACCGTTAGAGGCCACTGGCATGAGTGCCTTTTTAGCTCTGTTGGGGCTTGGTGAATGTACTCTGTTGTTGTTTTTTTAATTATTATCTTTGTAATGTATGGTCTTCTTACCCTGTGGGCCTTGAGCCTGTAATAAAGTATTGCTGTGCAGTGTGAGTGTCTGATTGCATGTGATCAGATAAAGACACAACAGAGGCCTTTTTTGCTCTGTCCTGTTATTTTACTATTTATAATGAATGTCACTAATACAATACAGGAGAAGGCAGATTTCTGTATGTATGTAATGTATTTATTTTTAATTGGACATGATAGAAGCAATGCATCCAAACTAATCATTGTAGTATTTAGGACCACAATAACAAGGAGTAGTCAGGACTTTATGTTATCATTCTAGCCTAGATGTGATTGTACATTTGTGCTGTTTACATTTTTGTCTCATAAATTATTATACTTGAATCTTGAACCAAACTAACCTGACATGATTTAACATAGGTAATCCACTAAGCCTACTAGGTTTTATACTGTGTGATGTGGTGGACATTTCTGTAGATTACGAGTTGATTGGGCAATGTCCATGTCTAGGCCACATATATTGTTATGTTAATATGCTTTAACTACTTAGAAACTGGCACCCATTGGTCATTATCAATTGAATAGGCTGATATAATGCTCTATTTCCCCTAGAGCAGCTACATAGTCTCAAATAGATCAAATAAATGATAATTGTCTGTTCTGTGAAAGATAAGAGTATGTTGTAACTGTCTGTCCAATGGCAGCTGTGAGTTAGGTCATGTTTTGTGTTCCTTTAACCTAACTCTTTGAATTAGCTTGGCTCTCTTAACTCATGAATGCAAAAGCAGTCTTCTAAAGTAACCATAACAATGAATTTGCCTTTTAAATCATGTTAAACCACAAAGCAATAAAACACTTAGCTTCAACTCAAAATAGTAACCTTGACTTAATGTCTAGTGAACAAATGGACTCTTTAGCAACAAGAAAAGGCACACAATAACTCCACACAACTGAGTTTTATATAGAAATAAATATTTATAGAAAATGTAAACAGTAAGTATAAATAAATGGATGGATGGATGGATGGATGGATGGATGGATGGATGGATAGATCTCAGAGTCACAATTATAATAATTTGTGAGCCTACACACTCACACAGACCCTAAAAGCCAGCAAAATGAAATACTACCTAAGTTAACCTTAACTTGTGTCAGACTTGAATTCAAATGCAAGAGCAGCTTTATATAAATGTAGTAGTAGTAGTGTTATGAGAGGGAAGGTGATGTTTGTTCAGACTAGCAGGGACTTAGGTGGGACAGTTAACAAAGCATTATCCAGTTTCTGTCTATTGTTGATCCCTCCCCCCACCACCACCCTGATTGGTCCATCAGAGTCATTGTGAGTATTTAACATGGCTCTGTTTTAGCTCCATGACACAGTCATGACACAGTTCCATGTGTGCAAGTTCCTGAGGCTGAACTCTCTTCTGGACTAAAGGTGAAGTATAAATAAATAGATGGATAGATAGATGGATAGATGGATAGATGGATAGATAGATAGATAGATAGATAGATAGATAGATAGTAAGTAGGTTGATGCACCAATTGATGCAGGTCAGAGTTGTCATATCTAAAAAAGAAGGTAACATTTGAATTCCCCATCAAAAAATACATACAATAGACATCCAATTTGTTTTTGAGATGGATAGGGTACAATTGGCAATTATAAAATACCAATTGATGCAGGTTAGAGTTGTCCTATCCCAAAAAGAAGGTAATATTTGAATTCTCCATCAAAAAATACATACAATAGACATCCAATTTGTTTTTTAGATGGATAGGGTACAATTGGCAATTATAAAATACCAATTGATGCAGGTTAGAGTTGTCCTATGCAAAAAAGAAGGTCATATTTGAATTCTCCATCAAAAAATACATACAATAGACACCTTTTTTTTTCTTTTTCGCTGCCTTTTTTTCGCGACCTCGTCCATGGACCCGTCCACGGCCGGCCGTTTGCGTCCACGGCCGGCCGTTTGCGTCCACGGCCGCGGCCTCGTCCACGGCCGCGTCCACGGCCGTCTGCGTCCACGGCCGCGTCCACGGTCGCGTCCACGGCCGGGACGGCCGGCCGTTTGCGTCCGTGGACGCGGCCTCGCGTCCACGGACGTTTTTTTCGCGGCCGCGTCCATGGACGCGTCCACGGTCGCGTCCATGGACGTGGACGCGGCGGCCAGCGGCTGTCTCTCAAATTTTCACGATTAAAGAAAATAGCAGATCTACAACCTCGTAGCTGTGAGCTTCTATATCTGCTATTTTTCAATAGTTAAAGCACAAAATAATGTATAATAATGCGTTCCCAGTCTGAATGGGTTAACCCCCCCCCCCCCCCCCATGAGGGGGCCCGCAGTGAATCGGGTCAGGTGAGCACTAGACTCAGGTGTGTAATAGTATTTAACTCTTTGTGTGCCCCCACTCATGCCACCACTTACCCTGGAGCCCAGCTCAGGCAGGAGCTTCAGGGGCACATGGAGTTACTGAGGGCAGCCGAGCACAGTCTCTGCGAATGCCAGGAGAAGCTGCGACACTCTGAGAGGAAGTGCTCAGAAAAGTCAGAGGCCATTAGGCAACTGCAGGTTCAGGTGTGCAAAAGACGCTAGGTAACCTGCAAGCAGGAGAGAACTGTGGTGGTCAGAGAAATGGAAAAGTCAGGCATTTATCTCCTCTGACCACTAGGTGGCAGTGAAACCCTGTAGCCCTCCTAACTGTTAGTGCATCCACTGTTCATCTCCTGCTTTGGATTGGTTTTGATTTGTGATGTGTGTGATTTGTGTGTTCTCTGAGTGCAGTGAAATTCATTAGGCGGCAACCCTCTGTGCCAATGTAGCCTAGGGCTGGTCGACAATGATCAAATCAAATATTACAATATTGTTGGCCAAATACCTCAATATTGTGATATTCTGGGTCTGTTTTCAACAACTATTTACATGATAACGTTTGTAATATAAATAATCATCATTAATGCATATAACAACTAAGGGGGTAAAGGCGAATAATAGAACAGCACAGGTAAGTTCTAAAAACCTTTAAAAACAGGAAATTACATGTAGGGCTATATATTTAATTGTCCAGCTTTAGTTCCAGTTATGAATTTACTGTATACATGTCCCTTGAAACCTGCCCATAGCTACCCTTGACACATTATATTATCACAACAGTGATTCTGAAGATCTGGATTTATATCAACAGCTGGACAGTGAAACTAAGAAGCTCAAATCCTCCCTGGAGATGAAAGAGTCTATTCATGAGGCCAACTCGCAACTGCAAGAAAGAGTGTCTTGTATTCAAAAGTAAGACAACAGAACTAATTTATATATAAATTATATATACTGTGTGTGTGTGTGTGTGTGTGTGTGTGTGTGTGTGTGTGCGTGTGCGCGCGTGTGTGTGTGTGTGTGTGTGCGTAAAGTATAAACACTACATTACTGTGTACTGTACTGTAATTCTATACTATAATTATGTGAGCAGATTTTAAATGACAATTTTCGATTTCAAACATTGCTGGAAAATAATTTGAAGGGAACAGTTTGTCGTCGTAGTAGTAGAAGTGATAATAATAATTGTACTTTACATTATTCTTAATAAACAATACGTTTCAGAACCTTTTGTTGATCATCACTCATAAGTGTGTGTTTCAATGTTGTTTTTGACAGCAAATTTTTATTTAGTTTTAGTCATAGTCTTTTGAACAAAATGTCATTTTATTTTAGTCATAATTTTAGTCACCTGAAAAGGTTTAGTTTTAGTCTAATTTTAGTCGACTAAATATCATATATTTTTAGGCGACTAAATCTACAGTTGATTTTGTCAACTAAAATGTATTTTGGCGGTGCCTTGATGGCATCGGAATGACTGATTTTACACTTGGTTGCGTGCTGAAAATAGCAGATCTGCAAGCTCACAACGCGTCGCAGAGCAACACCTGAGAGAAACAAAACACAAAATGACTCTCTTCTCCACTAGTCCCTCCCTAACGTTTTAGTCTAGTTTTTATTTTGTTGACGAAATTGTCAATATATTTAGTCTTAGTTTTAGTCATCACAGCTTAGTTTTTATTTCGTTTTTATTTCGTTTTCGTCAGTGAAAAAAACGCAGTCGACAAACATTTTTCGTCATCGTTTTAGTCGATGAAATCAACACTGGTACTGTGTTTGTAGGAGGACTGAGGAGCTGCAGCAGGAGAACCAGGAGCTGGTGCACAGGCTGACTGACCAGGAGGATGCTCTGTGCTGCAGCCACAAGCAGGCGGAGCAGCGCTCTGCAGACTGCCACGCCCTCCGATGGCAGCTAGAGACAACGCTGTCTGATGTCAGACTACAGGTAGGAACAAAATGAATATTAGAGAGACAGGGGCTGACATTTCTAAAAGGGCCTTTTGTGAGCTTGGAGGTCGGCTATTTTCGGTACTTGAAGTTGATACCACACTGAACTAAGCATAATCAAGTCAGTATTGGAGATGTGGCACATCTCCAATACACAGAGAGGGCAGTTACTGTATTTCAACATAAGATACTGTATTTAAGTTCAGGAGAGTTTGGACAAGGCAGTTCTCTTGAATGCTGCCTTCAGGTATGGCATGGAAAGAGGGCATTTGCATGTCTTTCACCATAGTAAAAACTGCATTCATGGTCTGGAGAGGGGACTTTTTACAGACAGGTAAAGGGGCAGGGGCTCAAGCCCTCTTTGATGTGTGCACGTGCCTGAATGAGCATGTTCAAGTTCAAAAATTAAGACTCGTATTGTTTATAGTTCCAGGTGACTTTGGAGGGAAAATGAGTCATCACAAGAATTTCTAAATGTGTTTGTTTGTTCTCCCCCCATGTCCAGATCTCTAAAGTAAAAGATACGGCTGTTTCCAGAGAGGCAGCTCTTCAAACGAAGATCCTTGAGTTGGAGGCAGAGAAGAGCAGAAAGGAAACAGAACTGAAGCTTCTTCAACATAACAAGCTGTCTGTGAGTATTATATGTTCCTCTGTTGCATACAAGGATAATTTATTGTAAGATGTATATGAGTTCATCCTTGATTCCATTTGTGTCATATTCTGACTTTGTCAAGTGGCTATCTTACAGAGTATTGACCTGACTGTATGTCTTTCTTGATCATTAGGCAGAGAAACAGTTTGAAATGCGTCTCAAAGACCTGCAACTCAGCTTGGACCAATCCGAAACCCACAAGAAAAGCATTCAGGGCTACATAGATTTCCTCAAAAACTCTTATGCAATAATGTTCGATGAGGGATTGTCACAATCAAGGGTTGGATCGTCATCTTTTCTAAAATGACTGTTTCAAGGATTTCATAGTCTGCCTTTTGCACTGTGTTGCCCATGCTAATGTACTGTAATAGATAAGTACCCCTTTAAACCAAGCAAATTAATGTACACCTGTTGCACTGAAGCATACGGTATGTATGCAATTGCACTGTACTAGCTCTGAAGTGAACTTCTGCTTCAACAAACTCAATTTACTGAAATGTTTTTTTTTTTTTTTTTTTTTTACAAAATACTGTAATACTCAGAAATCTTCGTTTTTATGTTTTTCCAGGTTTTCACATGGAAAATAAAAAATAATGTGTTAAAGGACCATAACCTCACATTTAATTGACTATATTCATCATTATCATAAGACCATTATCATCATGAACATAAACATTTTGCATTTTGTTTGTGTAGACATTTTTAAGGGATCAACTGATGAAGTGTATTGAGTGAGTGTATTTGCAATGAGCCTAACAAAAAGGCATGACAATTAAAGCTGTCATTTGCAAGACACACCCTTCTAGGGTTATAAGTTACCAACATAACTAATACAAAACACAACATTGAGAGTTTGGATAATTGATCGAATACTTTATTAGAAGTTCGCATAGGAAAAGCACAGGACAGTACAGTTCATAATAGGATTTAAACCCAAGAAAGCACAATGTTGTGTATACATTGGGGTCGTCGTGTCAGTCTCATGTGGTCTATGATGTCAGACATCTATGATGTCAGTCATCTCCATATTTGGGAAAAGTTAAAAATGTAATTAAAGTCAATGGAGAAAATTAATTCACAAATACATTTATATAAATTAAACTATATAATGTACCTCAATATATCTCTTAGACAAGAGGATATATCGGTGTGTGTGTGTGTGTGTGTGTGTGTGTGTGTGTGTGTGTGTGTGTGCGTGCGTGCGTGCGTGCGTGCGTGCGTGCGTGCGTGCGTGCGTGCGTGCGTGCGTGCGTGCGTCCGTGCGTGCGTGCGTCCGTGCGTGCGTGTGTTGCATGCCGATCCATGCAAGATGGACAAGAAGCTGACCAATCTCCTGGCTGCACTGGACTCTTTGGTCAAGCAGAAAGGTAAGCTCTGCCAATCAGATTGTTGATAAGAATACTGAATGCAGTTCCCCATAAAGAAATATGACCTGACATTCACCATTCAATTCAATCTCTAAAATGTCAGTGATACAATGTGTCAGGATTTTATCATTTTATTTTAATTTTAATGCTAAACTGTACAAATGTCATATTTTACCGTATTATAATGCCTTCTCCTGTGCTCTGAGATTATTATTAGTACGTCAGAGATATTAACTTAACTAAAACTAAAATCCCATAGACGACTAAATATTTAGTCTATGGGACTTATATAGCATACTGCTATGCCCTATAGGCTGGGAAATAGGAGAAAAAGCAGTTGTCACAACTATAGATTGACATTTTGGAGCTTAAGAAGATTTAGGAGTGAGGAGATAGGTTAATTTTAGGCTTTTAATTAAGATATTCTCATGATAAACTTTTTTCCTGAACCTATTGCATGTTACAGTAGACTGACTTTCATTCCAATGCAATGTTACACACACACGCACGCACGCACAAACATGAAGAATAACCATTTTGGGGGGAAGAATTATGCACAGAGTTACATTTGCAGATGTTACAGTGCAGTTATGTTTTCCAGAGATAAAATAATCACACCCAATGTGAAGTGAGCGGTGGTCGTGCTTGCATAACGTCTTCAGACTAGGATTTGAGTCTAGGATGTACAGGCTATGCTACACACACGTTTTGCAATGGCAAAACGCTGAGGAAAAAGGCTACAGACACACACCCAGCCACTCTATGGAGCGGTTTACCACTGCTCAAAAAAAATCACACCCAATGTGAAGTGAGCGGTGGTCGTGCTTGCATAACGTCTTCAGACTAGGATTTAAGTCTAGGATGTACAGGCTATGCTACACACACGTTTTACTATGGCAAAACGATGAGGAAAAAGGCTATAGACAAACGCACAGCCACTCTATGACGTCAGGCTATGCTACACACACGTTTTGCTATGGCAAAACGCTGAGGAAAAAGGCTACAGACACACGCACAGCCACTCTATGGAGCGGTTTACCACAGCTCAAAAAGCTGGTATGAAATGGGGGTTTGTGGGTAAATTTATACCAAACTGGGGGTCCTTGAATGGCTGGGGTGGTCTCTGTGTGGATGTTGGGTTGGTGTCTTCTTGGGGGGTCCCTGGGTCAGTGGGTGTTGGGTTGTCAAATAAAAACATTAATATATTGCTTGATGTTGCATCATCACAATGAAAAATCAGCACTATGACATGTTGATGACATCAAGGTAATATATGGGGATCTGCAGGTTTAATGAAGAAAGTGCTTCTTGATTTTTTTTATAATCAGAAAAATAATCAATAGAATAACTGTTAATAAAATAATGGATAGTTGCAGGCAGCCCTATACTGATCTAGATGTAGGTTTCTGCAGCAGTGATGTGTGATAATGTTGGTTTCGCGGAATAGCCTTTATTAGCCTAATAGCTACAGATCTATGTTTTGTTTTGTTTTGTTTTGTTTCAATACTGTTGGCAGATTTCTGTTGTAGTAAACTCTCAAAAGGTCCAAAATAATCGTCTGAGATATTATGGCTTGCTATTGGAACAGAACTGTTCCCCAGCGTGCTGTTCTCCTCTCCAGTTCTCAAAGACAAGGATCTATTGTGCTCTTAGAGAGAGGAGAGGATGGAACCATTTCATTTCTGTATGCGTCAGCAGGGGCGTCACAAGGGGTAGGAAAGTGGGACTGAGTTACCAGGGCCCAAGGTGGAGGGGCCCTATAGTAACTTTAGCTATTGAAAAATAGCAGATATACAAGCTCACAGCGCGGCACCGAGTGCCGCGCTGCGAGCTTGTAGATCTGCTATTTTTGAAAAGTCGTGAAAATGTGCGCAAATCTTTGAATATAGTATGTATATGAACATTTGTAACTCAAATTTTGCTTCTGGGGGTCCCTGGAACTAAATATTTTGAGATGGGGGGTCCTTCACATGAAAAAGTTTGAGCATCACTGACATGGAAAATAGGTTTCTTGGCACACATTTTCACGATTTTTCAAAAATAGCAGATCTACAAGCTCGCAGCACGGCACTCGGTGCTGCGCTGTGAGCTTGTATATCTGCTATTTTTCAATAGTTAACATTCATGGGGGGCCCGCAGTGAATCCTTGTACCCAGGGCCCAGAATTTGGTATGACGCCCCTGTGCGTCAGTGCCCTCGTTCTTTCCTTTGGTTTTGTTTTCGGTCTCCTGCTCTTGCCTGTTTAGACAGAGTTTACGTAATTCTGTTGATCATGCTCTGGGAATTTGTGTCTCCACTGTTTACTGGAAAATATGCTCAGTTACATCTGACTTTTGGCAAATTGTTTTGGAATTGCAGTTCAACATCATGACACACCCTGATCATGTGTGCTCATCAAGCTTCTACAAGGTTTAGTGACCCACTGGTCGGTTTTACAAACACTATTACGAGTTATTTCCACTGTATTCACAGCTTGAGATCAATTTGTATATTCAAGGCAATATGTCAAATATGATTAATAAACTAGAAATACTGTTCAGTGTGGAAACAGTGTGGGGTTGCATGTAACTCCATGTATGGGCACAAAGATCTACCCTTTGGCTGCACCTCATTGGCTAAGAGCCCTGCCTTTGTACTGTCGAGGAGAACTTGACTGATAGATAAATAATGAAGATAAGATACGTGTGCTCGCTTTCAGCGAGCCCACAAATAATCATAAGAAAACAAGCAATAAGAAAGAATTCTATAAAAAGAAATATGGGTTTATAAATAATACTTGTATTACCTGGTAGTAGTTACAGTAGTAGTAGAGTATACATAGTAGCTGCCATAAAATTGTATTTCCTTTTAGTGTGTAGATATGTTATGCTGTGATGTCAGTAGAGTTGCAGACTTAAAAATATTTTCATAAATATACAGAAAATATATGCTTATAAATATATGTGGGTGGTGTAGCCTGACACTCAGCCTGAATTGACATTTCGTTAAAGGGGTGTGGCTAGCGATTCAGGGTCTGGAACTAGGCTATGGGTGGTGGGTATATATGAGTGATATTTTCTGATTACGGTTATTGTTGTCATACCCCCTATATCACTAACTGTCTTTAATAAACAAAACAAATATATTTTGTAATACTATTTACAATTTAACATTACCGCTCCTCAATGAAGCAAACCATGAGGCTTCAGTATTATGAAGCAATTTCATACAATTTGACTTTCCATTTCTATTCCATTTATACAGTAGCCTATATCAGTGGTCCTCAACCTTTTTAGGCCGCGACCCCAAATAATATAATAATCATATTTTAACTGGGGACCCCCCACCCTGAAGCACTTGGAATGCTAGTAGTTGGCATTACATTTAGTTTGACTCGATCTATTCCATTGTGGGCGTTGTGAGCATGTAGGTCTGCTATTTTCACAATTTCTGCCTCTAATATTTGACAATTTGACCAATGTTTGACCAGAGGAACTAAAAAGGTATTTAAAGTCCTTAAATTGTCACTTTAGAAATGTGCAGATAATACCCTGTATACAATTATACTGTATGTTGGTTTGTTTACTGTTGAGTGAGAAAACAATGTTAACATTTAGCTAAACATCTGGGGACCCCCCAAAATAATTTTGGGACCCCTCTGGGGGTCCCGACCCACAGGTTGAGAACCACTGGCATATATATAATAACAGATGCCTGCAGCTTGAACAGTCCAACTGATAGCACACTTCTGATTCCATTTCTCCTCTGGCTCTCCACAACTCACATTCTCTCACTAAATCTCACATTGCAGGCTTTTAGTCTGTCGTCTTTACCTGTAGGATTTGTGAATGTCACTTAAAAGTCTGTATAACGCAGATGGGTTATTGTTGCCGTGGGAACAGTTGTAGTCACACTTGCAAGACTGGATCATCATCACATTCTTGCTGAAGGTCTCTCCGTCCTCACAGCGGAAACGGACGTGTAGTGTTTGGGTCTGGTGGGGGCTGCAGCACCGATCATCTGAACAAACTCCACAGTACCTTGGTCGGAAAGTTTTTAGGCTGTGGCACCCTGCATAAAACAGTTTAGCTGGTTGCTTGGACTTTCCTACGTAGTTGCATTTCTGACCCATCTGTTACAGAAGAGAACCAGAACCGGAATGAGAATTCTAGATGACAGAATGCTCTGAAGATTGATCAATCATATTCCATAAAGGGGCTAGAACTATATACCAACATGCACATTTAGAGATATATTTTCGTCCATGCCTTACTCCTTATCCCTAAAACCTTTTTCTTATTTTTTTTTTACTATTTTAAAAAACATTTTAAAATACTTCAAATAGCCTATGTACATCGACATGTGAGCTTGTAGATCAGCTATTTGAACTATTTAAAATGTTTTTCAAAATAGTAATAAAAGAAAAAGGCAAAAAAGGTTTAAAGCATGGACAAAAATAGGGCCCTATTGTCCCCTGCTCATTGTTTATGTTGGTATAAAAAGGCATATAGCATATATACCTTCAAGCTGGTGAAAGCTGTTTGGGAGCATTGGCGAACCTCACATATGCGAGTCTCCTTCACTAATTTGCATTGGCCATTATTGTTGATCATCCTAGAGGTCCTAGAGGAGACTCCAGTTCCACAGGACTTGGAACAGGGGGTCCAGGCTGTGGGTTCAGTCACACATTCCCTTCCCCTGTTAAACATGTGACCCATACCGGTATGTTCACTAATGAAATCTGAAATTGAACAAGAAACGTTGAGAGAGACTTAATGTGAGTGAGCAATCAATCTGCCCAATTTTGGCACATTTTGAAACTTTTATTGTTGTAACTTTTATTTTGAAAGTATCTACAATCTAACAAGGCATTCATCATATTTCAAATTTGGCTATTTTTGCTATTAAGTGGTTTGATAGCTCTACTCTTTATTGTAGATTAAGAGTATGGTCTTCTGCTTAATAATATGACCAGACTTGTGAAACTGCTCACCGGGTAAAGATTTGAGTCCTCCTCTGCCAACAGGAGTCAGCTCATTCTTATCGGTGATGTCATGCACAGATTGCCTGTCTCCCTGGCTGTGCTTCTTGATGGGAGGTCTCCCTGTCTTTCCCTCTTCATGGCATAGTTGCTCACAACAGCGGCCAGGCACCTTGACCAACCTGGCCTTGGCACAGTCCAATTTGGGCAATGTCATTTCATGTGGATACAGAGAGACGCAACCAACAGCACCATCCATGCAAGTGCACTGATGCTTGCAGTTCAGGCAGAAGCTCTCTCCATTTTGGTAGATCTGGTTATTGTACTCACAAGGCCTTCCATCTGATTTGGCTGTTTAGGAAAGAGAAAGACCTTTTAGGCAAAGTAAGAGAAACCTACAGTGGTGTCTTCTCTGTATCAGATTATAAATACATTGTCTGTCTGTCTGTCTGTCTGTCTGTCTGTCTGTCTGTCTGTCTACACACACACACGCACGCACGCACGCACGCACGCACACACACACACACACGCGCGCATGCACGCACGCGCACACACACACACACACACACACACACACACACACACACACACACACACACACACACACACACACACACACACACACACACACACACACACACACACACAAACACACTGTATATAAGGCCTGTATAAAATTCACAGTACCTCGACAGATGCCATTTATTGTACCATAGCCTCCCCCAAAGTTGCACTCCAGTCCCTTGATGTGGTCACATGGCTTGTTATTGGTACAGTCCTCATTGAGCTGTCGTGCACAAACTTGACAGCAGCCGCATCTATCCAGCACGAGACTGACTCCTGGTCCACAGCTGGGGATATCTTGAGGGCACTCACATTCCATGGGACAAGATGATAAAACCTATTTTGAATCAATTTTAAACTGATAACTGTGCTGTGTCTTTTCTTCAGGACTCAGTGGGTAAAATGTTAAACTCTGACGAGTTATTATTACATTATAAACAAAATGATAATTATGGACTTACAGCCTTCAAAGTTCCACAGAGGATAATGATGACTAGTGTCCCCATCTTCAGGAGTCAAATATTATGTTGATATTTAGGTGGAGAAAATGTCCTTCCCTAAACACAAAAAGTGTACTTGTTTGACTGCTGGGTGCTGGGTCTGATCATGCTCCTTGGTGTCCCCATCTCCTTTTATACAACAGATGTGACGTATCCATGAACTGACGAGGTGTTCCAAAACTATGTGAGGAATGCTTCTCAACAAGTCCTCCCATAAGCCAAATTTCCCCCCTCAGTTAGAGCACCAACAATCACACTGTCTGTCTTCACTTCTTAGAGTTTATTTCCATTTCAAACATGCAATTTTTTTTTATGTTCTTTTTTTCTCATATTTTATCCTGCACATGTTTTGTACTTTTTGTACTAAATAAAATAATATTACTTTGAATCCCTGGGTTTTGAAGGGAACAAAGGATAAAGCACCACTGTGTGTTTATGCAGTGGAACTTTTGAGAAAAGCTCAAAACAAAATGTGCCTCCAATAGTTTATACCCGAGTGGTTAAGGGAGTACCACATAGTACTCTTTTATGTAAAGCGACTTTGAGTACTTAGAAAAGCGCTGTATAAATCTGTCTTCTTCATATTATTATTTCACCGGCTCTGATGCCTGACAGCGAGTCCCTGGTTCGCCTGAGAAAATAGATATTGCTACTTTAAACATTTCATCAACCCTGTTGCTGGTGCAGGTCAGGGACGTGCTGGGCCCCTGATTCAGCCCGGGAAAAAGAGTTGGAGAGGCCCTCATTGCGCGCTATAGAGATAGATAGCGCTGCTGCTACTCAAAGATTTGTGACAAAGTGACAAGCCAGTGGGCCAATTACATGAGTTATATTTCATCGTTGTCGGGTGGAAACCTTGTATGTCCAAAACCGTTTGTTTTGTATTTATCATTTTAAAAATGATTTAAACTAGTGAAAACAGCCGATCTACAAGCGTGCTTGTAGATCTGCTGTTTTCACTACTTTTGTGCAAACAGTTTAATTTTTACTTTTGTGCAAACAGTTAAATTTTTTCCTAATGGCCGGCCTGGACCGGCCAGGAATGAAGCGGCCGTTCGGGAGTTGTCCCGCTTTTCCCAATGGCCAGCACGTCCCTGGTGCAGGTACTCAGGCCCATCAGGGAATTAACATCAGGCCACCACAAGCTCTGACATACATAAATATTGAAAGAAGAGCCACATATTTCTATGACCACCTGAAACTTTTCTTGGATTAGGCTGCAACCACGTTTAGACTGTTGCACATTGTCTATGGTAAATGTTTTAACTTATAAAGTTGATTGAAAGGTGAAACTAATATTTCATTGCACTGTGGAGTAGTATAGCAACATAACTCCATAGTTTATTTTACATTTCCTATAAGTGATCTACTGGGGTATGTATGATAAGTGTGAATTAAAGTTTGTCTATCCCAAATGTCTCAAAACAAAGACTGGCTCTTGGAATATTTGAACCTTTGGAATCCTTTGTTCATTCTGAATGAGTGCGTCTAGAGTGAGAACACAAAATACATCTCAGAAAGCTTGAGTATTGCCTGAAGCTACATTCCTTTGAAGATGATTCAACATTGTTCTTTGGAAGAACCAGGTGGAAAAAACATCCACTTCTACCCACATCAAAGAACAAATAGAAGCACAAGGAAAGTGCCACTGCACTCTCATTATGACTTGTGAGGCTGAGGAAGCAAGTTTGGCACAACGACATTCACTTTATTTATTTATTTATTTACAGGACCTGTAATTATTTATTTACAGGACATATTGGTGCCAACTCAGGCAGATGAACAGCATACCTTGGGCTCAAAGCATTACCAACATTTTGGACTGGATAGTCAACAGTGCCTGAACATTGCTGACTTTTGTGTTTTGTAGTGGAGAATCTTTCCGCAAAAGCAACACCAAAATAATTTGTGGAAGTGGAACCAGAAGCTGGGTAGAGGAATTAATTAATGATCAATATCCATCAGGTGTCTAGATACCTTGGAACAGTACTGCACCAAGTGAGTCATCATCACCACTGAGCAATACACAGAAAATCCTGTGTTAACTTTAACTGATTTCACACTGAGAGTGTAGTAGGCCTACACTCTCAAAGTTAAATAACAAACCCTGGGGGTTTGTTATCCCATGTGCCTTGCATTGACTATCAAACTGTGTGTGAGGGCGGATTCATGTCTGGCAACGTGAGGCTACCATGAGCCCTTGCGTGAAAGTTGGGCATCACTTCCTGTTCCTCTTAGCTGTTTCATTTGCCCGTACCCACTGGTTGCTGTTGTGAGCCCTGTGACACCTAATTGTCCCAGTGAATCAATTTGGTTTGCACCAAGATGCCATAGGCCATGGAGCACGCACAGCACCATTTGATCTTTAATCCATGGATGGGACCCCAATATGCACTGTAGACTCCTGTGTGAATTCATCTCAGATAGTGTACTAATAGAACCAAAAGTCACACAAATACGTAGGCTAGACCTTATCTGCACTCATACATTTATATTCCTCAGATGCATCAGTCAGATGTGTCATATTCCACTACGATTGGTTTAGGGTGGGCACTCACTGGTGGGCACTGGTTCATTGTCACAGTATAGGCCTATCCCCTCCCCCTGAGCGGCAGCCATGATGGAGTTACTGCTGCAGCAGTGTGTGTCTATGTCTATGTCTATGGAGATGGGACTTTTAATGAAATTAGTCATTACCAGTCCCATCTCCATGATATTTAGATCTAATTCCTTCGCCAGTTCCATCCACATGATTTGTAGATCTAATTCTATGAGTCCCATCCCCATGATTTGTAGGTCTAATACCATCGCCAGTCTCATCCTTAAGATTTGTAGATCTAATTCTATCAGTCCCATCTCAATTATGTTTAGGTCTAATTCCATCGCCAGTTCTATCCACATGATTTGTAGATCTAATTCTATATAGTTCCATCGTCATGATTTGTAGATCTAATTCCATCCCCAGTCCCATCCCCATGATGTGTAGGTCCAATTCTATCGCCAGTTTCATCCGCATGATTTGTAGATCTAATTCTATCAGTCACATCTCAATTATGTTTAGATCTAATTCCATCGCCAGTTCCATCCCCATGATTTGTAGGTCTAATTCGATACAGTCCCATCCACATAATTCATCTGCTTACAATAAACGTGACAAATCTCTGTGAGTATGTATGTATGTAATCCACTTATCTCGAGAAACGTTTGTCCCACCGGCTTCAGATTCGGCACATGAATTAGATCTACAAATCATGTGGATGGAACTAGCAATAGAATTAGACATACAAATGATAGAAATGGGACTGGTGACGGAATTAGATCTACAAATCATAAGGATGGGACTGGCGATGGAATTAGACCAACAAATCATGAGGATGGAACTGTATAGAATTAGATCTACAAATCATGTGGATGGAACTGGCGATGGAATTATACCTACACATAATTGAGATGGGACTGATGGAATTAGATCTACAAATCATACAGATGGAACTGGCCAAACTGCCGATGGAATTAGATCTACAAATCATGGGGATGTGACTATCAAATTAGATCTAAAGAACATGGAGTTGGGAATGTATCGAATTAGACCTACACATTATGGGGATGGAACTGGCGATGGAATTAGACCTAAACATAATTGAGATGGGACTGATAGAATTAGATCAACAAATCATAAGGATGGGACTGGCGATGGAATTAGATCTACAAATCATGAGGATGGAACTATATAGAATTAGATCAACAAATCATGTGGATGGAACTGGCGATGGAATTAGACCTACACATAATTGAGATGGGACTGATGGAATTAGATCTTCAAATCATAAGGATAGAACTGGTGGTGAAATTAGATCTAAAAATCATTGGGATGGATCTGATAAAATTAGATCAACAAATCATGCGGATAGAACTGGTGATGGAATTAGACCTAAACATAATTGAGATGGAAAAGATAGAATTAGATCTACAAATCATAAGGATGTGACTGGCGATGGAATTAGACCTACAAATCATGGAGATGGGACTCATAGAATTAGATTTACAAATCATTTGGATGGAACTGGCGATGGAATTAGACCTAAACATAATTGAGATGGAACAGACAGAATTAGATCTACGAATCATAAGGATGGGACTGGCGATGGTATATTAGACCTACAAATCATGGGGATGGGACTCATAGAATTAGATCTACAAATCATGTGGATGGAACTGGCGAAGGAATTAGATCTAAATATCATGGAGATGGGACTGGTAATGACTAATTTCATTAAAAGTCCCATCTCCATAGACGTAGACATAGACACACACTGCTGCAGCAGTAACTCCATCATGGCTGCCGCTCAGGGGGAGGGGGGAAAGGGGCGGGCCCAGAAAGGCCTATAGCAATTACCTAGGAGACACTGGTTTCAGTTCCTGTACATTTATAATTAGGGGAAGTAAAAAAACAAATAAATATGTAGGCCTATTTTTCCACTTTTCCTCCACCTCCAAAACAAACAGCTTTGTTATACTTATATGTGGCAACTGATTTGTGCTGTACAATGTTTAATGCTGTTAATCCATGACCAATTTCCTGGTAAATCATATCGAAACTCAAGTGAACTACTGAACTTATGCCTCTGGTTTAGACAGCAATTGCTGCAATGGCATTGAAGCCTACTTGTCAAAAATATGTATTAGCTTAAGTGTAACAGTGCCATCTATCGGAACTATTTGGAATAACACATTTTAACATTATGTCATACTTTAGCAGGACACTTTGCGCTGTGCTCTGATAACAATATAGCCTACTACTATTCGTATTGCATAGCCTATCTGTGTATTGATATAGTTGAAACGCACATATATTTTCTACCAGTAGCTTATGGTACTTGGTACAATGGTACTGAGGTATTTCGCTACTGTACAGTACTACTCTCCATTGTATCTACGTAAACGTGAATACAATCAGGAAGTCAGTTATTTTTACGGCTCTCGAACACACTCAAAGTCGTGTGGTTAGTAGGTTAGATTAGATTCGCCCGCTTTTATCTACAAAACAATGCAAAACCCCGATCGCTGAAGCTACCATTTAACTTTTCTCTGGCGTCTGAGATTGGACGTTCCCTTCTAAATTCGAAGTGAGTTTTACTTTCGTCTGAAGTTACACCTGAGTTTTCACCTAACTGGTAAGCAGAATGGATGTCCAGCTATCAGAAGAAGAAATGGCAGATATTAAAAAAGAGGTGAGTAGCAGGCTATTATCCGATACCTAACAGTAATGTTATACTATACTAGAACAGAATATTTCAAATCAATGAAGGTAATGAGTAATAATGGTGTTGTAGCCTACATTAAGAAATTAAAGTAGGCTAGTAGTAGTAGTAGTAGTAGGATAGAGGATATGGGTACCCGATGTGGCCTACTACAATAGGAAATGCCAACCACACCACACCTTTACCCATTATAGCTCACTCTGTGAACATAAGCTTCCCATTACTTACTGATAGCAACCTATAATGTTGAACATTGCATGGAGTTCCAACTCACATTCTATGATCATTCTCCCTATTTTATTTCCAATGTGTTATATATATATATATATATATATATATATATATATATATATATATATATATATATATATATATATAAGGCAGGGCAAGAGATAAACATGTTTTTAAAATGTTGTGAAAGAGTGTTTCACTCTTTGAACAGCTAAATCTGTGATGTTAAAACTGTGCAATTCCATTATGCTACCTGTACAGTCAGCTTTTCAAAACCTCTGGATCTAATTTCCACATTGTATATGAAAGAATAAACTGATATTGGTTGTTTAGATAATGGACTAGTATGTCAATATGAGAAGGTGTCCCTTATGTGTTGCCGTACCTTTAAACCAAGAATTAGACCCTAAGATTCAGAGACTTAACCAGGAGTTCGGTACCTTCGTCATGTTTACCTCCTCCTTCTCCTTGTGGCCATCCCACTTCGTTTAGGTGCTGATTGATTTGCGGCCATACCTCTGCGATAAGGTCAGGGCTGACCGCCACATGGACTACCTGCGCTCGCGCAGGATTGTTACCCGCGACGACGAGGAGGAGATCCGCTGTCGGAGCACGAATGCCAAGAGGACGGGCCACCTGCTGGACATTCTGGCTGAAAACCCCCGTGGCCTGGACACGCTGATCGAGTCCATCCAGCTGTCCCGCACCCAAAACTTCATCATCACTAAGATAACAGACGAGGTGCAAAAGGTCAAAAATAAGAAGATGGAGTCTCTCAGGGGTGAGCAGGGCCATGCTGTTATTGAATCGTGCTTTGTATCTTTAAGGCTCACAGCATTCATTTCTCAATCTTTACATTTATTTCAAATATTGTATATATATAATGTGACCCTGTCTTTGCAGCACAAGCTTCCAGTTCATCAGCTGACAAGAGCCATAGCAGCTCTGGACCAACCAGCGACTACTCCAGGACATTCTCAAATGAGTCCACCATGCTGTACCACCCAGATGGAGAAGCAAGTCCTTCCACGTCAGACATAGGAGTTTCCCTCAGCCTGCCCTATCGATCCCTTAATATAGGGAGCGAGGTGTCCGACATGGGCAGAGGTAGCATGGCTGTGTCGTCCTCCGTGACGTCTTCTATCCTCCCGAGGCCCGGTGACCCCGGGGCCCCTCCGCTACCGCCAGACGAAGGGCTACTGGAAGTGCCCTCCCACGGCGCAGAGGCTGGAGTACACAGGAGCACGAGCAGCGGAGGGGACTCTAACTTCCAGCCCCTCCGATCGCGCTCTCTCACCCCAACATCAAACACGGACCTCTGTTCATTTGGGACTCCAAAATCTCACTGAGACCCACTTCATGCAGACAGGGACAAGCAAAATACTTTCCCTCTCACTCTGGCTGTGTCCGACATCACTCCCTACTAACTTTATAGTGCACAATATAGTTAAGCCATTTTGTGTTGGAGTGTCTGAATGTATAGTGATAATTAGTATACTCAATAGTGGACTCATCCCACAATGCAAAAGTACTTACAACCGATGGTTGATACCACGAAACCTACATGCCATCATGCATTGTGCAGAAAGAAAAATTATCATTTGTCATGCGACAGCAATGACATAATTAACAGCAACCCGAGTAGTGTCTGTCGATGATGTCACTACTGTATTTAAAGTAGGGGACATAGTGGTCATGATTTCCCCTGGGGCCAGGTTACAGCGACTCCAGGGGTCCTTGAGTGGGTTCCAGAGGGTCCCCAGAAAATTAGGACCAGTTTAAAACGTAGCCCTATTTTATTTTTCGGCTATTCTACAATGGCTGATCTAAGCTCAATCAAGAAATGTAAACAGCACAGAGGTACAGTAAAACATTGAGGCTAAACAGATAACTCTATTTGGGGTAAATATATGAAACTGTTTGAGAACCACTGATCTATACAGAACTACCTATATAGAGAGTAGGGGGTAGTGAATGAGTGAGTGATTTCGGACACAGCCTCTAAATCTCTGTGGGCTGAAGGCAGGGTGGAGAATCTTGCGTTCAGCTCTGTGTGTCTTGTCTGTCTGTCCAAAGCTAATCTTTCAAACTACTGTAACTAGACCAATCAGCGTCATAAATCTTATGCACGCTGCCAGCAGGCTAAAGAACATGTCTTTAATTCTGTTGTTGTTATCCATGCATTCTGATACATATTACCTCTTCAATGCAGAACATTTAGAATGAAAGTATTTTCATTTGACCAACCAAATATTATGTTTTCTTCAATAATGCATATCTTTCTGAAGACCTGATTTAGAAAATATATAGATAGATATTGTATACTACCTCCTATCAAGTAATGTATTCTTGTGTAGGAGTAATTTCTTGTGGAGATCTCGTTGACTCATTGTCTGTCACCTTTGCTGCTCATGTCTTTGGAAAGTATGAGTCTCTCTGATTAACTGTTACATCAACATGGCAGATGGATACAGTTTGAAATATGTAGTGAACACTGGGATGAGTCTCGGAATCTTTAATAACTTTTAATGAGACAATTTTGTGCTTTCCAATAGGGTCTTCAAACTGATTAACAGCAGTATGTCAACAATTTGTTCCACTTCATCACTACAGATTTCTGGAATCACAAACCATGTTGCAGTTTTCCTTCTTAGTAAGATTGTTCCTATAGTAACTGAAAAGTGATATTTTTATTTTGTATTTTTTCAAACTGGTTTTCTGGTATCCTTATCGCAAGTTGGCATAAACATAATTTGTATAAAAGGATGAGTTGCCTCTTTTCCTTTTCAAAATACATGCTAATTTAATCTGAACTAGAGACAAAAAGACAAATATAATATATTTAATACTCATTTCATTTGAGCACAATGCAAACTAACATTGGAACCACATTCAAGATAAAAATCACTCACAGACCTCACGTGTTTGCATATAGAGTGCTACTGCTGCAAGTGGGAATTCTATTTATGTTATGGAAAAACTGGAAAAGCTTAACATGACGCACAGGAATGACAGTCATTGTGGTGAAGTCTGCTGTGGCGACTGACTACTGAAATTCTAGAGCTCTTCAAGCATTACACTAGTGGCTCTACAGCAAGAGCAAGGTAGGCTTGGACAGGTCATATTTTTTACTTTCATATGGGTTTGCTGTCATTTTCAATTACATATTTTAATTAGTTAATGTACTGTCTACTGCAGTGATTTGTAGCACATGTTAATGTTTTGAATCTAAAAGTTTGCGTTCTTCCTTGTATTTCAATAATAATTTACATTGCATATGTGTAGTTCTGTAACAAATGATAGGAAGATATATTACGTTAGCTGGATCACTTAAAATGAAGACACTTCAATTTGTAGCTTTGTAGAGAGCTACAATTTACTGTACCACAATTAAATTGCATCATTTGTTGCATAGTAAGAGCAACAAAGAGACCGGAGCAAGTAGGCTACTGTGCATGCAGAAGAACCAGTTTGATAAACATCAGAATGTTTGGTATGGCTGAAATCTTCCCTTCTCTCCTGAAAAGCCAAATGCGTCAGCTCTGTATATCGTACTAAACATGTAACGTGAGGTAAAAAATAAACATCCTCTTGATAATGCATAGACTTAATCTGAAACAAAGCTTAATTCGCTTTTAAAGATCAATATTCTTGTAATAATGGCTTAGTTGATACAAATCTGGAACCCCGAATAATATTTATCAAGTATGACGGTATTTAAGTATGAACGAGGTTCTGAATACATGTACTAGAACAAACAGTAAATACAGCCAGCTAACATTATGTTTTGCCATGAAGATCCCTCTTGACTAAATACATAATGATAATTAATAAGGCTCAATGTGTTCATTGTCACATGCATCATGTAATACATGTAATACAGCTTGAAGCAACATTGCAGGCAGATTAATACAGCAGTATAATTCTGAACACTGGATGCACGGTGGTGTGCCAGATGTTTGAGCAGGAGGGTTGTGTGTTTGTATTGCTTATTGCATTTCCTCTTTTCTATTGTTTTCTGTCTATTGTATTGTATTCAATTGACTAATTGACTTCAATGAAGTACTGAACCTCAATGTAGGCTACCTCTCCCCCTGGCCCCCTCCTGTCCTACTTTGAAGAAAATGGAAGAGGCCGAGCCCCTTGTGGCTTCGAGGTCAGAAGAGAGACCTTTGAATGGTCACTGCAGGTGGAATGGTGCTAATAAGCAGAGCCCTGAGTCTAAAGTGGTGGAAGACTTCAGGAGGAGACTGAAGTACTTCTTCATGAACCCCTGTGAGAAATACAAAGCCAGGGGTCGCAAGCCATGGAAGCTGATGTTACAAATTTTGAAAATAGCAATCATCACAATTCAGGTAAAATAACCTTTTCGGCTATTTTCCATCTCAGGCAAAATGACAGAATGACAACCTATGCACCGTACACGTACAGATGCACATACAGTATTTTCTCAGTTTTATTTCTGTTTTCTTCAGTTAGTTTCATTTGGCCTTAGCAATGAGATGATGGTCACGTTCAAAGAGGAAAACCTGATGACATTCAGGCATCTGTTTCTCAAAGGATACAAGGACCAAAGGGTGGGAAAATATGCAGTGTACACAAAAACAGACGTCTATGATCACATCGACTACATCATTGATAAGGTGCTTGGGTCATTTGGAATTTATATCAATATAATGTTTTTTATTTTATTTATTTATTTTCCTGTTCAATAATCAAATGTTGGCTTTACCCTGAACCATTTCCTACTGTATACTAGGACATTTGGTCTGCTGATTCAACAATGGTTTTATGTCAGTTCTTGTAATTTACTATTCTCTCCAAACCTAATGTTTTAGTACATCAACCTCCAAAGCCTGACAGTGGGGAATCATGCATATGAGAGTGTTGATGGAGTTTACACCCCTCTGTCTCTCTGTCAAGAATTCTACAGGAATGGCAGCATTGATCCTGGAAATGAGACATTTGACATTGATCCGAAAATTGAGAAAGGTAGCTACAGAAGCATATGAGACACAAGGCATTGTAAACATTCTTAATTATTTTACATTATTCCACACCAGTATTTTCACTTGAGTTCATTCACAGAGACACAAATTTCCCCCCTATCTTACTTGGCAGTGTGGCACTACATTTAACATTCCAATGCCTTTGTAGGCTATACATAAATAATGGGCTTATAATAGACTGTTAACGTTAAATGCCCAGGTCTTTATATTTAGTGTTTGATGATCTTGTGTTAGAAGTTAGATCTGCAATGTTTAAGGAAACGGATTCATTGTGCAAACGGAAAATAACACAACGTGGATTTACTTGTGACTACACAGAAAGAGGAAGCTTCTGGCACAGTACCCATTCAGCAATAATTGCCTTTCAGTGCTTTTGTATAGTACTGTGTACTAAGCTGTAAGTTGACCACCCTAAACCGTTATTGCTATTTTCCTCTTTTTCAGTCTGCAATTACATATACCCTATGAAATCATTTGACCGTGCCAGTTTGTCACGTAACCTGAACTTCTCTCTGGATTTCAAAAGGTGATTATATTAAAAAATACCGGTGGCTTCTTCTTCCTCTGTTGAGTGAGCAATGCCTGCTAATACATGTTTGTGTGTCTAGGCTGCTATCAGTGAGCATCAACATCACACTGAAAGCCATCAATCTGCAGACGGTGCGCCACCATGAGTTACCTGACTGTTATGACTTCCATATCATGGTAGGTGACATGAGTCAGAAAACTGTACACCTTCATTAACAGACAGTACTCATTGTAATGCAGTGTTTTTTGTTTTGTTTTTTTGTGGTGTGTGTGTGTGTGTGTGGGGGGGGGGGGGGGGGGTATGGCTTGTTTGGTTTAGTTAATGTTTCCATGTCTCCAGTTCCCTAATTCATGGAATGTTTCCTTCTTTTTGTACAGATTGTGTTTGACAATCACGCGCATAGTGGAAGGATAAGAATTCACCTGGAAAATGATGTTCAAATTTTTGAATGCAGAGACTGGAATGTGTCTGGCAAATGTAGGTATCATTATATTTGGGGTGGAAAAAAAGATGTAGCTCCCCCAAACAAACGATTAAACTATTGATTTATTTATACCGAGGATCCCAAATATTCAAACACAAAATGGAACATACATTCCATCTCCATAACAAGCAATCTGAGAAATGTTGTTTTAAAAGTTTATCTTGCATCAGACTAATCCAACTAAACAGTGTTTAAGCAACATTAATGCAACTTCCATCATACATTTTTGGTTTATCCAGCTGGGAAGAATGATTACCTTCTTTTGCTGTTTGATTCTCTGGTCATCCTTGCATGCTTCACTTCTCTCATCCTGTGCACACGGTCTATCATCAATGGAATCCAACTGCAGTTTGTAAGTAATGAAACATAAATAATTGGATGATATGAATTATTAACATTGGTTAAATTCCAGGATTCTGCTTAGCACTTTCTTCCACCGCCACCTCCCCAGAAGCACAGTAAAATTCGGATTATTGCCAGCAGTTTGACGTACTGTATGTAAGATGGTAATCAGTATTTGGTGGGAAATACTTTTCTCGATATTGATGTGCTGTCATGCTCTTTATTTGTATTTCTCTCACACAGGAGTATAATGTATTCTTCCATGTGTACTACAACAAAATTGTATCGTGGTCAGATCGCATGGAGTTTGTGAATGGGTGGTACATGCTTATCATTGTGAGTGATACTCTGACCATCGCTGGGTCTGCACTCAAAATAGGAATACAAACAAAGGTTTGATGTCAATCATTTTTATTATCAGCTCTATCACTAAAGCTTTATGACATTTTGACACATTTATCAAGCATCTCACTGTATATAAATCATAAATCATATTTTTGATTTAACACTATTGCTGATTTACTATCTACCTTTTCTCTCTTTTGCAGTATTTGACAAACTATGATGTTTGCAGTATTTTGCTGGGGACAGCTACAATGCTTGTCTGGGTTGGGGTGATCCGTTACCTTGGTTTTTTCAAGAAATACAATGTAAGAAACTCTACAAAGCTTTGTGTATTGAGCTGCTATAAATTATAAAATGCATTTTTACTTGTCCTCAACACAAAAAAAGGAGGGGGGGGACTATGACATGGTCTCTGTCTGTTCTTTTGTGCATGCGTACATGACATTACTGGTGGGATATGAAATGTACTATTTGCTTGATCTCTGTTCCTTCATTAGATCTTAATCCTAACTCTAAGAGCAGCACTCCCGAATGTGTTTCGATTCTGTTGCTGTGCTGCCATGATCTATTTGGGATACTGTTTTTGTGGCTGGATTGTACTTGGGCCTTACCATGAAAAGGTATTACTTCAATCATAATTGTATTCTATGCATTGATTCCATTTCGGATTTAAAGGTATAGGCCTAGGCATTTTTGTTTAGACTTATTAAATAGCTCTATGTTCTGATAGTACTCCAGCTCTTTAGTAAGCAGAAAATGCATTTTCAGGTCAGGATACCTATTTTATACTGGAACTGGAATACTATGAAGCTGATAAATGGATAGATTGGAAACTGCCTAAAATGTATTTTCTATTTATTAAGGAGATGGAGAGACAGGGAGACTCTGGTTACTGAACAAACATCAATGACAATGACGATGCTTACACCTTTTAACAAAAAAACAAAAAGAAAACTTTTGTTTTATCCAAACCATATCACTTACAAACACTCAGGATTTTTACTTTGTATCAGTGAGCAACAAAAACATAAAAAGTTATAAAATCATCATCACCATCATCATTATCATTTCAGTTCCGAACATTGGATAAGGTGACAGAGTGCCTCTTCTCGCTTATCAATGGGGATGACATGTTCTCCACCTTCCAGAAGATGAGGGAGAAGGGCTACATGGTGTGGCTGTTCAGCAGACTCTACCTGTATTCTTTCATCTCCCTCTTCATCTACATGGTGCTCAGCCTCTTCATCGCTCTTATAACAGACAGCTATGAGACCATCAAGGTTAGTTTTCAGTTTGCATAGCGAGCACAGCATCATAGTATGTTCAAAATGCTCTTTGCATGCAATAAAGGTGTGCTTTCTCTAATATTAGTATTTTTATGTTTTGGGGAAGAGGCCTTGCAGCTCTAGCCTGGCCAGCCAGCCTCATACTGTGCATTCACTCACTCGTTCCTTCCCACAATATGAGTCTGGACTTTGGGCTATGGGGCTGTTAAGTCTGACATCATTTTGTAGGCAGAGGAGAACTTTTGCCCCCCAAAAAAGCGAATCTTTTTACTATTTTTACTATTTACTAATTTTTCTTCTCTTTGTTGTTGAAAGGAAAGTGGTAGAATTATACTTTAGTTGTTATTTTCGTCTCGGATCTGTTGAAATAGCGAGGGACAGATATTGACAATAAATCAGCTTGGAGGTCTGACTACAAAATGATGTCACGGCTTAAAAGCCCCATAGGCAGCTTGAAAAGTGGCCGGGAGTACATGCCTTGACAGACAGACTCCTCTAACCAATCAGTGTAGCAAAACATATCTCAGCCAGTCGGAAGAACGGCAAACAAACACGTCTTCTCTGCCGATGAACTCCGCTAGCGCATACTCCTGTGTTCCTTTTTAATTGTTGTAATTGATTCCAACTCTGAAATACAGTAACTTCACTTATTGCTTGTTTTATTTTTCAGCGTTAACTGTTACACTTGTTGGGAGCGTTTAGCTGTTTCTATGTGTCATCTTTTCGACACCCAAACCTAACCTTTATCCTAAACCTAACCTCCTTGTGGTGAATCGCTAACCCTCCCGACGCTCCTTTGTCGAAATGATGGTCGTCGAAAGAGCGAGATATGCTGCAGCAAGCATCTACGTCACCATCTACACATGGACCAATCAGGGGATGTTTTTCACTTGTTGTGCGGACAGCAGTTGAAATGCAGTCACTGATTGGCCCCGATCAGAAAATGATCTGGGACAACTTCTCATACTCGGTGCCAATCTGCTGAAGTCCAGACCTCATACTGTGGGAAGGAGGAATGAGTGAACGCAGTATGAGGGATGGCCCGCCAGGCTATTGCAACTCCACATTACAAGTTTGTTAATTCATGCCCTGACACAACAGTGTCAAGCTAAAGTAGCAAAAATAGCTGATCTGCAACGCATTGTGAGCTTGTAGATTTTTGCTATTTTGGAAAAATGCTGAAAGCGTAGGCGAACGTGTTTAAGTCTGCATGTGGGTTTTCTAACTTGGATTTAACCAATGGAAAGTATTAACATTCATCGAAATGTCACAGACAACATTAACAGGTACACTTTATTTTCTAGCAAAACCAGCAAGACAAGGTGCCAGTGTCCCAGCTCCAGGCCTTTATAGCAGAGTGCAGAGACCAGCCTGAGTCTGGGAGATACCAGACTGATGAAGAGCCTGCTTACTGCTGTTCCTCTCCATGTTGTTTGTTTGGATGACAGAACAAACAGATGAATGTCAGGATGTCTAGTCTCACATCTGATCTGGGGGCTTCAAGTTGACTTAAGTCAACTAAGGGTCGTTTCACACTCTAATAAGGAACCTAACTAATTTCGGTTCGGGAGGGCTCCCCGACCGAAATTATTTAGGTTCGGGGGGAGTTCATCCATACTTTCTTAACGGCTAGTGCAGAAGTTGCTTGTAAATATTGGAGGTCCGTGGCATGACAACGTTTGTGGCCGATGAATGAGCATTGCAGGGCGGATACATATTTGACTTGCCCTCGCGCTGCACGCTGAATGACTGGAGGTCCAGTGAGTGAGTAGCAGCACTAGCAGGGTCTCTTTCTCTCTCTCTCTCTCTCTCTCTCTCTCTCACACACTCACAAACGCTCGATCGAGCTCTGTCAAAAACATTTAATCTACAAGCTCACATTATAGACGTGCCGCCTCCCTTGCTGCATGCATGTCATCACACAGTCACAACTCATCGTGGAAAACCTATCAACACGGAACACTAGCAAATAGCAATTAGCAAAGTTGTGTTTAAGCTCTTCTTTTGTCTTTAAAACGGTCGGCGACGCGTTAGCGATACACGCAGCAAAGCTGTGTGTGTGTGTGTGTGTGTGTGTGTGTGTGTGTGTCTGTGTCTGTGTCTGTGTCGCGTGCGCGCCTCCCAGTCCACCACTCTTCGTCTTCAGCCAGAGCGAGAGCCTGCTGACTTGTGTCCGCTCTGCGAAGCCCAATACACGGCCACACAAGCATTTGGAAGTCGGCGTGTCTCCCTCCCAAACGACCGCTGTTTCCTTGGATTCGCAGCCGAGAATATGATCGTGAAGCCGGGCTGAATGAATGAGAAGACACCGCTGAGTACCGAAATTAAGTCGGGAGGTCACAACATTTCGTCAGCACCGTATTGCCGAATTTAGTCGGTTGACGCCCCCCCCGAACCGGGGGATGCGAACCATATTTGGGTTCGCCTAGTGCCGAACCGAAATTAGTTAGGCTCCTTATAACGGTATGAATCGACCCCGCTTGAATAAGTTCTGTTTGAATCAACCAATGTATTATGTGTGAAGTGTGATTATATTGTTTATGTATTGTGTGTGAAGTGATATTGTTTATGTATGTAAAAAATCATTTGGGGAAAACTATATCTGTGAAGGTTTTAATTGTATTATATGTAAATAATTAATCATAATAATAATATAGTCTTAAAGCACTAGCTGGGAAGCAACCTGTTTGATGGAAAGCATCATAGTGGATGAGAGCCAGGTGGACAAGTGTAAATCAACAAGTTCTTGAATGATTGTCAAATCTGTTCATGAAAATAAAATAAGACAACATTTGCTTTTCTCTTTTTCAATGTGCACAAGTATAATTGTATTGACATATTAGACCACTGAAGATTTTGACTGGGCACAATGGGCTTTATTCTGTCAAGCAGTATAACAACAAAGTAGTTTACTGACTTCTTTAATGATGTGAATGTTGAACTAAATTGGATTACCTGTCCTTGATAAGGAAACGTCTGACCTGTTAGTAGGCCTATATATTTACTTTGACTCTGGCGCCACCTCTTGGTATCGGTCGGCTCTTGTGGAGCTCACTGAAAGATATCTTCTTTAGATATCAATAAACTGATTATTTGACAAAGCAATAATTCAGAGATAGTTTATTCATATGACTTTGTCCACCACCACGCATCCCTGAATGTAATAATATGCCCTTCAATGCATTTGGCTCCAGTTTTTTTTTTTTGCCTCACTGTTTCAGTGGCCTCTCCTCTCCTATCCTGTGATTCCTTGCCTGTGAGGGGACAGCAGCAGCAGTCACCTGGACGCTTCTCATTTGCATGATAGTGGCCAGCTGAGCGCAGGTTCGCGTCCAATGCACGGGCCAGATACTGGTTGCTTGACAACGCGGTCTCCAATGACGGTGAGGGTTGGTTTGAAGCCATCAGATATAATTCCTCCTGTCTCACTTTAAAACATTCACACACACACACACACACACACACACACAGACAGCAATCCAGCAGTGCTACGTACGCAGCCGTAGGATACCGCAATATTCCCTGGGCCGTACGTGTTGAAGGTGAACTAGCCAGGTAAAACATTTGCATGTGACATTTAAACCAACGAGTGGAGAATTAGCACGGTTTTTAACTTTTCGTGGGAGACACGGCGTTGTGTAGAATGTTCGAGCTGAATTACTGTTTCCAATCTCCGTTTATGTTTAGCTACGTCTGCTACACAGGTCACCATGCACGTCATCATGCAGGATTAACTTGCTATCACGTTAGCTGTTGTTAAAATGAAGACGAGACAACAACACACGCTAACTGAACACTCGACACTGACATTGACCTTCTTTAACCGCAATAATATGTATAGACATTAGGCGTTCTTTTTGGAGCCTGTATGCCCACACAGTGTCATGCTCGCAATGTTTACAGCGGCATTAATCGCTGGGGGGGGGGGGGAAACTTTACCGTTTTGTCAAGCAAAAAGTGTCAACATGTTTGTTTTACATAATGGCGTGTTAATAACTAATCTGTATAGGTGCACCTTTTTTCGACTGACATAAATCTACTAGTCTTTTGTGGGTGTGTAATCTGGTTCATCTTGTTTCCCCAGACTCGTTTTTAAAGACTATAATAATTATTTGTTGTTGAAAATGTGCAGTTTTGTGCACTACTCTTTAGTTAAAACCTTTGCTGCCAAAATCCTTTTACATAAAATTGTCTGACCCCCATCCAAACTCGATGTAATTGCAACTCGTACATAATCCGATCAGATGGTGACTGGTCTCTGTCATGGCATGGCTTGCTGCTTTATTTCAGGTCTCTTTTCTGACAGGAGCCTGTGATCTGCTTGAATGTTAATCATCCCAACCATCTCACACAATTAATTACCTCATCAGTTTAACCCATTGAAATGGGAGACTTCCCTCCACAAATACAGCAGTCTTTCGGTAAGCAGATATGCCAGTGATGTGTAGGCATCTGAGTAGTGCAGGAATAGAAAGACCTTTGTGATATTTTTGTGCGACTTGCCATGGGACGTGGCCTATATTTGTGTTCTCCTTTCAGAGCAACAGCCTAGTTCAAACCTCTGCAGAGGAAAAATTGGGTTGTGAGGAACTTGTAATCTATGTCACTTGTCTTTCTGTGTTCAGGAAACCATGAGATGTCCAGCATATCACAAGTGACAATGTCTCCCTCAAAACAGAACAATCTTGCAGCAATGTACTCCTCACTGTCCCTGTCCAGAAGCGCCTACAATATTGTAAGTGCCTTCTGTACAGAGGAGAATGTTCCTCAATGCATCGCGTACATCAATCGGGTAAGATTTATACCATTGTCATACATTTGTATGTTATGCACAATGCAAATAATTTGAAATGGCTTTCATATTGTACCAATGTGTGCATATGGTTTGTGTACACACGTGTATTTAAAATGTCTTTAAGCATTTTCCTGTCCTTTATTTGACAGGAGATGGGTGTGTTGGGTCTCTCCGCCACACTGAATGGGGCTGGCTCAGCAGAGGGAGCCAGTCTGAACACGGTGCCAGCTCTGAATGCCATTTACCAGCTGCTACAGGTACACAGACGCAGCCAGCAACCACTAGAAGCACTGGAAAGCGAAAATCTAAAAATGTCAAGTACACTCGAACAACTGCAGCTCAGCAACTCCAGACTCAAGGTAAGTCATGCTATCTTAATACAGCATTTCAAAACTTGTGCTGCTGCATCTTTTTTTCATGTGCTGTACATATTTTCTTTGAATGGCCTGTCATGTGAATGTTACTGCTGGGTCAAAAGCCCTGAAAGCTTGTTTGACGTTGGGCTCACAATAGGGCTTTGTACATGTACATTCCCCTCCCAGGATCAGTTGGAACTGTCCAAAAGGGAGACATCAGGTCTTTATGAGTCAAAGAGGCAATTACAGCTCAAATTGAAGACTTTGCAGAGCTGCCTTAAAACGGAGAAGGATGAGGTGAAGTTTTATTTGTCTTAACTTCACCAAGGCACTGTATTTTTTTTCCCCCCCCTTCTTGGCGGATACATATGACCGTTTATATTTTGCATTCTGCACAGGTTCTGAAACTCCAGAGTGTCATAGCTAGCCGTGCAACTCAGTACACCCATGATGCCAAGAGGAAAGAGAGGGAGTGCACAAAACTTAAAGAGCGTCTGAATCAGTTACTGGTTGACAGAAAAGATAAGAAACTGGGTAAATGCACATCCTTCTTTCTTTGGGGGGGGGGGAGGGGGTGCTTTGTCTTTTCCCGTCTAGAAATGTGTGGTGGAATAATCATTTTGACCTTACTCTCCCAACAGCTATTGACGTCTTGAATTACTTGGGACGGTCAGATGGCAAAAGAAGCCAGTGGAAGTCACCAAAAGCAGGACCAAGGTAGTTGTGTGACAATGTATAGTCGATCATATGACTAACCACATGAAACCTAGTGTGCTTATTCTGAGGGTAGGGGCTGGGCTAACTGTATATGAACCCTAGTGTGCTTATTTTCTTGTTTTTATTCATCAGCGGAGGTTTCATTACAGATCCAGACAGACATTATCAGACAGAATTTGTAATTTTTTTTTCTTTTTAAGACTGCATAGCATTGATCAACATTGTCTTTGAATTCCTTCTCCAGTCACGAGGCCCAGATGTTCAAAACTCTGCTAAATGACCACGAGGCACGGCAGATGTCTCTAATGTTGGAGAATGCTGAGCTGAAGAAAGTCCTCCAGCAGATGAAGCGGGAGATGATGTCCATCCTAGGGCCACGGCGGCGCTCCACTGGAGCTCACGCTGAGGACAGTCTTGAACAGGTTTCTCAATGTCCTATTTTTTAAAGAAATGCAGTTATTGCTGTGCTGTCAGTGCTATCACTTGTCTGTTGCAGTGTATTATGGGCAGTGCACTAATATAATCTGTAACGAGTCAACGTTTCAGTAATTTGAAGCTTACAATTGTATAAGCATTCCATATGCATTTGTTTTGCCCTGGGTTGCACTGTAGTGTACCTTTTTTTTGTAATCAGATTCTCTGAATGTAAAATCCTGTTGGAAATGTATAATGAGCTTCCCCAAAATGTGTCTTTGCAATGTCTGCTGTAAAGTTCAAATAGTTTGTCTGCGTTCAAATAACTTTAAGCTGCTTTTTGCTGGTGCCCTCAGGTGGGTTCTGACCGGGAGGAAGAGGCAGGTGACTCCAGCAGAGAGACCCTGGACCAATCCTGTGAACTTGCTAGGGAGCAGCTCACAAACAGCATCCGCCAGCAGTGGAGAAGACTGAAGAACCACATGGAGAGATTAGACAACCAAGGTACTGCAGTGTTGTTGCACAATAAACCAACATTCTTTTTTTTTTTTTTTTTTTTACTTGGGGCAGCTCTAGCTGAATTGGTAGAGTGCCCACCTGGGAGGCAGAATGTCACAGGCATGTGTTGAGTGATGCTTAACCCCAACTGCCCCATCCAACCCCATTATTAACCTTTTGTATATTTTCCTTTCCTTAGTCTCTCTAGTTCAGACTCAGCAGCAACCGAGTAGAGATGTGGTTCCCAGAGAGCTCCATGAGCAGGAGATGGAGAGAATGAGGATGGAAGTGCAGCAGTGCAAAGACTTTATTCACACCCAGCAGCTGCTTCTCCAGGTTAGGCCCTCTAGTGCAGTGGTTCTCAGATATGTTCCATGTCAATACCCCCATTAGAAAAGGTTTTGTGCCAGGGACATATGGCGTGATTTGTCAAAGTTTCAACAGCATGTTCTGAGCTTGTAGATCTATTTTGAATAGCTATAAAATAAAATGGGGCTTGAGTGTTTTGAATAGCTATAAAATAAAATGGGGCTTGAGTTTTTAAACTGTTTTCCTGGTAACCCTTGGAGTGGACCCACCTAAAAGACCCCCACTTTAGAACTAGTGCTCAACTGTAACAATGAAACAACTATGCTTGTGTTTGTCTGTCCGAGCAGCAGCAGCTCAACTCATCAATTGATGATGAGACCGCAGCTATTCTCAATGATGGATATACACTGGAAGAAAAGGAACGACTCAAGGAGGAGTGGCATCTCTTTGATGGGGAGAAGAGGAACTTTGAAAGGGAGAGGAAGAACTTCACCGATGCTGCTATCCGCCTCGGTCGTGAGGTATGTTAAAGGAGTAGTTCACCCCCAAAATTACTTTTTTCCTTGATTACTCATGCCATGAAGACTTGAGTTCAAAAATATTTTCTTTTGTATATTTCACATTCCTAAGATGAAGAAATGTATTATAGTAAATTTACCCCCATTGATTCCGGATGGAGACTCAAACTCAAATGCATTTGGGTCCCCAGCTGGAATCAATGGGGGTACATTTGTTGTACATTTATTGTAATACATGTAGTCTTAGGAATGCGACAAACCAAAAAATATTATTAAACTCATTTTGGCGGTGAACTACTGCTCAAGTCTTTTATTCTATACTCTTCTATACACTCAGATTTATCACTATTGGTGCATGTCAAGAGAATCTTAAAACTGACGATTTTTGAAAATGCTGTACCAACACGACTTTACTTTCATCCTTTTGTTTTACAGAAAAAAGCCTTTGAAGAGGACCGGGCGTCCTGGCTTAGGAACCAGTTTTTGAATATAACTCCATTTGTGGACCACAAGAGTTCTTTCTCTTTCTCATCTCAAAGTGCCATATCAATCAGTAAGTAGTTTGTTTATTAAAAGATCTAGCTGACAATGCCCTGCTCCTGCTAGTCTTCCTGATGTCCAAGGCAATGATATACCATACATTGTATTCCAAAAATGGAACCCACAAAAACATGTATCCCATAAAATGGAACATGCAATTAGAAGAATTTACTGTATATATGTACTGTATAAACGCAAACGGCACTTTAATTTTTGTATATTACACAGTACAAAATGCATAAATGTAAAATACAAATTGCAGTAAAACTTCAACCTCCCACTCCCATATAAAATTGCAGCTTTATAAAACCCATTCACAAATTGCAATCATTTATTACATATAGACACACACACACTGACCAAAGTCCTGAGGACCATAATACCAAAATGCACCTTAACCAGATTTTAAACTTATAGTTAGGAGTCCAGTATCTGATTGGTTTACAGGCAGTGAGCAGGTCTTTCATGTATTCTAGAGCTAAACCATTTAGAGCCCATAAACAAACAGTAGTTACTTGTGCCAGCAGAGTGTGCAAGTACTGTTAGGTTGCGTATCTAGGTAGCAGTGTTTTTAGCCCAATCAGGGACCAGCATTTCTGGCAACGTCATCAACCGCAGTGTTTTAGCCCTTAGCCAGAGCACAAGAGCGGAGTAGAGCGATGACAAAAGCGGCTCGAGAGGGCTCTTGTCCCACTCGCTTGTCGCTCTGGTCGGCCACCGGGCCGCTCTGCTCCCCGCCGATCCGTCGCTCAACTTGATTTTCGCATTTCTCGCTCCACGCTTGCTCCACGCTCCCCTCAGGGCCTTCAATCAAAGTCAAAAAAGTAGTTTGATACCATGTCCGAAACACTTTCTCCTTTGCCAGTGTGTTCCCAACACAATTGGTAGCGCTAACGTGAGCCTCGGCTTTGATGGAGACTTGGAGAGCTTTCCACTCGCCACTGTTTTGTTGGAAACATGCGGCGCGCGGCCCCAACAGGATCGGCTCGGAGCGGAGGAGGGTCGGCGCTCAGACCCATTATAAAAGTCGCTCGCTCACGCTCAACTAAAAAACGGCTCGCTCCGCTCCCCGCACCGCTCGCGCTCCACTCCGCTCGTATGCTCTGCCCTTAGCCCAATCAGGGAGCAGCATTTCTGGCAACCTCATCAACAGCCAATTCCTGGTGATCTGGCATTGCTAGTGGTGAGTGCACTTCATGGTGCACCTTGCTGGCGCACAAGTACCTACAAGTCGCAAGTTGGCACCTCAAAAGAGTGCAGTTCTAATTGATTATGTATTGCATTAATTTTCTTCCTGGGTTTCATTTAAAGGGAGTGAACCAGAGATGAGGGGGTCTCCAACTTCAACATACCTGCTCGCTACTCCCAAAAGTAATCGCAGCGGTGTTCCTGGTGGCATTCCTTCCACAAATGAACTTTACCGCACACTAAAACTCCTACCAGACAGAAGGTACAATGTTTTCTTTTTTTCTCAGATAATGAAATGAATGAGGATGTTGTTATGGCTTAAAGGAGTAGTTCACCCCAAAATGTTGTTCTTTTTTTTCCCTATTGATTACTCATGCCATGGAGACTTGCGTTCAATCATAAATATTATATATATATATATATATATATATATATATATATATTATTATTTTATTTTTTTTTGTATTTTGTCACATTCCTAAGACAAAAGTTTGATTATAGTAAATTTACCCCCATGATTCCAGATGGGGACCCGAATGCATTTGGGTCCCCTACGGAATCAATGGGGTAAATCTATTGTAATCACATTTTTGTCTTAGGAATATGACAAAGAACAAAAAATATTATTGAACTCCTGGTGGCATTCCTTCCACAAATGAACTTTACCGCACACTAAAACTCCTACCAGACAGAAGGTACAATGTTTTCTTTTTTTCTCAGATAATGAAATGAATGAGGATGTTGTTATGGCTTAAAGGAGTAGTTCACCCCAAAATGTTGTTCTTTTTTTTCCCTATTGATTACTCATGCCATGGAGACTTGCGTTCAATCATATATATTATATATATATATATATATATATATATATATATATATATATATATATTTTTTTTTTTGTATTTTGTCACATTCCTAAGACAAAAGTTTGATTATAGTAAATTTACCCCCATGATTCCAGATGGGGACCCGAATGCATTTGGGTCCCCTACGGAATCAATGGGGTAAATCTATTGTAATCACATTTTTGTCTTAGGAATATGACAAAGAACAAAAAATATTATTGAACTCCTGGTGGCATTCCTTCCACAAATGAACTTTACCGCACACTAAAACTCCTACCAGACAGAAGGTACAATGTTTTCTTTTTTTCTCAGATAATGAAATGAATGAGGATGTTGTTATGGCTTAAAGGAGTAGTTCACCCCAAAATGTTGTTCTTTTTTTTTCCCTATTGATTACTCATGCCATGGAGACTTGCGTTCAATCATATATATTATATATATATATATATATATATATTTTATTTTTGTATTTTGTCACATTCCTTAGACAAAAGTTTGATTATAGTAAATTTACCCCCATGATTCCAGATGGGGACCCGAATGCATTTGGGTCCCCTACGGAATCAATGGGGTAAATCTATTGTAATCACATTTTTGTCTTAGGAATATGACAAAGAACAAAAAATATTATTGAACTCAAGTCTCCATGGCATGAGTAAAGACTGGGTTTCCGAGGCTATGGCATGAGTAATAATAGAAAAAATCACACCTGTGTGTGTGTGTGTGTGTGTGTGTGTGTGGATCATGTGTACTGATTTTTGTGACATTTGAAGAAAATATGTAGGAAAAGGAGCAAAAAGTGTGTTTTGGAGAAAATTCAAGATGGCGGACAATCTATCATGGCGCAAATGGGCGTGGCCTATATGGGGAGATGCGTCATGGCCCAAGGAATCCAGGGAAAAAATATTTTTAATTTTCCGACCTACGGTTCAAGAGTTACAGGCCAAAACGTAAAGTGGGGTGTTATGGCGCCACCATGCGGCCAAATGACACAATTATTTTTCATTTAATCCTTGAAATCATTATGAACCTCCTCTCCAAGTCTTGAAACTCTAGCCCCTATGGTTTGCGAGAGACAAATAATTGAAGGTGAGTTTTTGCGATTCCCATTATAAGTCAATGGGGAAAATTAATTCACTAATAAATTAATATCAATTAAACTATAGAACCTTTCTCTTAGAAAAGTAATAGCCCACGATTCCCGAGTAAGCCGGTCGATTTGACATATGGCGCGAGTGTGTGGTGGCAAAACTGTGGGACTAGTGGCGTGCCGAAGTTTAGGAAGTTCAGGCTACATACACACACAGACACACCCACACAGCCACGTATAGGGAGCCTGTGCTTCACACAGCTCCAAAAAGTCATTTTGGGGTTGGGGTTAGCTACTCAATATTCATACAGGCTCTCTTATACTTTCTTATAGATTGTCCAAGAATTCCTCACGAGAGAGCTGCCAGGAGCCCAAGAATTCCTCACGAGAGAGCTGCCAGGAGCCCAAAGTATTTGAGGATGCAGATACTTGCTGAAATTGATGCACAAACTTTATATTCGTCCTCCAACAAAGGACATACCTGAAGACCATCTCTAGTGCCTTGCTATGGACTCTACTATCATTTGGATGACAATCCCTGTTTGATAACTGCCTCAGGAGACCGCCAACTATTATTGCAGAATTTTTATCAACAGTCATTGAGAAATGTTTGTTTTATTGTATGAAATGTTTGTTTTTGATGTATTGATGTTTAGGCAAAGTAGAGCAGATTTAAGATGGAGTCTGAAAGCTCTTAATTTAGATGTTTCTCCTTCTTGAACAAGAACAGCTATTGAATGTTTTTTTATCCACTCCAGAGAAATTATTTTAATAAAGTTTACATAAAAAAATTATGTTGCGCTACCTACAATGGACTTGTAGTGTCTTTACTGTGCAATACATGTAATGCAATACATGTCATGCTTTTATGTATTTGGCCTGTTTTCACGCTTTGTTGCCCCCTATTGGGGTAAAAGAAAGATTACAATTTCTCGCTGCAAATGAACCGGAATCCGGATGTCATCATCTTTGCTTTTGTCTCCTCATCCATCAACAGTAATCGCAGCACAGGAATTATTTTTCTAAGAAGATAGTGAAAAATGTCGAGCTCAAATCTGGTAGCCATGAAGAAAATTGTACAGCAGCTCCGCTTTGAGGCGAACATAAACAGAGTGAAGGTAATACACGTCTTTCCTAGAAGTGTGGAGAAAATCCATCAGATGAGCTAACCTGTGTTAGCTGACTAGCGCTAACGTGAAAATGCAGAGAAGGGCGTGGAACTCTTGACAAAACCACGTTTTATAAAGCTTTAATACGATTAGTCATTACACGGTGCAGTTCATGTAAAGCCCAAACTGCACATGGTCCCACCCTTTATATTAAGCTCAAATAAATGTTGGTACCGATTAGATTAGATTTTTGTTGTTACATCGCATGATTCGCATCATAAACCGAAAAAGTATTTGGTTTTAGTTACTCACTCTCCAACAAATATGCCCCCCAACAAATGTGTAACCTGTATGAATTGAGTAAAAGGGACCCCAATTTAAACGAACCCAAAAGCTTTCTTGTGATAGTTGGTATTAGTGAACTGTACTCACTGTTCCTCACCCTTTCCTATGCAATTCTGAGTATTAAATCAATCAAAACGGATGTAGGAAGAGTGAACATAAACATTGTGGGTAACAATGTTTAAAAATAATTTGGAAATACTACACATCTTTATTAGACCTAAAGCTATTAATATTGACTTGCCAGCCACAGGTCTTTTCACAATTTGTACTAGTAGTAGTAGTCCGGCAGCCAAATGGTGATTTTTGGCTGAACGTGGAATCGGCTGATAAAGTTTTTTTCTCAACTGATTCTTGTAGCTTGGGGTCACCTCTTAAGGATTCAAGACGATGACCAGCGATATCCATTGAGCATTTTTTATTATTAACCCCTTAATGCCTGAAACACAAGAAATCCACACAGGAGGAAAATACCCAGAAAAAGATTTTTTCTGGGTATTTAAGGAGGATCTGAGGGGTCCAACTAGGGGTTTGTCATGATGCTGAATCCATTGCAGGCATTTGTTTTGCACAAAAAACATTCCGTGGGCTAGAAATGGCCTCAGAAAACAATACACGTATGGGTGAGTATTCATGTTAGTCTGAGGCCTTAGGGTTTTTTTTCTCGTGCTAATCAGTCTAAAAGTGCAAAATTTTGCACAGATGTAGCTCAGGGCATGCTCTAATGATTTAGCTAGGGTGCCCGAGTCTGCGACATTCGGGGTCGCCACAGCGGCCAAATCAAGTTGGGCTCCCATCGACTTTAGTGATGAAAAGTGATGAGTCAGAGTTTTGTGGGTGCTGTGGTGACCCCGAAGGTCGCCGACTCGGGCGCCCTAGCTAAATCATTAGAGCATGCCCTGAGCTACATCTGTGCAAGATTTTGCACTTTTAGACTGATTAGCACGAGAAAAAAGACCCTAAGGCCTCCGACTAACATGAATACTCACCCATACGGTATTGTTTTCTGAGGCCATTTCTAGCCCACGGAATGTTTTTTGTGCAAAACAAATGCCTGCAATGGATTCAGCATCATGACAAACCCCTAGTTAGACCCCTCAGATCCTCCTTAAATACCCAGAAAAAAAATTTTTTTTCTGGGTATTTTCCTCCTGGGTTGATTTCTTGTGTTTCAGGCATTAAGGGGTTAATAATAAAAAATGCTCAATGGATATCACTGGTCATCATCTTGAATCCTTAAGAGGTGACCCCAAGCTACAAGAATCAGTTGAGAAAAAAACTTTATCAGCCGATTCCACGTTCACCCCCACGGCTCCCGGACTATAGTATAAATAAATATTGGGCCTTGAATGTCAAATGTTCAAGTATGTTCAAATTATGTATACTTCAGAATTGTTTTTACATAAATGTAATAAATATAGGCTATACAATTTAACATTGAGGTGCCCACACTTGAACGTTCTGTATGGTATACTGTATGTATTTGTGTACATTTCTGTAGTGTCCGGTGCTTGTGTCATTGTGAGAGGTGTGTAGGGACCGGCATTTGGGGTCACTGGTAGAAAATGACACCCATTTATGATTTATATGATGTCAGAGATTTACCACAATTATCGTTTGAATGTGAAACCTCCCTGGACTTGGCGGATACATGGCTTACGTTTTTGTGACGATGTGGTCTGGATTGTGTGCCCAGGTCTCCCAGGCAGCTGCAGATCTCCAACAGTTCTGCATGCAGAATGCGGTCCAGGACCCCCTTCTCACGGGTGTTTCGTCCAGCACTAATCCTTTCAGGCAGCAGAAGGTCTGCTCCTTCTTATGAAACCACTGACAGCATTCATTGGTGAGTAGGTTCACCTCTTCTAAGTTCTAACCACTATACAGCATAAGCAAATTGTATGTAACTCTTGTTTGTATGTAACTCTTTGAGTTTTTGGAGGATTTGTAAAGGAGAAAAAAAGCTGTTAAGAATTAGAGGTTAGTGGGTGAGATGACATAATGCGACTATAACTGTCTGAAGGCATTCTTCTGTAACTCCATACTTCAGAATGGCAACAATCAAAGGTGTAATTTTGTCTGGCATCAGCAGAGCCTTGATTGACTATTTTGGAAATTAAAATTGATTGGACATGTGAAATGTTTAAACAGTTATAGACTCAAATATCCTTACAAGGTTAAAGCTTAATTAAACAGTACACAATTAATAACACATTGTCACTGCCTTCACACTCCTATTAACTGACTGGCACACATAGGCCTTCAACAGGGGGTCCGGGACCCCTAGGGGGTCCTCAAAGTTACTACAGTTACTACTACCTTAAAATCTTTGTTATAGAAACCTTTTCTCCTTTTTTATATTAACCACTTGAACCCTAGTGTCCATATTCTGAGAACTTAAGCCAAAAGATTTTAGCAAAAAGCTTCGGTGTAGAGGGAAAAAAGAGCAGACTAAGTACAGAGTGAAAGGTCAAGTTTATTAAGTACTGACAGTTCAAGTGGTAAAATATCTGAAAACACAAATTGACATGAATCCAAAATACACTGATGATTGTGCTGTCAAACGATGAAACTATGTGGAATCTATGAAAAGGTTGTGGGGGTCCCTGCTTCATCTCTCTCTCTCAACTAAGGGGTCCACTCAATTTAACACTTGTTTCTTTACTTTCTGGGGCTGTGCGCTACAAAATGTCATACCTCAATACCTCCAAATCCAAATACCTACAGTACATAGCTATGATTAAATATGTCTATGGTTTCTCACTTGTTACATTCCAGACCAGAAGACAGAGCGCGCTGGCCACGTTCATGTGTTTAGAGTTAGACAGATATCTGGTGTTGTGTTTATAGACGGTTGTGTCCCCTCTCAAATGAGCACTTGCCCGGTGGGTAAGCCTTAGTGTCAATGCCTGCCCCTGCTATAGGAGGTTTACTTTCTAGTAACTATTGCTTTTTTATCTCATGTCTAAGTAATTTCTGATACAGAACATGTTTTTTTTTACTTGTCCTGCAGGCCTTCGTTTTGATGCTACAGGGAAAATTGACCTCAACACTGCTCCTCATGAGAAGCCATTATACTGCCACAAAATCTCTGGAGTGTAGAACATGTCAGAAAGATGCCATCTATTTTCAGCCACATTAGCGGAAAGGAGACAATTTTTATTTTTCATGGCACAGTGTGATTTTCAAGTAAATTATTGTGCCTTTTCTATATGGTTCTATTTTAGTCATCACTGTTCTTGACTTTTTGTATTTAATGATTAAAATACATTCTTCACTACTCAAATGTTTTGTTTGTTGTTCTATGGCCAATGGCATCAAAGAACTATCAGAGTTGAATAACTGTATTTTGCACTCTGTATTTTATACTTTTCATTTTAATAGTATTTTGTCATTAGTTAATCATTTGACAACATGGCATGTGAACATCTCTGGATAAGTTATAAAAGTGTATTTATATTTTAATATGCATAAAGGATAAAACAAATTATAATCATCTCATGAGTTATAGGTCAAGGTGTTTGTAGGACATTAAGTGTGGGATTTCTATTTCTATTTACCTGAGTTTAAAATAATTACATGTATTGTTAAATTCCATGAGGATTTGTTTCCTTAATGCACTGTATTCCTATTTTGAAATCCACCATGTCACACACCTGTATTCTCTCTCTTTTTCAATTTGTGTCAATGTGTTTTTCCAGGGGTGGAAAATAAAGTTACATGTATTGTAGGAAAGTAATTGAGTAGCTTTTTTCCAGGTACTTGGATTAGTATAGATTAGATAGAAGTCTTATGTTGTACTTTTGTAAATAATTATAGTACTAGACTACTATATTTTGAGTAGCCTACAAGTAGAAGTAGGCCTATGGTGTTATGACACCATCTGGAGGATATTCCGTTCAAGTTTGTTTTGAAACTTTTTCAAATTTCAGACATTGAGAAAGCTTACTGAAAAGATTGCCACCACATATTGAAGCGTCACTCAATCAGAGAGGGATAGGCTGTTATGTCAAAATACCATATTGATCCTTTCATCATTAGTTCAACTTCAACCTAGTAGATCTATAGGCTAGATTCTAGCCGCTAGAACCTTTGTACATGAGTAATTTTGAAGTGAACACTAATCATCTTCTACAAGGATATTCTTATATATCTTATCTTAAGTAGCTACAATGATATTCTTGGCGAGGGACGTTTATAGCACATTTTATACACAAAGGTAATGTAAAACGTTTTTAATATAGCGTTAAAATACCTTTAATTCTAAGTAAAGATGAAGTAATCAAATTGAGTAACTATAAAATTTGTATTTCTATTAAAGTCAAATTAGAATATTACTTTTTCTTCCCAGTTCATTTGCACTTCATTTCTCTTCCCACCCTTCGCCTTGGAAATTAGTCTTCAATCCTCATATCATAAAAGCTTTATTTATAGGCCGTAACTTGCAGTGTACAAATAAATCAGTCACGTGAGTTGTATGGTGGGCATGTGATTGGTTCTCGACTTCTCGCGAGATTTAAGTAAACCGGAAAAAAACAAAATGTTAAAACTTGAATGGGACTGAGTTGCTCATGGAGTTGCTGCATTGCTGTTGCTGTGGAAACCGCTATTTGTATCCTTTCGCGGAGAAAGATATAGTTAACTTTAGCTTAGAAAATAAATGAGCCTGCAAAAAGTAGCACTAAATTGAACGTCCAGCCTGCTCCGTGTAGCACCATGGACGCAGAAGTTGTGCAATTTCCAACATAATGTACAGACGTTGTAGCCAATGACATGTGTCTCATCTGTATACTTGACGTCTGGTAAGTAAGGACACGATGCTCGTAAACAAATCTGAATGGTGTTCCTATCATTTAGCTAACGTTATTAGCTAGGCGTTACGTATCCCGATAACGTCGGAAGCAGATAATCTAACGTTAGCAACAGTTTGACGTCCACTAGCAGGATGATGCTACAGGATGGATCAGTGCAGCTTCTCTGCCTCACAGCCAACAGCGGGGTTCCACTTTTTACCCGAGGAGCCTCTAAACAGCTTCCCTTCTCCGTCATTGGTTCTCTGAATGGCGTTCATATGTTTGGAGTTGGACAGGGCGTGGTATTGTCCAGCTGTGAGACTGACCATGGAGGTAAAGTTGTGTGGAGAGTGTTCCATGATAGTGTGATACTTATTGCGGTGAAGGGACAGCAACTTGGAGGAGGCAGAGGACTTGACAGTAAGGAGGAGGAGGATCTCCATTGGCGTCGGCTGTTGGAGAACGTGTGGAGCTGCATGGTGCTGGTTCTGGGTCAGGATGAGCTGGTGAACATCAGGAATGTGGAGCGGCTGAAGAGGGACCTCCGTTCCTGCTTTGGCCTCATCGATCAACTATTGGAGGGGAGGCAGGAGGGCATTATGGGGAGTCTGACGCACTGTGCTGACTGCCTACTACCTCCTAACCCTGCCCTGCTACAGGAGGCTCTGGAGAACTTCACACAGGCTGCAGACAGCGAGTTTGGATGCCTCATGGTCCATGGGCGCATTGCCGTTGCCACAGAGAAGTGGTGGCTCCTGGCACCACAGGAAGTAGTGCTACTATCTGCTCTGCTGCGGTTTCTCTCCATGTCTGGATCTGCCTCTTGTGACTACCCTGTATTTCTTCCCCATGGCAGCCCCACCGTGGCCCACCGCCTGCTCCGCTTCCAGCTGCTTTTAGGTGTCGATGTGTGCGTGCTGTGTGGCCCCACTCCCTCGCTGCACAGGGCTGAGAGGGAGCTGGTTGGGCATTTCTGGTCTCCTCTGGTGGAGACACTGAGAAGTTGCCTGGCTGTCGGCGAGCGCTGCTTGCCAAGCTCTGTATCCCTCCGCCCCGACGTCCTGGCACTCATTGTCATCAACCGTGAAACACGGCGCTCTGTCTCCTGTGTACAGGCCTCTGCTAACCCTCCATCCAGTGAATCGCCTTTGCCCTCCAAAGCCCGCTGCTGGGAACTTCTGAGGCTGTTCTTCACCTTCACCACCGCACGCTACTTCAGCCAGGAGGAGACCCCGTGTGTTTCCCCCGAAGAGAAAGCCCAGAGAGGAAACGCTCTACATGAAGAGTTTGCCCATGGCTTCTCCCACCAGCCACTGCAGTGCTACCTAATCACAGAGGAGTGTAAATGCTACAGTATGCAGACACTACAGCACCAGCTGTTCCTGCTCACACCTCTCTCAGTACCCACCTTTGGCCTGCGCTCTGTAGCCACACAGACCCTCTCAGCTGTCACTGGTGGCTCTGGGTTTTAAATCAACATACTTTTGTTTGTTTTTTCATCTGACACTCAGATAAATTCACCAACGGAATGCAGGGCTTTTACTTTTCAACCCCTTTCAAATAATTGTTAATTGTCTCTTCTCTCTACTTTTAGAACTATTATTGTCAGACTACTAGAGCAAAAGGTTAGCGAGAGATCTCATTACTGATTATCTATTCTGGGTAATCAAATTTGTTAATCCAGTATTATTTCACCCAATAGGTAATTTATGGAGTTTTTACTGTAGTGGTTGTCATCATGGCAACCTTCTCTACCAATACTATGAATGCTTGTCAGACCTCAAACCAAAACCCTGAATCTGAAAAGCTGTGTTGGCAGTGTTGTGAAATGAGATGATTAAAACTACTGCTGGAGAACCAAGGGAAGTTACTCTCAGATCTACGTAGATACAGTATTTTCCTTCTTCATATATCTGCTGATTGTTCATTAAGCTGCTATTGACTGTTGTCATAGGTGGACTCCAGTTACACACTGTTTTAAATTACTCTTTTTAAATGAGAGAAGGGTATTTGTTATCTTGATGACATGCCTCTTTTTTCATGTTTGTTCAATCTATTTGATCACAGATCTTTATACATTCCTATAGTCTACTAAATGCCTTAATTGTAAATTGTAATTTACATTAAATCACTGTTTATGTTTGCCCTCTGCTGGTTAAATATTTTATAGCAAGCAAGATAAATGTATCACAAACACAAAGTAGCTGTTGTGTGGTCTTTTTTTTTCATTAGAGGCCTGAAACTGATGTTTAATACAAAATTCAATATGATTTATTTTGTAAAAAGAAAAAAGGACACTCAAGAGGAACAAATGCCATTTTAGTACTAGTAACCAATAATATTGTGTCTGATTTCACATAGAATTCCAGTAGTTGGTTAATGATCATTCAGAAGTATTCTCAGCCTCAGGTCAACCGTCAATATAAGATTTTTATTGATCACATTACATATCTGTAATTATATTGAAAGGTGTGGCCTACTTCTATGATATGGCGCGGGAAAATCCCAGTTGGGCGGTGTCCCAGTTGGGCGAACAGACTGTAATTATTGTCCACGACATGTTATTAAAAAGGTGTTGTAAAGTATCTGTTTTAGTTAAAGATAGTTAAAGCTAGTTAAAGCTATATCTTATTGTGGGATACTCATTACTAGAGTATGTGTTCCATAATGGTGTTCTCTCCGTCTCCAGCTCTATAGTAAACAGAAAATACAAAACACAATTACATCCAATAAGGAGATAAAGTTGATACTGTTCCATTTCCAAATGTATCTGCTAATAATTAAGTAATGAAGTAATTTCATCACTTCATAATTGATATCCCATACTGAAAGAGTAAGGAGAGACAGGGAGACCCTGAGCAAACACGAGCATTGATTACTATCAGAATGCAGAGCTAATAACACTTTATTTGAATAAAATATATCACAGCACCTTTATATATCACAAATGTATCACAGCACCTTTGCATTATATGATGCTTTGTAGCATGCTGAAATACTAAAATATCTAAAAACACAGATTGAACACAGAAAACAACTCAGGATTGTGTTGATCATGTCCAAAACAACAATAAAATAAGATCTGTTTGTCCCAGAGGTGAAATGGTCCTTTAAGTCAGAGTAATGGCCTACTTCTTTAAACACTGACAACGTGGTGTGTAAGCAATAATAAGCTTACTAGCTTAATATTATTATATTATTTACTGTATATGACCAAGACTGTAAAGGAGTTGACAGTCATCACTTGGGGTTTACTGTTTCCCAAGTGTATGTCTATTTTAGTTGTATTCGACCTTTTTCATTACAGTGACGCAAAGTTTGTTATGCATTATACCATGTGGCCCCATTTAATACTTTATTAAAAGTATTGGCAAATTGGCCAAATACACACTTGTCAGTATACTTTGAGGACTGTTAGGGTCCATTTGTAGGCCTATACACTCTGCAATACAGACCCATAAGGGTTAATTTGGTTTCTAACTATCGGTCATTTAGCTGGGGACCTCCTGGAACCCCCTCAAGGACCCACATTGAGAAGAAACACTGGTCTACTAGTAGTCTATTCTTTCCTTAAAGCTGCACTATGTAACTTAACATTTTTTACCAATGATCTAATAGAGCCTGTCTGCTTGGGGGATGAATTGAATCTTGACCATTTGGTCAAATTTCGTGTCAGATCCTGTGTCTAGGTGAGACATGACTTTTGACACGCTCTCCATGTCTCAATAGAAGAGCAGGGGGACAAAATACAACCACCCCAATTGTAGAAGTTATATTAACAATCTACCAAAAAATACATAAAATTACAAATATAGTTCATGCCACTATGCAATATGGAGTGCACTTGCAGTGCACAGAATGTGTCCTCTTTGAGAAGAAATATCTTGTTCACTGAACATGATGTTATTGATACTGTATGAAATAGGTCACACAGGCTGATAAAGGAATTGTAATGACTTTGTCAAGGCACACGGATACTAAAAGTCACTTTGAGAAACAATGGTACAATGTGTACAGTACATAATTTTATCTCACATATTATCAGCATTAATATGATTCACAGCTTTGCTTTGTATGCTGTTATATGTGTGTGTGTATACTGTGGGTGTAAACAGTCAGATGTAGGTCGAATACTAGGCCCTCAGGCTTCAGTTTAACAGAGCAGAGGAGTAAAGTGACTGTCTACTCTCAGGTTCATTCTGCATTCCTACAAGCCCATCTGGGATTAGGTTGGAGGGGGTTGTGTGCTTATGTGTGGGTGTGTGCGTGTGCACGTGCGTGCGCACTTCAACCAATTTAGTTAACTAGTTATTACCCTGTCCCATAAAATGGTCAAGAATGCTTGAATTATAAAAGGAAATTTATTTACAGTGCATAGTGACTTGTCCACAGTACATTTGCTTGCGGAACTTTACTACGTGGGCTCACGGCCAAAATAGGAGGAGTAAGCTCTTTTATGCAGACAGAGTAGCATGTCTCCTCCCAAAACCAAGCGCGCGCTGGTCGTCCACGACAAAAGAAAAAGGAGACCAAGTGAAGAGAGAGAGAGAGAGAGTGAAAGTTTAGACGCTGCCCTGGTCTCCAGTCTCCACATATCTGACCCTGCCTCTCGGTAACCGGAGAAGTGAACCGGCTCTGATTGACAATAACGGTGGGTAGGATAATGGAACCAGAGGGGAGGGGGAAGGTGGTATTAGTTGCGCACACAAAAGGGGTGGTGGGGGTTCCCTCATGTCCCTATATAGTAGCCATGCGTGTCGTGTAGAAGAAGACATACAAGTCCAGGGTCATTCTAGGTGCAAACAACAGCAAACACTGGTTGGGGGGGCATCATCAGTCTGACGACCAAACGTTGATCGTTTACTGTAATTGTTGGAACTGGGAAGGTTCAAAGGTCTGCGCGGTTACGTTGTAGAAGTTTGGGTTTTGCTGTATTTGCACAACGGCACAGTCCTTTAGTGGAAGTACAGCGCGACGGTGGTCGCCAGGCAGCGCACAGCAACTACCCCTCTTCACAGTTCACACAGACTTTTATGACATTCACAGTCATGTCAGCGTCGCGGATGCAACTGTTGCCGTCTAGAGGCGTTCGTATCTTGACCAGGGCTCGGAATGATTTGGTTCTCGGCACCAGCGGCGGGGCGCAGCAGCAGTACCCCGCCGTCGCCCACCCTGGTCCGGGTGTCCGTTCAATGATTCCTCCCTTCTCTCCTCCTGCCAGAGCCCTTTCGGCGCTCCGTGGGATCGCCAAGGAGAGTATGGCCGAGAACGGAGTGGCGCCCCGGGGCAAGGTGTTGACCCTCGACACCATGAACCCCACCGTGAAGAAGGTGGAATATGCTGTGCGCGGACCCATCGTGCAGCGCGCCGTGCAGATTGAGAAGGAGCTGAGAGAGGTAGATGATGCATTGTCTTATTGGATGTCTTCTTTTTATCAATTATAATGAATCATACTTTAATAGGCTTTTCAAGCTGTGCTTTATGGCTGCTGGTAAGTGGTAACGCGCGTTTACCAGGCATTTCAGCCAGTGTGCCAGTGCCACGCTGGTCTATACGGGACGGTAGCCTATTGCATTGCATAATCCGCAGCACACACTGTACATTGAGTGTACACTCACTGCACTGTGTGTTATGTACAGTGAGTGGACAACTTGTTGGGTGATGTTGTAGTCGTGTCTCAACATTCGTTTGCTGATAACATGACTTCTTTTACCATGTTGAAATCGTTTCCTGTCCTCATGTCCTCATCATTTAGATGTCCAGCATCCTTTAAATTGTGATTTGTTTTTCATGCTTTTTTGTCTTTCATGTCATGTAATAAGCCTATTTCTGTGCAACACTTTGTTTACAAAAGTGCTATATATACATTTATTAGTTATTTAGTTATTAGTTATTATTATTATATTGCCTTGGCCTATAGCCTACTGTATATGGCTGTGGCAACATTAATGTTTTAAGATGCAGGTCTTGTAAATGTAGCCTATAGTTTTCAACTCATGTCAATGTATAGATCATTGTCCTCTAAACTTGAGGTGGGGGAGTAGGCTAAAATGTTATTATGCATAAACCTAATGTACAACTTTGATTTGCTCATCAGCTATCAAGAAAAGTTTTGGTTTCTGACACATGGAACTAATTAGGTATTGGCTAATTGTGGACGTGCCTGATGTCTGTTCCTTATCATGTGCTTGCAATTGACAGCACCAAAAGAGAACACTACATACATTGTGTGATCTTTTGGAAGTCTGCTCACACACACAATATTGTCAAAGTCCACTAGTTCGTAATGTGTATCTGGTGTTCAGGGAATTTTAAATAGCCTAATAATTAAAACACATATTTATGAGCTATTAGTCACTCACTCTTTATAAATATCATTTAAATAGCCTACATCAATTGTTGAGCAGATAGAGATTTTTTATTCTCCTTTGTCATTTTCTTTTATTATCTGTTATCTCTTTTATTGCTCCTTATTGTTTCCTTATGCGATCTCTTTATAGAGAGAGAACTTAAGGAAGAGGTGAAAGTCCATAGTCAACGAGACTGAGCTTCTTGTCTGTCTTGTTAATATCAACCCGTCACCATCTGACCCTGCAATGATGTTCAAACAGTAACCAGTAACCACTATCAGCACTATCTGTCCCAATCTGCACCCTCTCTTCCTTCCTTTGGGTCACGGCCCCATTTTTATGGGTCTCAAGTAAATATTAATTTTCATTTCCTAAAATGTTTTCTTTTTTTTTTAAATTATTATTATTTGATATATTTCAAATGATATTTTCTTAAGAATTTAATACATTTAAGAAATTCCATACTTTTTATATACTTAACAAGCTCATGTTAAGTGCATGTTGGTGGTGTATTATTTGATCATCAAGAAGTCCCAGTGAAACCATAGATGTTCCTCCTTCGCAGTAAAATCCTCTGTATTCATTAAGTAATAGTAATTCAGAGTGGGAGATAAGTGACCGTCACGTCGCATACACAAACTTTAGAAGGCAATCGTAACCAATCAGGAGGGAATATGGTAAATGGGACAGATCCATGTTGATGACATGACTTTAGAGATACTGTGTACCGCTTTGCGTGATTTTAGGCCAAAATCTCTTGGAGTAGTGTCCAAAAATGTGTTTTGCAAAAATCGTCCTGATGGTGGCGCTAGAAGAGGGCCATGTGAGAAATCAGGGAGGTTGTGAAATCAATGGAGGTTGTGATTTGCCATCCAAGGGGTGTGTGTGCAAGGTCTGGCATCTTAACAGTTAAGAAGAGATGAGTCAGGTGTTCACATTATGTGCTCAAATCCCATATCTATCATCATATGGGGCATAAACATTAGCCTACTTAGAAAGTGTGATGCAAGTACAGTTTACTTGTTTTATGACACCACCCTCCACCCATATGGTTGAAAGCTTGACGCAATCCGACAGACCATTTCAGTTTAGTTGCCCCACAAGACTGAATTGGTCAGCAGCGCGACCAAACGTCATACATTTAAACTAAGCAAGTCATTGACCTGTAATATACAGGTTTTTGAAGAATGTTTAGTTTTCACTGTCGCTGCACTTAGAATACACAAATAAGTGTGAACCTATAGTCATAATTGTATCACTACTGAGATATTTGTCATTTAAGGTATGACATATTGTGCAGCCCAGTGTGCACTCTGCACAGGCATGTGCACCTACACTATGTTTTTTCCTGCAAGAAAAGAAACCCTGTGGTTAAATCACTTCATCCATGAACTTCTCATCCTTTTTGCTTGATGAATTAAAAAGAAATGTGTTGCACCAGTTTCTAGTCTTCCTCTCTCATGCTACTTAGGTTGTCATAGAAACAAACGCTCAGTGTACTGAGTGCAGTCTAGTGTGCAATGTATCTTCTCTTAAGTGCTTTATTTAAGAAAAGGGTGAGCATGTGAACAAGGTATTTCCCAGGTGAAAGATGCACTGATGGCTGAGGGGGAGAAAGTAATGACAACATTGACCTTTATCCAGATGGTCTACGCCGGTCTGAAACCCTGCTCACCTACAGCCTGAGCCACAGTCCCCTCATTTATTCTCTCTTTATGCAAGTTAACTTTGAGTTTGTTTGATGAAGGTTTAAGATGCTATTTAAAATGCAGAAGAAATGTGTTCGTTCATTCAGTAACACAGTCTTTGTCTATTTTTTTTAATCTTTATACTTGAGGAAGTAATTTGTTATAATCTGTTCTACAGCCAGTAAATAACCCATCCAAACACCTGCAGCGTTCCCATGCTTTGTGATCCAAACAGCCTTCAGAGGAGAACACACTGAACCATTAGCTGTAGCAAGAATCTACCAATGTTCACTCAAGGGAAAATGAGTCTCACTGTATCCCAAAAATATATGTTGAAAATGAGTATCCCTAGGGATAGGTACCCTTGGGAGCATGAGACAGCTTGATCATGTACAATTACATCCCAAGCCATGATGTACTTGTACACCCCCTGGACATGACGTTAGTATGTTGCAGGGATTTACCCTCAATCCAGCCATTGATGCTGCGTGCCAAGCATGTATGGGAATTGGTTACCATTTTTGCCTTTAGTATGACTCGGCTGGGGATTGAACCCCAAACTCCCAATCTCAGGGTGGACACTTTATAATCACAAGGCCAGCTGGTTCCCCAGGGATGCCGCACAACAACATGTAAAAATCAAACTGATATACTCTGCTGTAAATTTAAGTATTGTTAATCAGAACAGGTGGTCAATCTTCTCATGTTACACTATTGCTGTTGTGGTGCTTTCTTCTTCAAGCTGGGCCACATTTTGTTAGCGTAGTTGTCTCTATTTTAGGAGTACCTGCCGTGCCAGCTTTGTATGGTGTTGGGTTACTTCCAGAATGCAGACTATAAAGCTTTCTTTATCTTGCTGCCATTTGTCTTGAATAATCTTGCGCGCGCGCACACACACACACACACACACACACACACACACACACACACACACACACACACACACACACACACATTAACTGTAATCCTAACCATAACCTCAATTTCACCCTCTTTGTATTTCCTTTCACAAATTGTTCCTCAGTTACAAAAGATTATTTTTTGTTTTACTTTTCTCGTATCTGGAATGTCTGGAGTCTCCCAGCAAGGAATGTACATAAGCAACTTTATGAGTAGGAATACACAATATATATTGGTCATCATATTAGTTTGGACGATAATCATGTAGATTATTATTCTATCAGACACATACCAAATGATTACCTATATTCTACACTGATACCTTCTGCACTGTTAATACCATGTTGATGCATTGATTAAAAAACCACTTGTGTTTACCTACCTATACAGGAGACAATTCTGTCTGCTATGAGGAATTAGGTCTCTGAAAGTGACATTGATTGATTGATTGATTGATTCAATACTTTATTAACACTTTGCAAACAGTACAGCAAGTAAAATTATACAAGCTATGCTAAAAGGATAACACAAAAAAGCCTTGATAGTCCGGCTGCCCCTGAGGTGGGGTATGAAATTTGGTATATCGTTTTTTTATTGGCCTAAAATGTTGTCTATACATACATTCATGAACCACCTGCTGACCGCCTGTCAGCATTGAGCAATTTTTTTATAGGGGGTAAATGTTCGGGTCCCATTCACTCACTACACTTTACTATAAAAGAAGTAGCATTTGAGGGGTCAAACTATAGGGTTTTTCATGATTCTGAATCCATTGCAAGCATTTGTTTTGCATTAAAAACAGCCCAACAAAACTATGGTTTAGTGATGAGTCATCACTTTTCACAGTTTTGTGAAGGCTGTTTTTAGCCCAAGGAATGTTTTTCATACAAAACAAATGCTTGCAATGGAGTCAGAATCATTAAAAACCCCAGTTTGATCCCTCACATGTTACTTAAAGCAGATTTTTGGGGGGTATTATTTTCCTCTATATTATAGTGTAAACCTCCACCGGCTGTCTGTCCGTCAGTCCGTCAGTCTGTATAGTAGGTGAATGTGACCTGAAGATACAACATTATGAAATGTAGCAAGATGCACTATATTTAAAAGAGAATCTAGCCATGGACTGTAGTGTTTAGTAGACCTAGTAAATCTAGTTTAATCTGCATCATTCTGCACCCTGCACCACAATTAGAGTATAATAACCTGTCTGGTGGACACCAATCAAATTGTGTAATTCTAAAGGCTGTACAGTGACTGTTCTGTAGCCTTTGTTCGGTGTTAATGAGCAGCTAGTGATGAATAGAAATGCTCCAAGTGTAACCATGGGAGATGGAATGATTGGATCGTTTCTGTCACATAATGTTTTCTGTGTTAAAGCAGAACATTTATATGTATTTGTGTATTTTGGGATCAAACTTCTAAAGATTAATGATGCCATATAAAGCAATGAAATAATGTTGTTAATGAAGGGATCAGTTTAAACTTTGCATGCAAGATTACACTTTAAAATCCTGTGACTCTAAAAATGTACAAATAGTTTCCATTTGTACATTCTCAGAGTTAAATTAACACTCTGGATTTAGCTTTTAGACTTTAGCCTCAATATGATGCGAAGCAGTGTTGGAAGGCCAAGGCCAAGGGCATAATATTGCGTGCTGGCCAAGCACCCCAGTCACTATTTAGGCTACAACAAGAGCATCCACTTTCACAGTGATTATTGTTAGTTTTTTAGTCTTTATCAGCGTAAAAGTATACATTCTGTAAAGGAACAAGCCTTCGAGAAAGTTCTCAGGGTCAGAGGATGTTTTTTGTTCAGTACAAAACTGTTTGTGATAAAAAAGGGTCCCCTCAGCATGAACGGGAGGAACCCTTGACCAAGGGATGTGATTGGTTTTTGTGGCGCTACACCTCTGCTGTGTGGCCAATGAGAGAGCAGGAGATTATTTTCTGAGGGCTGGATTGGACTGTACCTACCTCGCCCCTGTCTAGAACAAACAAAGATGCTGCTGTGAATGTTGTTGTATTACAGAGTCACTGTTTGTTACTCTTGTGGACGCCTGGCCGAGTGGACGGTCACTGTCACATTGTTTCAAACATCTGGTGTAGTTGGTGTGTGTGTGATGCACGCACACTTGTACTCTCATTCTGTTTGAAACATCTGTGTTAGTTCTATGTGTGTGTCACTGTGTGTGTGTGTGTGTGTGTGTGTGTGTGTGTGTGTGTGTGTGTGTGTGTGTGTGTGTGTGTGTGTGTGTGTGTGTGTGTGTGTGTGTGCGTGTGCGCGTTGTTGTCTCCACTGTTAAATTGCTTAACAGTTTTTTTGCTGGGCTAGGAAGAAGTAACACAGCTTGAGTCAGTGAATTCTCCAAATTCCTTTTTAACCAGCACTTTTCCATCTGCCTTGACACATTCAGTTCCCCCATGCTCTGCTGTAAATCATCATTTCCCCCAGCTGTAATCTGAGGTCACTATGAGTGAGGTTAGAAGAAGTCACTCTGTGCAGTATGTTTATGTGTCTGTGTGTTGGAGAAATTACATTATGGGAAAGATGTTGCATAGATTTCAAACTTTGGTCACTTTGGAGTGATTTGCTTTCTTTAAAATACTCAGGCAATGTCATCGCCTTAAGTATTTTATTTAGAGAATCAAGAATCATTTGTGTATTTCATTTTAAAAGTAGTTTCGCACAGTAACAGAATGTGCAATATTTGTGGTTATGGCCTGGCTATTAAAATGATAAAGGTTAGCAATAAAAGAAAAATAGGGTGCAATAGTCAGCTGGTCAATGGTGTTGGTCAGAGAATGGATGAGTGGAATGTATGGTGGGAAGTCTGTTGTATAGTGTACAACAATCACAAATGCAGCAATAAACTACTCAAATGGGTGGATGGAAGGCCAGGGATATCCTTCATATATCCCGGTTTTTCAGATAGAAAAATATCTAGGTCCACATGACAAAGATATCTAGTCCCCAGACCTCCACTAGGGGGACAAGCACACACACAGTAAAGTCTTCAGAGATATCCGGGTTCCATGTCTACATGGATCCAGTGAATCGGATATTGTTCAATGTCTCCACCTATTTATCCGGTTTCAAAAATATCCAGCTTCGCGGCTAAAATATCCAGCTTTGTGTGGCTGCAAGCCCCAACCGCACACAAAAATGTCTAGCAAATGTCTAGCTTCAGAAATATCCAGCTCTGTGTAGCTGGCACCTTATGTCTCTACCTCCGGATCCAGAGGGCCAAACATGTTTGTATGTATGTTAATAAAACGGCAATTTCCAAATGACAAACCATTTGTCAGTTACAAATTAAACAGATGGAAAACAGGTGTTTTTATTTAATACATCGATAACAGACATTTAATTTAGTCCACCGTAAAGAGTCATTTTACTCAAGGAGTATATTTAATCCAATCTAAAATATCTCTTGTTACACACTATCCAATAGCGGGATGTCTGGGATACCAAACAATGATTGACTTATGTGACTGTGCATTGTGGCATTGTTTCAGAGAGACTGTCACATGTCTGGAAGGCTTAATACTGGTATCCAGACAGAGGTCATTAAACATGTTCTGGAGTAAAAATAGATAATCCCAGAACTGCTTCAGATCTCTGACCCTGTTCATGTTGAAGTTTCATATTATACATGTATCTCAGTGGGACATGTAATGTTATAAACGTCCGATAAAATTATGCATATGATAAAGCTGTTTTTGTGTGAATACATTTTTATGTTGTCCAATCTGTATGGTAAGAGTATATTAATACAATATAACTTGGGGTGGTTGGTTATATTTAGTCTCCCTGTATGGTTTGATACACATTTTGAACCTGTGTCTAAATTACATTTCTTCCCTGAGCGAGCAGGCAGGCACTATTAGCTCAGTGGTAAAAATTTCAGAACTTGTGCGGGAGACTCATGTTCAAATTTGAGGTAGAATAGGAAAGTTAGCCTACATAGTGCAGCAGTTGTCCGGAGTCCCCCAGGGTCTATTAGGCCCCCCAGTTTCCCCCTCTACACCAAATGTCTTCACCAAAATTAGCCGATCTACAACCTAACAACACATCGCAAAGCAATCAGGGCCAGTTCTAAGGGTTGTAAACATTTTACAACCATGTTACAGTTGGGTGATGCAGTAGCCTGATGCTACTGCAAGACCTTTTGTGTTTGTATTGTGTGTTTTACAGTAGGTATAACTGTGCCAAAATGCATAGTGTCCTATTCATTTGTGTTTCTGCACTTTTCCCATGTCAACCTGTTCTCTGTTCTGTCCTTCAGGGAGTGAAGAAACCTTTCGATGAAGTCATCAAGGCCAACATCGGCGATGCCCACGCCATGGGTCAGCAGCCGATCACTTTCTTCCGTCAGGTCTGTACCTACTATAAGCCTCCTGTACTGTTCCCACACAGTAAAATCCTCAGTGGTCATTTAACAACAGATTTCTACTTTGTGTGTAGTATCTAAATTTAGGACCTTTGTTCTGTTTTACTTGGGAAGCTTTTTTCCTCTGCTGTGCCATCAATCAGTATCTTCTGCGCACTGCAGATTTAGGTGCACTGTTTCACTTTTGGCTTATTACGTGGGTCCTTCTGTGTCCTGTGTCTCTTATCTCTTTTATCTTCTCTCTTCCAGGTCCTAGCACTCTGCTCTTACCCAGAGCTCTTAAATGACAACACATTCCCAGAGGATGCCAAAAGTAGAGCAAGGCGCATCCTGCAGTCTTGTGGAGGGAGCAGTATGGGTGCGTAATGTATATGTGAGAGCGTTTGGAGGGTCACATTCATAGCCAAACATAAGGTGTGCTGTGCATTTTGCACCTGTGCTTTGTAAGTTTGCTGAGGGCTACGGGGAATGGGATGAGTTATGTATTCTTAGAGACCATCCCTCACTTTACCACCACCAATGATTTTTTTTGCATTGCGTTTGGGATAAATGAAGAAAATAAGCTGCGTAGCAAACAAAGGCTTATGATATTAACAAAATAATTACTCGAATCAACACTTTTATTATGGATTTTTGACCCACACAGCCAATTATTCCAAGTAAATAAAAAAGGAGCTTACAACTGCTTAACAATCCAGTTGAGATATATTAATTGGTGCAAATTACACTATGTCATAGAAAAAAAAGAAAACCTCTCTTAGTCCTATGTGAACAACAGATCTTGTTCTCTGCATGTACAAAAGAAAACGCTATAGTAAAAAAGCATTGGAAACTATTGAGGGAACTCATTTTGAACTCACTTGTCAAATGTAGGATTATAAACTGTAGCACTGCAGTATGAGTAAGTGACTTGTCATAATCTCTGCAAACATCTCCCTCTGTCCCCCTCAGGTGCCTACAGTGCCAGCCAGGGCATAGATTGTGTGCGTCAGGATGTGGCCAGCTACATTGAGCATAGGGACGGTGGCATTCCCTGTGATCCGGACAACATCTACCTCACCACAGGGGCTAGCGATGGCATTGTGGTACAAAAAAAGCTCTTTTATATGAAATTATATTTGAGTTGATTTTTTTTATTTTGTTTGAAATGCAGTTTGATATGTGATAAATCCATGCCTTGTACACTTTTATTATTTACAGGGTTTATTGGCATATAACTAAAAGGAGTAGTTCACCCCCAAAATGATTTTTTTTCCTTCTATACTCACACCATGGAGACTTGAGTTCAAGAATATTTTTAGTTTTTTGTTGCATTCCTTAAACAATAATTTGAATAGAATAAATGTACCCCCATTGATTCCGGATGGGGACCCATTTGTGTCCTCATCCGGAATCAATGTGGGTAAATTTACTATAATAAATCTTTTGCCTTAGGAATGCGACAAATACAAAAAAAAATGTTTTGAACTCAAATCTCCATGGCGTGAGTAGTAAGCAATAGAAAATATTACACTTTGGGGATGAACTACTCCTTTAAAACTATTGTGCCGATCTCTCACTAATTTGGGTTCCCCTGTCCGTCTGTCTCAGACCATGCTAAAGCTACTGGTGTGTGGTGAGGGCGAGACACGCACAGGTGTGATGATCTCCATCCCCCAGTACCCGCTGTACTCGGCTGCCCTGGCTGAACTGGGTGCAGTGCAGATCAACTACTACCTGAATGAGGACAAGTGCTGGAGTATGGACCTCAGCGAGCTGGAGCGCGCCCTGGAGGAAGCCAGACGCCACTGCAACCCGCGGGCCCTCTGCGTCATCAACCCTGGGAACCCCACCGGTAAGCTTCATCATGTCACACAGTATTGTCTCAAATTATCGCTACTATTTCTGGCATTAAAGCCTTACATATTTAGCCCGCTGACTGTCTATCTCTATACCCTATGAGATAAATATATAATTTTTACATCTAACAGTTTACTTTAGCATGTCCTATGATATGGTTTCTTTGGGTTTTGTAATTCATTAACTTCTGTGTTTCAGGCATTATCAGCTGTTCTCCGTAAATATATTTCCCATCAGTAGTTTTGTTTTGATACTCATATGGACAATTTCATAATATCCATAAAGATTTCCCATCTGTGCGGTTTTGTTTTGAGTCACTTTAATTTTCTAACTCTCCTTAATGGGGCAAGAGCGGATTTTGCACGTTGTAATAATACATTTTGTAATGTATTCATTGTTATCATGTATGATCATACAATTTTCCCCTGCTATAATATTTTTGATTCTTGAGGATTCGATTCCTTTCGGTACAATATGTGATAGATAATCCCCCACATGATATATTATTTTGTGGTAATCTTTTCTTAAAGTTATGTAATAGTTAGTATATTTAAATGCATTTTATAGCACTGACTGATTTGAAAAGTCTTGCCTAAAGTAGTCCATGTGTGGGGTTGATGCTCATTAGGAAAGGTTAGGTTATTTTCATTCTGACCACTGTGTTTCTAAAAGTTTGGCACGTCCAAAGATATGGGTTTCTGGCTGGAGTTTGTAACTTAATATCTGTGTTTCAGTCAGATCTGTTTCAGTCATATCTGTTCTGTAAATATATTTTCCATCAGTAGTTTCATTTTGATACTCAATAAAAATCCCTTTTCATTTTCTGTTCTTGAGTCTGGAATAGATAATTTCATAATATCCATTTATTTTCCCCCTTCTGTGCAGTTTTGTTTTGAGACACTTTCATTTCCAGTCTACTCACTGCTTCTCATTGATGGGTATGGGCACATTGGGCAGTACAGAAACATGCCTACTTCTCTTATGAGTCAATAGAGGGCAGCAAAGGAGTCATCATGTATCATTCATCCTGATCATTTCATAGAACTTTCCGTGGTATAATGGAATAATCTTTCTTTTATACGCAGGTCAAGTTCAGACCAGGGAATGCATTGAGGAAGTGATCCGATTTGCTGCAAAGGAGGGCCTCTTCCTAATGGCTGATGAGGTACTTTAACCACTTCAATCCTGGCATCCCTATTTTGTGCATGTCAAAAAAATGTATTCATTTATTTATCAGTAGTCAAATCTTTTCCAAAAGATCTACAAGCTCACAACACATTGCAATGCGTTGTGAGCTTGTAAATCAGCTAGTTTTGCTATTTGTTGTATGACTAAGTAAGTATATAGGGCTTAAGTGGTTTAATCATCAATAACTAACACTATGAATAACATTGGTTTAGTATACTAGCCCTTACCCGTTCAAAGATATGAGCTCCAAAATGATGTGCAGTGTGTGGGTTATGGGATGTGCACTGTGCACACAGTATATGAGGGATGGAAAGTAACTTTAACTGGTGCTTGCATGATGTAGGAGCATCAATGTAAGAAACCCGTTTCGTTTAATGGCTACAGAGATACTGTAACATTGGTTTTATTATCCACTTCGCTGTTTTACAGCATGTTCTACTATGTTAAATGTGTCTTTCCTGTCATTCAGGTATACCAGGATAATGTGTATGCTGACGGTTGCAAGTTCCACTCCTTTAAGAAGGTATTGTTTGAGATGGGACCTGAATACTCGGATACAGTGGAACTGGCATCCTTCCACTCCACCTCCAAATGTTACATGGGAGAGTAAGTCACCTTACTTTGACATGTCATCAAACTACTGTAATCCAGTAGTTGCACTGCACATTAATTTATCCTGATTACTGCAGCTAATACGACACTCACAGTGTACTAACTTAACCCTAACCTTTTTCTGACATATTATATTATATGAAGAAAAAAAATACACAAAAGAGGTTCTGTCATCATATCAACCACACCTTTTGAATAGGGTAAAAACAAACCATTCCTATTATCTTTCAAATGCTGTTTGACCCAGTATCTTTTAAATTGTTGGCTACTTGGGGATTTGATACGTTTGCTATCGTGTAGTCTCGCATATCCAGACCTTTCACAGCTCTGCCCAATCTGCGGGGCGGGGAGAATGGGCCGGAGAGTCTGGCTATGTGAGACCAGCTATTATGTAGCAGTAAAGAGGCTGTATATAGTCTGATCCATGGCGCCTCTAGCTGCTGTGCACTTTCAAACACCATGGGATCCAAGAGCCATTTAACCATTTATTGAAAGGTTGGATGAATGCTTTTATGGTAGTGGTTCTCAAATGGGGTCCGGGTGGGGGTTCCAGGAGGTCCCCAGCTAAATTAGTTGATATAGCGTCAAAATCATAGCCAAGCTATCACTTTAATCTACAAGCTCACACCACAATGGAGTGCATTGTCAGCTTGTAGATCTGCTTTTTTTATTTGAAAATGATTGACAGGGGCTGTGGTGTTTATGGCAAACACCACATATAGACACTGCGTGTCACTCCCCTTTTCTGTTTCCTGTCTATCTCAACTGTACTATCCAAATGAAGGCAGAACAACCCCAAAAAAGAAAATGTTTGACACATTTGGGATATTTATTTTAACATTTTAACTCATCTGGTGCCGATCCCGAACTAGTTCGGCTTTATTTCAATCCAATACAATCTTTTTTTTATTAATTCACTTACCCCGAGCTGCTTGTAGAGTCGTGGGTGGTCCTGGCTCGCTAGCCGTTCTACTCAGTCCGACGATATATTCCATTAAAAATGGTTTAAAATACATTTTTGAGCTCCCCAATGTTCACCCGATGTTCGGCGCCGCTTCCGATGAGTACACGAGTGTGCCGATCCCGAAGTAGTTCGGCTTTATTTAATTAAATGAATAAAATGATAAGAGGCCTTCTGAAACCTGGCCTGATTTTTCTAGCTACTAGCCGAAAGCTAGCAACCTCCCGGCCGGCCGTAATTTGCGAACGCAATCGCCAATCTCCGCCTAATCCAATGAAAGACCGCATCTTTAAAGGCTTATATCTCTTTTTTGTGTTTTAGGAAAGCGGCGCGAGGTTTATTTACGGCGAAATCGCCCAAAAATGATCTTTTAGGTGACAAAATGGGAATAGCCATTCTGTTAGCATCTTCATCCGGGACATTTCCATGCCGTGCATGAACGTGAGCACGTCAGGTCCTGGAAGGTGAAGTCCTGGAAGCTAAAGCGCTCGCCTATGAGAGATGCGCTGGCATTCTTTGGCCCCTAGAGGGCGCTGGCACTCAAAGAGTTAACAACACAAAATTTGTATTGGAGATGCATGCATGGATGTTACACAGAGATTGGTGTCCTCCACAAATGTGTGACCACAGCGCGTATAGTTGCATGGTTGATGACTTGATGTTGCATAGATATTGGTGTACGGGGCTTTTGGTGTGACACATTGGTTGCTTTTCTTGTTTTTCTTTTTTTATCGGTCACCATTAACCGTTAGCACTTACCGGTAACCAATTTCTTATCGGTTAAACGGTAACGGTTAACCGTTGGCCACCCCTATTCACTTCAGAGCATCTTTTCCTGTTATCCAGGTGTGGATTCCGAGGCGGCTACATGGAGATTATCAACATGGACGCTGAGGTGAAGGCCCAGTTGACCAAGCTCGTGTCAGTCCGTCTGTGTCCCCCTGTTCCTGGACAGGCCCTTATGGATCTGGTGGTCAACTGTCCCCAGCCTGGGGAACCCTCCTATGAGAACTTCATCAAGGTGATTCAATCAGACTCCCACAACTCCTTGTTATAATATATCCTTGCTGTCAGGCTGAAACCTTGTATCTCCATATTCCCTACGGGTCTGTCTGTGGATTTTATAAATATTTAACCAATGAAAAGTATTAAAAGGAGCACAGATTCCTTTTTACTTTCCTGAAAAGTAACAGTTTTGGATAGATTTTCAACCAACAACAACAATATGCTTGCAGTCATCATTCTTCACAGAGGCTGCTTTAAATTAAAGCAGCGAGAGGCTTAAGTAATGGAGTCTGTTAAAACGGTTGAGCGATGTTTAATTATCACTGTGATTAGGTTGTATCTTTATCACAGACTAGCAATGTTCCTAACTCTTCTTTATTGCTTTCTCTTTCTCTGTGATGAACTACTCTTTCCCTAAATTCTACCCTCTCTCTCTGTCTTCTTTGCTCCATCTCTCTTTCCTTATCCAGGAGCGCACCAACACCTTAAATGTCTTGGCAGAGAAGGCCCAGCTGACGCAGGAGATTCTAAACACAGTGCCTGGGATCAGCTGTAACCCTGTGCAGGGTGCTATGTACTCATTCCCCCGCATCACCATCCCTGAGAAGGCTATCAAAGAAGCCAGGGTCAGTCTCATACTCATAATGCTCCATGACTGTGACAAATCAAGAGTAAAGCCCTTCATCCTGTGGGGAGCCGGAGCATGAATGTGGTCAACAAGTTTCACTGCAATCTGCCGTTTAGACTGTGAGATACTGTATGTTGTGTGCAAGTGAAAATGTTGGCCTAAGCGTGGTGCTAGAGCAGTTGTTGTGGTTCTCAAACTTTTTCATGTCAAGGACACTAAAATTGATGTATTTGGCCACATACCCCCCAAAATAGCAGATATGCAAGCTCACTGATAGCCGTGATAAGGCTAGTTTTGAATAGCCAAAGTGCCTCAAGGACCCACTTTGAGAAGCACTTTGCTAGAGGAATGGCAGGGGGTCACCACAATGAATTAAGAGGGTTAATTCTCCAGAGAGCATGAAGGTGCACAGCAAATCCCATGGCAATCCAGCCTTGGGATGGGAATGCTAATTAAATATCATTGTTGTCAGGTGGAAACCTTGTATGTCCAAAACCGTTTTTATTCATCATTTATAAAAAAATAAAAAATAAAACGATTTAAAATAGTGAAAATAGCAGATCTACAAGCACACGCCTCGCACCAGTTTTGGGCGATAGTTTTGTGCGGTGAAGCAGGACTTTGCTTTACGAAAAAAAAACACATTTTGAAACTTGGAGTGACGATATGATCAAAAACTTGTGCAAAAATTACACTTTAGGTCAGGGGTGTGCAAACCTTTCAGGCAAGAGATGTACCTTTTCCAAGCAAGGCTGGTGAGATCTACCTTCACCAGACCAGACCAGTGAAAACGACCTCCGCCTTTACATCTTATTATAGGCTGCTAATTAGAATTATGCAAACTCTGAATGAATCAGTAGTGTAATATAATAAAGGCTAGATAAATTATGAAAAAAATATTGTGCAAATCAAGCAATAATGCAAAACATATGGGACCTTTAAAATACTGACAACAGCACTTTGATCCAGTTTCATTTACGGTACAAATATAGACCTACATACCGGTATGGTTGAGATTTCAGTTCCTTGTTTCTCTCTGTGTCCTTGTAAAATGATTGTGGTTTGTCTCAATATGTGTTACCAAATTCCCTTTCACTGCACAATTGTTGCTGATACAAATACATTTTTCATTCGACATGAAGAAAAAATGCTGTCTGAACTCATTCTCAGTTGTTATGTTATCTCATGTTGTTATGTATTAGATGTGGTTGGAAAGCAGGAGTAGCCTTAAAAAGGGTAACATACCTGGACCAATGATATGCTGCCTGGGTCAATCCTGTGTTAAATTGCTCTGCACTAATAAGCCTATGCATTTTTGGGGTTTGGATAGTGGAGGCCTGGAGGGTGATATGAGGGGATGTTTACCTGCTGTAGGTAAGAGAACCTCCAGTACCATTGTGAGATGGTTCACGACATGTCTGTGTGTGTTTTGTTTGTTGTGTGCAGGCGATGGGCCAGGCTCCAGACATGCTCTACTGTATGAAGATGCTAGAGGAGACTGGGATCTGCCTTGTCCCCGGGAGCGGCTTCGGCCAGAAGGACGGAACATACCACTTCAGGTACAGGGTGCATCCATTCCCAACCCATCAACCTGTGGGCTATCGCAAGTGGCCCCCCCAAATAACTGGCAAAACCTAATGATAATATAATAATAATGTGTAGGAAAAAGAACTGTCATAATTGGAAATTGTTGTTCTACTGATAAATGGTATACATTAGTCCCATTGATCCAAGCCAGAACACAATCAATTAATCATTAAAATAAACATGCTCTGTAAAACAATATTGCAATAAAATCAGTGGTCAAGATTTTCAAGAGGGCCCTGATCCAGAAAAGGATAGGAACTGCTGACTTAGAGCATTAATTATAATATTATCATGCCTCTGCCCTCTTAATAAGCCCCCTTCACATGACAAGCATCAAAATCCCACAGCACTGATGTTGGCCTATCTCACCGCATGGCTAACCCTCAGTGATGCACAGCGCTCAAAGTTCAACAAATATGAACTTGGATCCTGTTTGTTCTGACCTTTCAAAGCGCAGCCAATGATTTCACAAGGCCAGGTTTAATGATTAAGACTGAAAAAATCTTTACTTCAACCTTGGGTACATCGTGTACTGATCTATTGGTATCTGCAAGGTGTTCTTTACTTCCAATCACTTATTACTGTATGTGCAAGACCCTGCCTTGCCTTGATGCAGAGCCCTGCACGGGTCCAATTTTGACAACCCGCGCCCTGGATAAAGTAGAACAACCTTTAAAACCAATCATAATCATTTAAAATCGTATCATGATCTGTCACAATAGCTTGTTGCTGCTGCTGCTTTCTGCCTCCGCTGCTTTGTGCAGTTGTATTTGTCATACGATGGTGTCGCGCATTGAAAATATCAGAGCTACAAGCTCACAACATGTCGGAACTTGCAGCTTTGTGAGCTTGCATGTCTGCTATGCTCGACACGCACCGGCATACGGCGAAGCACATATCCAGCTTTTCACAGCTGAAGGGAACTCCACTTGCTGTCTGTCTGTCTGTCTTGGTTCGCTCATCACTGTTTAGGCTATACTGTTATGATGATAAACAGCCCGAGCTAATCTAAACCAAACCGGACCCATGTGACCATAATAAAAAAGGGATCGGAACTCCTAATAGTCGTGGAATCACGTGGATGTTATACAATCATGCACCTTTATGATCACAGCAATGGATGTGGTTGAATTGGACAAGTTGATTGCAGGCAAGTCATCCTTCCTTGCGCCCCATCATCATGACATAAAACAAACACAGTCCCTCAGACTTGTAGGTTTGCATATTAAGTTTTAATGAGATGTAGGCTAAAGCCCAAATCATCTTAGTTTGGGCAACTACATCGTGCTAGGCAAGCAGATCACTCGCGGCCACTTTATTCAGTTGTGTGTCGGTGTGTGCTCCACCGGCTGCCGCCGCTCCATGTGTGTGACTTGACGTTTAGGTGGAAACAGTGCTGTATGCAGGCTGTGGTTCTGTCCTGCTGCTCACTGTGTGCGCTCTTGTGACGTTTCACAGTAAAATGTCACCCGCCCGTGTTTAGTCGCACACCGCCGTCCCCGCACCCGCACATTTATAATAGTATATATTCCGCCCGTCTCCACCCGTCAAACACGGGTACCCGTCGGGTACCCACGGGGCCCCGACCCGTTGCAGGGCTCTGACTTGATGCTAGTCGTGAAATGGACTTTCCTCCTTCAGTTGACTGCATTACCGTTTCATCATCACCAACACAAAGCTTTGTCGTCAAAGCATTTGATGCATAAAAGGTTTCCAAATCCACTGTGTATGCTTACCCTGACCGTTGTTCTCCTGGCCTTCCCCCATACAGGATGACCATCTTGCCACCAACAGACAAGCTCAAGATCCTCCTGGACAAAGTGAAGGAGTTCCACCGGAGGTTCACAGAGCAGTATTCTTAAATAGCCTCATTCCTTCCTCTGACCCCCTGCAGCGGAGCCCAGACCATTACAATCTCATCCCATCAGAAAGAACACAACTAGTGCCTTTGACACCGCCGAACCCGGGGTCTCTAATGATGATGCACTTTAGCCACTACAAGATTCACATGTAGACATACATGGACTGTTAGTACAAAACAAAAGAAAAACACTTGAGACTAGAAGAGATGAAGTTAAAAAGAAAAAAAGACCATGTGTAGTTCTTTGTAAGGGACAATTTTTGATACTGCATATGTGACTTTTATCTGTGTCATTTCAGTTCTGAAGTATGTTTGCCTAAAAAGGTGTTTGTATTTGTCCGTACGAGAGTGACCAAGTCTGTTTCCACGTAATTTACTCTTGGTTTTATTATGTCATTGCTGCCAACAAACTTTAACCAGGGCAACATGCAGGACAGACCCTTGTACTGTATGCAATCATTAAAAGCTGATTTTATATTTTATGAATAAAAGTAAAGATATACTGTGTCTTATTGTTAATTAATTACCCAGCTATTAGTGTAAGTGTTGATGTACAATCTGTTGTGGTAGCATGATTCACCACCAGGGGGCACACTTGATGCACAAACTTGTTTAATTGAACAGCGTCATGACTTCAACCCACCACTCAACACAAACGTGCCCTTTTTATGAACTCAAATGACAATTTCTATGATTTCAGTGACACATACTCAATCACAATCACATACTTGAATACTTATATTTGTATATGTTTTTGTGGAGTTTGTAAGTTGAATTCTCCTGATTCCATTGCGTGGGCCTTATACTGGTTGAGGACTAGGAATGAGAGACAGTCGTCATGTCTTTTTATCTCCTTGGTTACTCTCCTAAGGGAAAGAGGTGTCTAAGGCCTCTCTCTCTAGGTGGATTGGGGAGGCTATCAGGGAAGCCTATGGCAATGCTCAGGTTCCTCTGACCTCGTTGGCGTATTTTAGTCTTACAGGTGGCTGCCTCCTCTTAAGTGACAATGGGACGGTGGGTACAGTCTCTTCTCTTTTTCCAAGTGACAATGGGACTTTTTCCTTCCATGAGCAGTGGGTTTGGTTGGTCTGGTGAAGGGGGACCCGTTACCTTATAAGGCAGACTTATTCTGCTCATTGGTTATGCAAAATGGTAAATGGTGCATTTATATAGCGCTTTTAATCCAAAGCGCTTTACATAGATTGTGCATTACATTCACCCATTCACACACACATTCATACACCGGTGGCAGAGGAAGCCATGCAAGGCACCAACCTACTCACCGGAGGCAATTAGGGGTTCAGAGTCTTGCCCAAGGACCCTTCGACATTAACTCAGGGGGAGCCCGGATTCGAACTGGGAACCCTTCGGGGATTTATACCCTTCGTGCTCTAATACCAGTTTCTCTACCCCTGAGCTATGCCGCCTGGACATTATACTATGTCACATGGACTCCAAACCTTGCCACTATGTGCCAAGCTGGGAGGCATTGGGTACCATTTTATGGTCTTTGGCATGTCTGGTCCATAGCGTTGGAAGGAGTAAAGGAGAACTCCTTCAAACGCTATGGACTCATGGTGGCCTTCAACCAGGCTGGTTGAAGGCTACCATATTTAATAGTCACTATAAGGATGAAGATACTATATGGGTTATTTACTTAGTGCTTGAGTAGCTCTAGTCCATACTGCCCTACAAAGGCAGAGTGCAGTAACTACGTTTTCGAATTTCACCAAAAAATGGGTTTAAAAGTGTTACAGCTTATCAGCCAAATGATAAAGATATAAAAGTGATATTACACTGATTGTACATCTGTTCTTGAGGTAATTGTTCATCCCCCAATATCATGAAGGCTAATTTGACCGTTGGGCGACACAAATAAGTCGGTGTGTCCCAAAACGTAGTTACTGCACTCTGCCTTTGTAGGGCAGCATAGCGTGAACTCCCAACGCTATGGACCAGAGCTAGTGCTTGAGCTGCTTCTCTATATAGGCCCTACTCTATATTGTAAATATAAATATAGATTTATTTGACAGTTATTGCGACCGAAGGTCGCAGTATACCATGAGAAATGTCGCAGCTTGTCCGTCCGTACAAGAAGTGATGTCTCGTGACATCACGTGACATCACCTCATCAAAGATCAAACCCTGGATAGCTATGTCAGTCATTCAGTCTATGGGTTGGTTCCCTTGTCAATGTGACATCACAGGTGATATCACAGGTGACATCACATATGTAAAAGTCTGTATCCCTTTTATGCCCATATATGAAGATTCCTGAAGACTCCCTAATCGGGAGATAAGTGCCCGTCAGGTCGCGTGTGACGTGACGTGACGTGACATGACGTGATGTGACGTGACAGACTGACAGCGGGTGGAGCTTATGCCCAAATATGGAGATCCCCAGGCATCAAACCCAGGCCCTAACTTGCCAAGGCCCTGCTTGGCTTTAAATTTTAACATACGTTTTATGCCCATATATGGAGATCCCTGTCCCAATGTCATCAATATTAAGGACATATCTGGGCATGCCCATATTTGGTAATGCCCATATATGGGCATGTTTTGACATTACTTTGTTGTCTATCATGCAGGGGCAGGGGTTGACACTAAGGTCTAAGAGGCACTTGCCCGTCGGGCAAGTACAGGTCATGTTCTACTTGCCCAAAGGTCATGTACACTTGCCCAAAAAGCAAATCGTCCATTATAAAATGATAGGTAAGATTTTAATTACCACTCAACTATACTCAATAACAATTTTTAATCTTACCTCAATACCTCCAAATCCAAATACCTAGGTAGTTATGATTGCTATGGTTTCACACTTTGTAATTTTATATATATTTTTATGGCCACGTTCAGGTGTTTAGACAGATATCTTGTGTTGTGTTTATAGACGGTCGTGTCCCCTCTCAAATGAGCACTTGCCCGGTCGGGCAACCTGAAAGCAAACTTCACCTGCCCCAAAGTTTTATTTACCTGCCGGGGGCAGGTGGGCAAGCCTTAGTGTCAATGCCTGAGGGGTCTCCATATATGGGTAACTGGTCCGATATACATCACTGCCCTGAGGCGTCTAACTAGTAATACTACTGTTAAACTACTGAGTGTGGGGGGGAAAGTATCCATAATGGAGCCCACAGACATAGACCAATTTATGGCTTCATGTTTTGCGAACACACACACACACACACACACACACACACACACACACACACACACACACACACACACACACACCTACACACACACACACACACACACACACACACACACACACACACACACACACACACACACACACACACACACACACACTGTTGAAACTCACATCTGAGGATTTAGATGACAGATTGACTTCTGCCTTTTACTGAGACTCCAGAGAATTGTAAGATACAGTACCTTAATTTTTCTCTGTTTATGTGTATTGTATTTTACTGTCTTGTATGTAATTTCAGAGCACAATGGCCAGATCATGCACATAAGCATGTGCATGTGAAACAGAGAGAGAGGGAGAGAAAGAGAGAGAGAGACTGAGAGAGGAGGAGGAGGAGGGGAGAAAGGAAGCAAAACTGACAGACTTGAAGATTCCAGGATGACACTGCCTATTAAAGTGCTTGTACCTTGAAGAGGTTATGTTCTCTCCTTCCCTGCTCTTCACAGCGGCTGTCAACTTTAATTATCTTTGACAAAGGGGGTTCCTGAATCCTAATTAAACAGTGCTTTGTCTCCACTGAAGCCCCTCGCCATTCACTTTCTCAACATGACGTACTTCCACGTTACTGTCGCCTTCACCTTAAATTAATTAGGCGTGCTTTGTTTATTTCCCCCCCTATTTTATATCCCGTTTCAAATGAGGTCATCGTTAATTAGGATGAAAAGGCGAGTTGAGGGACAGGTGTCATTGTGTCCAAGTGTAATCCTGGTTATCTTAATGAACTGTTCTTATATGATCTTGAAAAGGAATTTCCATATGCTATGATACACTGCAAAATTAAAATGAATGCTATCATGTTGGTTAATTATCCTTGTGTGCATCCATACTGCCTACATGTGGGAGTGCACACGTGTGCACAAGTCCATGCCTGCATACAGACCAACTGGCCAAAGAATGTGATTCAACAGATGTCCAGATTCTGGGTGGCATTTAGCAGACTGTAGAATGTGATGTCACCAAATATGTCATCTTGCTCTCAAACCAAACGGGGGGAGCATACATCAGTAACATCACAACTCCAAATGAAAGATTTTCAGACGCTTATTTCTTTATTATTCACCACCTCAAAGTCTCATATCCCGATGTCAATGGGAAATCACAATTTACATTATATGCTATTTAACACAAAGACTATACTGGTCTGTGACAACAGAGAATAATACATACTTAAGCTTTTTGAGTGTGGATATGAATATAGACAACGATTTTCAAATAGTTTTGTAAAACTATTTGAAAATAAAGTATGTTGTCATCTCTCAAGATCAAGCTCTTATTCTTGCAAATAATTGTGTTGGTATAAATACATCTAATCTATGTACCTTGCCAGGACACTTTGTTAATTATTAAATATACAAATGTGCCTTTCAGCTATGATATTCTGGTTCTCTTTTGTTTTTGTTAGTTTTTTGCTGTATACGTGGCCAACCTCACCCTTCTGACAACAAGTTGGGTTATGTCAGGTATTTTAAAATACTACCTAACCTATGTATACTTTTATGTTATTAACTCCTTCAGATGTCTATGATAACTTTGCTCTGTAATGCATACTATCATTACGGTGCAATTAAGATATACTAGGCCTACAGTAGTGGCAACTATAAGCATCTCCACAGTGGCCAGCCATCTACATCACCAATCAACAACTCCATTGTTCTCTTGAAGGTATATTGTGATGAAAAGTGTGGCTGCTCCTTACAGTTCAAACAAACCAATCTGCAATCAGTGTGTGAAACATTAATTTGCAGTTTGTTGCAACGTAATTGCAGAACTGAGTACAGAGGGAGAAAAATCCACTCCCTTAACATGTAATTGTGATTTTGCCAAAATGTTATTCTGATTTGTTCCAGACTGATGGCAGTGAGGATTCATGTCGTCCCATCGTGTAACACTGTCCCTCAACCCATTTTCTCTTCTGTGACGTGACATAGGTTACTACATTCCAGGACAATCAGGTTTTAAGGAAATGTGATCCAGGCAATTGGTATAGCATTGTAAAAGACACAGCCCCAAACGGTGTGGGTGTGACAAGCCACAGTGCCTGGTGACTGTGCCATGAGACAAATTGGGATTTTGTGAAGACCACTAGTCATTGCAATACATAAAATGTTATGAATATTTGTTATATTTACTATATCAGTACTTTGTTTGCCGAGACTATGATTTCGCCCCTGTCCGTCCGTCCGTCCGTCCGTCCGTCCTTCCGTCTGTGGACAGCTAATCTTCGGCACCATTGGCACGATGGCAGCGAAACCGTACATGCACACTCCCTGGGTGCCAGAGCAGAACCTCTGCACCCAATTTCTCACATGGGCCTGTTACAGCGCCACCAGGAGGCGGGTTTGCACAAAACATTTTAGACAGTACTCCTACAGACTTTGTCCAAAAATCACGCAAATCGGTAGACAGTATCTCTAATGTCATTAAACAAAACAGGTCTCTCAGATTTTTCATATTCCATCCTGGTTGGCTAAGATTGGCTTCCAAAGTTTGCAAGAGTGCTCAGTTTTTAACAAAATGTCTCAAATCATGAACACAGAGTGAGATTTCCGTGAAATCTTGCACGGACATTCCCACTAGGCAGAGGAAGAAATGCCACTTGATTTTTTTCTAATCAGCCTCATTGCTATAACAGGCCGATTTGTGTTTTTACCTATATAACTCCACTGATCAGTGTAAAATGTATGCGCACTCCCTAGAGGCCAAGGAAAAACCTTTTCCCTGCATTTTTCACATCCGCTTTTTATAGCGCCACCAGGAGGCTTATGTAAAACAATGTTTTTGATGTTACTCCTTCAGATTTTATCAAAGAATCTAACAAATCAGTACAGAGTATCTCTACAGTCATGTGATCAAGACCTATCTCTCCGATATTTCATATTCCATTCTGATTGGCTAATATTGGCTTTCAAAGTTGGCAGGATTGGTCCGTTTTGAACAAAATGCCTCAAATCATGAAGCAGCTTGCGCTTTCCGTAAAACTTTGCACGAACATTCCCACTAGGTCAAGAAACAAATGCCACCCTTTTCTCATTGGCCTGTTATAGCACCACCACCAGGTCAACTTTAGCAAAACACATTTTTGGAACAAAATCATGCATACAGCGTCCGATTGCCATGAAAGGCCGAAGAAGACATGGCACCCTTTTCACATTGACCTATTATAGCGCCACCAGGTCACAATAACCTTAACCTGACCTGGCGTAGACCTGTGCTCGGAAGAGCACTGCTTCTAGTTTGAACTCATTTCCGAGTACAGATGTCATAGGAATGTCATAGGAAAATTACATTCAGTGTGCCTTGGGCACAAAAAGTTTGAAAACCACTGAAGACAATCATGTCTACAGACGTAATGAAATCCTTTCCCAGGGTAATCACAGAACACTGCAAGAGGCTCTTTGATACATTTTTCACAATGCACACATGACAGAGAGGGAGAAGAGTAAGAGATAGGAAGAGCAAGAGTGAATAGTGAAGCAGAGATCACTATATGGGGCGATACATCTTGTTCTGATTTGGTTTCTCCACCGCTCTCGTACCCTCACACTGTTTGTTGGGGTAATTAATCAATCCCAGACTAGAGGCATTGATCGGCCTCTGCGGCCCTCAGTGTGTACGCTTCTCGATTGTATTTGCCACTAAGCTCCTTGTGACCGCTCAATCTCATTGGCAAAGCTATGTGACAGTCCACCCTCTCATGCCATCAGCAAACGCAACATCAATTGACATCTCCATGAAAATCAATATACTTATATTTGTTGTTGTAAGAGCTTTGGTTTTGTTAATAATTCTAGCCACTTCAGTGGTCTGTACAATACATTCTCTTGTTTCAATAGATAAATGCGTTCTTGTTAGCCTGTACCAAGTTGCTGAATGGACGATGCAGGTTTCAGGGCCAGTTCATGGATGGTGACAACCTCCTCTTTGAGAAAGTGAGTGGTTTATTTTTCAACTTTTGAACTGTATCACTTTTTTAATGATCTGCAACAGTTTTATTTATCTATTTTAAAGAAAGTTTCACGCACTCTTCATTTTCAAAAAGGACATGCTTTGAGTGGGTGTTGTGATTGCACCTTCTTTAGCTCTCTCTTGTCTGAGTGTTATGGCTGTGTTATGTGGTGTGTCTTTGTTTCTTGTCTCTCCTGTGTGTCTGGTCCTGTGTCCAGGTGCTGCCGCCTTGGAGACACTCGGCTTCGCCTCGTGTCTCACCAAGCCTCTCAGCCGTTATAAAATACCAGGTAACCACATGCCTTGCGTCAAGTTGCATGGCTTATTGCTTCAGTCTAATCTCACTTGTTTGTGGAGGCATGCTAGTTGCGACCGTAGGTCGCATTTACTACCAAAACCTCCACGGCTGTCTGTGCGTCAGTCACACTTTTTCCCTGCTCATATCTCCGCAACCGTTGACCCGATCCATGCCAGATTTTGCACACACACTCCTTGACTGCCAAACTACAACCTCAAAGGACCCCCGGAGCCCCAGGGACCCCCAGGTCCCTGGGGGACCCCCAGATGTAAAAAATGACCAAATGTGCTCACACGTCACACGTCACACTTTTCCCCTGCTCATATCTCCGCACCCGTTGACCCGATCCATGCCAGATTTTACACACACACTCCTTGCCTGCCAAACTACAACTTCCAAGGACCCCCGGAGTCCCAGGGACCCCCAGATGTAAAAAATGACCAAATGTGCAAAAATGACCAAATGACCACCCCAACGGGGCTGCTCACGGGGAATTCCCAGGGACCACCGACTCCTGGTGCTCCAGAACGGATGCAAAAGTGGTGGCGCCCCCAGTGGAGGACCCCCTGCCACTGCAGCGCACATAAAATGCCGTAACTCGGGCTAGGAGCGTCCGGGAGAGCCGGGGCCGGTACCTATTCGTCCGCCAAGGCAACGCGGAGACCCCACCCCTCATTTCTCACATGGCCCTATTCTAGCGCCACCTTCAGGCCAATTTTTACAACACATTTTTGGACACTGCTCCTACAGTTTTTGCCCGAAAATCACGAATATCACTACACAGCATGTCTACACTCATGTCATCAACATGGATCAGGAAGATTTGGGAAAAACACATTTTTGCCCTATTTGTGGAGATAAGCCACCTACGGTCGCTTATCTCCCGATTAGGGAGTCTTACTGGTGTGTTCCCTATGCAAGCTGCCACTTCTTCTCTCACGTGTACACAAGGGAGAATAGTTCATCTCTCCAGCTCTTATGTTCAAGTCTGAGTCACTACAGGTCTCTGCCAACAAGAGGGTTAGAGACTGACTGACAACTGTTCACTGACTCATATCTATCACAATATGGAACACTTCACAGTAAAGTCCTGGACTTGAAAGGGTCATGTTGTATCTTTGAAATGTGTGTGTGTGTGTGTGTGTGTGTGTGTGTGTGTGTGTGTGTGTGTGTGTGTGTGTGTGTGTGTGTGTGTGCGTGCGTGCGTGCGTGCGTGCGTGCGTGCGTGCGTGCGTGCGTGCGTGCGTGCGTGCGTGTGTGAGTGTGTGTTTATGTAACCCAATATACACAGGAATAGTGTGTCCCTTTCCTTTTGGCATGCTGTCCTGTGAGTGTTTGTGTTCCTGTAAAAGTACAATCATCCCCAGTCACTATTTAAGCAAGTTCCTCACTACAGACTACACACTATATATATTTTATTTGTGTTATTGTCTTGGTATTGGCTTACTGGTGTGTTCTCCCATGTTTTGTTATGAATCTGAGCTGGGTTTATAACAATAGGCAAGAACCTAACTGTACCTTGGTCCATCCAGGAATCACTTGTTACGCGTACTCAGATTCTGAGCTGGGCTAATTTCCGGCCAGAGATATGGTAACTTCTGGAAACTCAGATTAGTTTTACACAGGTTGTCAATTAATTGCAACATTATCTAGATAAATATGAAAGCCCACTTAGCCCACGATAGCCAATGCATATTTTTGTACATTATCCTGCAACATTTGTCGAGTTTGTCGTGTTTTAGATCATTACAAATCTGACTCACATGTGTGATTCTGAAACACATACATGATTCAACGGCAGCCGCCCACCTTCTAAACAAACTAACAAACACATCTGTGGTTTTCCTCGCTGCTCATTCAGCCCTCCACATAGCAGCATGGTGCCATCGACCCAGAGTGACACGCTCTGCATACATGATCATATCATCATCTGTCCTTGACAGCAACAATGATCCTGTCATCACTCACACCTTGCAACAGCCACCATGGTTACAGAGAGTTCATTCTCCTCAATATGTTCAAGCAGACAAGACACTGTCTTGGAAAGAATTAATGCACGCCCGGATACAACCAGGTTGCGAGATCACTTGTTATCATCAAAATAATCAGAAGCTTCATCAAGCTTCCCACTTAATGAGGCTATATACTACAGTTTAATATATCCATATCTCATTTACTGCTCCCACATTGTCTGAAAGTAGACCTATGTATCCATCTAATATTAACCTCGCCTACCAGGCTTTCTGCGTTCACAACGCAGGCCGCTTGGTTTCCGCCTAAAGCGCGGAAACCACTAGAAGAAGCGGCGTCGCTTTGATTTGGTTCCCTCCGTTTGTTTCCCCAATCCTTATTAAAATGCTCGAGTAGCCTAGTGTAGTCTTGCCCGTCGCTAAAAGTTGGACTAAAAGATGCATATACCAAACGAATTTTTCAAAAGCAAAACTACACCGCATCAAGGAGTTTATTAGGTAGGCCCTAAAAGCGTGTCCTTGAGCGCAGGGGAATATTTTGGGTTAAAACTGAATCCGGTTTGATCTTTCCGGCAAATTGTAGTCCTTTGAGTACTACAACATGACGTTTTGTGGTTTCCGCTCCAGACCGGTTACAAACCCGAAAAGTGAAGTGATCCCAGACTAATCTAATATAGGCTGCATGCATAAATTACTCATGATTACACAAAATAAATGTGTAAGAATAGCTCGCCCATCTAACCACATGGCCCAATGCATCTGCTCCTGTTTCAAAAACTCCATTTAATATAATGTCTACATCATTATAGTATCCTGCACAGAACTTTCAAATAAGCTCCCCACACCACATGTGAACTCCCAAATCTACTCACAGTTTTACTAGACAATGCAATCTTCATCTTCTTCTCAGCTGCACCACTCATGGTCAGTGTCTCCATTAAACACACGTTTCCCACTCTAGAATACACACAATTATTGCCGCCTTCTCTCAATTTCTAACATAGATTGAGGATGTATTTTTAATGTATTTTTAATTCACTTCCTGTATATAAATTGAGAGTAAATGCTACATGCTACAAAAAACACTGACCAGCAGCTTCCTGTCACCAATCTATTAGTGATCTCACACTCACATATTCATATTAATGTATTGGCATTCAGAGTTATTTAGACATTTCATCAGTGATTGTTTGTGTGAAAACTCCTTTACCTGCTATCTCCCTCCTTTCGCTGCATGGCCTTATAGATTTTCTCCAGATGATGAATTGGACAAGGGAAGCTGAGGTGGGACACTTACACAGCGCCTGATCCTTTATGGACCTAATTAGCCTTTGACAAAGAGTTATGAAGACATTTAGACAAAGTCATTGTCTACTTGTTCAGCTTGAAAATGCAATACAATCAACTATGAGTCTCACAATAAAAGAATGTACGGTGTGTGTCATCACAGCTTAAAATAAAAATACAATAAATGGCTTTAGACATGAATAACAATGCATTTTGTATCCTCTTTTGTTTCTCAACTCCAGTCAAATTCTTAAGCTTTTGTAGGCTACTTTAAATAAAGTATTTTGAGGAGCAAGAGTTGCAAGCCCTTGCAATGTGAGTGAATACCTAGCTCTTTCCCCCATTTCTCACTCTCCCCCTTTTGATGGAAGAGACGGTGAAACTGATAGATTCTATTCAGCCTATCAATGCCCCCCATCATGGGGGGCATTGATAGGCTGAATAGACCCCATCCCTTATCCAACTACAATCGATGAACAGGTATCCCTTGAAATCTGGTCCATTCCCTTGTAACATTGTGATGCAAGGGCAGAAACTTCTACAGTCCTGTATGACACAACATTGGTATTTGTAACGCTTTATTCTCAGCATTATTTTCTTTTTGAACTACACACAAGCGTGTATAAGCAAAGTAGGTTAAATAGATTCTGCAGGAGTAACATTTAGCTGATTGTTTGTTTTTATAAAGAACATTCCCGAACGTGAATTTAAATCAAAGATCAATTCATTACTCGGTAATATAATATTTCGTCTATAGAAACAGGCTGGAAGGCCATTCACCCAGGAGGAGAACACAACGGTTCGGCAGAGCGCAAATGATCGCAACTGGTGTTTGTGGCGTCGCCACGGTGCTGGCGCTGGTGATTCTCATCCCGATCTTGGTCAACTCCGCCGGGACGTCAGCCCGCTACGAGATGCTTGGAGCCTGTCAGATGGTGTGTGACTCCCACGGGAGCACGGCCACGACCAAGACAACCAACACGCTGCAAGACAGTCGCTTGGTTCAGTCGCTGCCAACTTTTATCCAAGGTCCTCAAGGGGAACCAGGGCGCATGGGGAGGATGGGTCCCCGAGGGCCCACCGGCCAGCCTGGACCTGCCGGTCCTCCCGGGGCGAGAGGGGAACCCGGTCCTCCGGGTTTGCCCGGACCAGCCGGAGTAAACGGACCCACGGGTGCCATCAGCGCAGCCACCTACAACACGGTTCCTAAGATCGCATTTTACGCAGGGCTGAAGAAGCAACACGAGGGCTACGAAGTGCTGAAGTTTGACGACGTGGTCACTAATCTGGGCAACCACTACGACCCATCCACAGGGAAATTCACCTGTTCGATCCCGGGGATTTACTTCTTTGTTTACCATGTGCTAATGCGCGGCGGAGATGGCACAAGCATGTGGGCTGATCTTTGTAAAAACAACCAGGTATGATGACGCCCCGTTAAATATAACGATACAATAATTAAACCCCTTTATCCGTTTATCAAAATTACGGTATAATATTCAGTGTGTGAATATAGAGCAGTGTCACTAAGTTGTCGTGAAACTCAGGTGATGGAGCTGTCCAGTGCTGAAGTACTGACAGCAGTCGGTGCATGCAACGCGTGTCCGACTCTCATAGCCTTGGATCAACACAAATAGATCTTCGTAGTTACGAAAGTTTCTACCAAAGTAATTTAATGTAGACTATAAAACAAAAGAAAGACGAAAAACTATACATTACAACAACACCTTCCTTTCCTTTCAAAAGGTGAGAGCCAGCGCGATTGCCCAAGACGCCGATCAGAATTACGACTATGCCAGTAACAGCGCTGTCCTGCACTTGGATCCCGGAGATGAGATCTACATCAAGCTGGACGGTGGTAAGGCGCACGGGGGCAACAACAACAAGTACAGTACTTTTTCTGGGTTCATGGTGTATGCTGACTGAATGGAAGGACATTCTGTTCATCTGTAGGCTACTTTACTCTTCGTGTTCAGTTCTTTAAGCGTCTGTTGGATAACATGCACATTTTTCCCATGCTTTAGGAATTGCAAAGGGAACAATACAAATGTAGGGCGATTTATGTTAAAACTGGAACATTTGCTATATGACTATTATAAAGTGAAATTATGCAATGAACCTTGGATCTTGGAAAGAAATTCTCAAATCTTACAGAATAATCCTGTAATGAATTTCAAATGTATAAATGTACAGTATATTATGTACTGCTATTATAATTAGCTATTATAATTACCATTATAATGAATCAAATCATGCTCGTCTTTATTGCACTTTGTAAAGCGTATTCTGTAATATTATGAATTGTGTCTGTTAATTATGTTAAACTTAACAGGGATTGTCTGAATAAGAATAATAATAATTAAAGGAGCCTTTAAATGTTAGCATGGATGACATGTTCTTTAAATATGTAGCCTACTGTATCTGGTAAACGTTTTAAAATCAGCAACATGTAAATAAGTAGGGTATGTTCTCTTGTCCTGCTTGGAATTAATCTGAACTGGTTTAAAGGTCATCACCATATAAGCAACTGTTTTCAGTCTTCTTATTTAATGTGTCCTTTTTATTATTCAAACATATCTTTGACAGTGCTCACATTCTGAGGGATGTGCATCATTCATCATAATAGAAACAATCATTTTTGGTTTCAAACGGCACACAGCATGAGAGCCCCTTTTCAAGGGAAATAGAAAGAGAGCTGAAAGTCAAATCCAATGCCATCGAACTGCCAGTCACATTACAGTCATTTCTCTCTTGTCTATCAGAAAACACCACAAAGAGAGACCTTTTGTCCACTGAACTTTGTTGCTTCCATATGGTGCTTTGTCATAGTTACAGTATAGTACATATTGTGTGGCCGGCAGCTGCGGCTATACCATTGATCATGTGGCGATATCACCCTGTGATACCACCTGTTCCCAGAGGAGGGGGGGACTTGTCCTTCAGAAGGGTCCACCAACCAGGGACGTGCTGGGCCCCTGATTCAGCCCGGGGAAAAGAGTTGGAGAGGCCCTCATTTTCTCTTTTTTTGTTTTTAGTTATATTTCGTCGTTGTTGGGTGGAAACCTTATATGTCCAAAACCGTTGGTTTTGTATTTATCATTTTAAAAATGATTTAAACTAGTGAAAACAGCCGATCTACAAGCACACAACGCCTCGCGCCGCGAGGCGTTGTGTGCTTGTAGATCTGCTGTTTTCACTACTTTTGTGCGACGGCCTTGTATGATGAAGCAGGGCTTTGCTTTGCGAAAAAATTTATAAATTTGAAACTTGGAGATACGAGGTTTCTGCCCGACAGTGACGATTTACTTTGTTGGCCACAAAGCCCCCAAAATGGAACGAAGGCCGACATTTTATTTTATTTATTTTTCCTAATGGCCGGCCTGGACCGGCCGGGAATGAACCGGCCGTTCGGGAGTTGTCCCGCTTTTCCCAATGGTCAGCACGTCCCTGCCACCAACCACTGTCCAACACACACAACGCTGAGAGGTTGCGTGACAGCTCATCCAACAAAGCAATATACATTCTGATATAAGTGATTTTTACATACTGTAAAAAAAAAAATCAACAAGATTAGTTTTACATGAAAACTATAAAACTGCAGTAAAACTGCTTAATTAGCAGTTACTGCCTGATTAATGAATTAGCACCAGCTGCAAATATAAAAGCAATGTTCCTGAGACTGATTCAAACGGGAACAAACTTTTTTGCATAATACAAGAGTTTTCTCTTGAAACTTTTAATGAAAATTAATTAATGTTCGGAAATGGCATCAAAAGGATAATGCTAATATTGGAAGGTATAGAATGAAAGTTTTGTGCAGATCATTTTGCATAGTGTGGATCTGAATGAGACATTTATTTCTATATAATATTATGATCTGATATAAAAGTGTCTTGTTTAAAAACTGGACTATATAAAAACTGGATTGAAGCAACAAAGTGTTTGGCTGTAGTATACACTATACAGTACTGTTGGCTCAATGCAACACAACCCCTGAGCAATACATCTGTGTACAAACAACATTAAGCGGACATGTTTTCAGTGACAAAATCATTATAAATGATTAACTGTCTATTTTGAAAGTAATTTTTGCCAGAGTATATCAGAATAAAGTGTAGATGTGTTAATAATGCATGCAATATGTTGCATTAACAGTGTATCTTTATTATAAAGATAAACTGAATGTATATAATTAGAATTACACAACATTGAATAGCCCTCCCTTCATCTCCTTCATGCCTCATTTGAATGTAAGCCAATGTTTGGGGTTGTCGATGAGTATCTTATCCACCTGGTTCTGGGATATACCCCTGGTCAGCATCTTTGGGACAATATTCTTCAGGATATGAGAGTAGCCGTGGCCTCCATATTTTGTCAGACGGTTTTTGGTGTGAATATCGTGTGCGATCACTATCTTGTCCTCGTAGCCTTCCTTCACCAGCAACGCCAATCTGAAGAAGAAACATGAAACAGACCAACACGTAAAACACACAAATGCTAACCCAATATAGTAAAGAGATATCTGGTTGTCTTCTCGCCTTTTAAAAGTGCAGTTACTTACGCCTTGACCCTCTGGCTGTCACTTGGCATATCCACCTCTAGCTTGTATGGGTAGTTCAGCATCTCTGTCCCAAACAGATCATACTCCAAGTAACTCCCCAGCTTGGCAAACTCAAGTAGCTCACCATCATCAAATATGGTCCTGTAGTATGAAAGGAAGACAACAAAACAGGAAGAGTGACAGGTGTGTAAGAGAAGACAAAAACCTGTTCAACGCAGACGAAAAACAAAACAACAACAATCTTCAAACAAAAATCTTCAAATCTATGCTTCTGGGAGTCCCTGGAACAAACTATTTTGACATGGAGGTCCACAGACAAAATATTTATATAATTTCGGGGGTCCACCACTGATATAGCATTGTTATAATAATGTAAGGATTTAGAAGCCATTTTTGGAATTGGCCTCAGGTCTTAATATGTTAAATGGAAAGCCCGCCTTTTTGGTCCGAAGACCTTCATCAGTTTACTGCCTTCCTTTTCATGATCAATTGAGACTTCGGGGAAGACGTGACTGAGCCAACACTGTATCTAGAGAGACCTAACCTGTCAAGGTGTGACATGACAGTTTTGCTTATGTCACCGCCGGCCTCGTGGAGAATGCGGAGGATCTCGGCAGGGGCAGCGGGGTCCCGACCAGGATGGATGATGACGGGGCAGCCCAGCTGGACCTGGGCATGGGCTGTGGCCCTGAGGACCTTCTTCTCGCTCTCCGTGATTGGCCAGCCCGTGCCGATCTCTCCGATCACGCCACAGCGGATGTCTGTGCCGTCTGCCCCGTGAAGCACCTCGCTGACGATGATGTCTGTCAGCTGAGAGGCACGAGAGAAAGTGTTACTTAGAGGAGCATTTCACTCATTTTCAACTTTATCTTCGTATAATTGTCCTTAACTCATGTATTATAAGTTCAATAATGCAGTTGGCACAATATCCGTATATAAGTGGTCCTTTAACATAGAACAATGATGCTTGTTATTGACCTTGCATTTACAAAAAGCTGGTTACAGTACAGATAAACACATTCAAAACGCAAAAAGGAGTTTGTGTTTAACTTATCTGAGAAATTCTGATAAAACTCTTCCATTCCATATTCCATGAAACATCAACATCTCTATACTCCTCTACCGGCATGGAGTAGTGCGTACTCAGTGTTGAATTAGCCAGGGGTCGCGCGCGCCCCCACCGCCCCATATCTTTTCTGAGCCTCTCATGCAAACTGACATGCATTGATGCGAAAACCAACCAAGTTCACACCTCGCCAACGCTTTATTGTCACAACAGGGTGTTTTAACAAAGAAACAAGCCTGTATGCATATAGACCTGTATAGTAGGTGTTGAGCAACGTGCGCGTGAGGTCTCTAGATAAGCGACCCACCAAACATTGAATCACCAATGCACCACTGTGCATACCCCATTCAAATTAACCAGTAGACGTCACGTAAGAAGTACGAAATTCTGCGTATAAATGCAAAACTTAAGTTGAGAAAATTCAATCAATTAAAAAAATCAAATAAAACTTTTGAGGCAACTTTGAGTGACATCTTCCTTCATCTTTTGGACACAACAGAGACATTTCCAACCAAACCCCACCTTCTCCACGGTCATCTTCTTGGTGGCGTCCGTGTGGGTGCAGTCGACATAGTATCCAGCCCCTCCTATGACGTGGACCCCGGTGTCCTTGGCCAGCTGCCTGAGGGTGGGCAGGTCACGGTCGATGCCTGTGGTTAGGGGTGGGCGATATGGTGATAATTATCGTTGAGACGATACAATGTCTCCACGATATGCCTTTTCAGAGGTATCATATATATCGTGATACAATTGAGGGAGCCTTGTAAAAAATCCTGTTTAATCGTTAATACAGAGATTCATTGCAAAATTCAATTAAACCTGCATTTTGGTCAAAATCTTCAGTTCTCAAACTTTAAAATATCAAGGTCTCCACTTAACTCTGACAGTATACAAATGAATACTGTCAGAGTTACATACTTGTAAAGTTCAATTTAGACCTCCCAAAAGGAACCCAGTGAGCAGGGATGTGCTGGGCCCCTGATTCAGCCCGGGAAAAAGAGTTGGAGAGGCCCTCATTGCGTGCTATAGAGAGAGATCTCTCTCTATAGCGCTGCTGCTACTCAAAGATTTGCCATTTCAGATCATGACAAGTGACAAGCCAGTGGGCCAATTACATGAGTTATATTCCGTTGTTGTCGGGTGGAAACCTTGTATGTCCAAAACCGTTTGTTTTGTATTTATCATTTAAAAATTAATTAAACTAGTGAAAACAGCCGATCTACAAGCACACAACGCCTCGCGGTTGTGTTCTTGTAGATCTGCTGTTTTCACTACTTTTGTGCGACGGCGTTGTATGATGAAGCAGGGCTTTGCTTTGCGAAAAAAATTACAGATTTGAAACTTGGAGATACAAGGTTTCTGCCCGACAGTGACGATTTACTTTGTTGGCCGCCCAGCCCCCTAAATGGAACGAAGGCCGACATTTTTTTTTTTTTTCCCCGAATGGCCGGCCTGGACCGGCCGGGAATGAACCGGCCGTTCGGGAGTTGTCCCGCTTTTCCCAATGGCCAGCACGTCCCTGCCAGAGAGTCTAGTTTTTGTCAAGTAACTTGAAAAATAACCATAAAAACCAACGTGAAAAAGAATTGTGATAAAATCGTGTATCGTGATACAGCTTGGGAAAATATGGTGATATTGTATTTTTCCATATCGCCCACCCCTACTACCTGTGGTGGTGTTCTCCACTATGGTGCCCCCTCCAGCCTTCCTGTATTCCAGCAGCTCGTCCCGCACCGCCGCAGTCTCCTGCTGGAGCAGCAGGTTCTCGTGGCTGCAGTAGGGGTTCTGTCTCAGCCAGTACATGTGCTTCATCTGGAAGGGGTTCTCAGCCACCGCCTCCTCGCCTGCCGGCGGAGGGAAGAAGCAGCACTCGAAGCTCATGGTCAGGTGCTCGTGGGTCATGGTGCGGCCCAGCAGCTCCGGGTCCATCGGACCCAGAACTGTCTGGACCTTCCCACTCAGATCTGACATGATGGTGTAATGGGTCTTGGATTATTAACGGCCTGAAAAAGACACAGATTACAGCAGGGGCGTCAATTGGGTATGGCAGGGGTATGCAGCTGCCATACCTTGGGTCCAGGGGGAGAATAAAAGTTACTTTTAAATATAAATCCATGAATATCTCTTTATCTATTTGTTCTAGTTATTATGTTGTTACATTACAGTAAAATAACTACAAATGCAACATTTAAAATGGTCACTTTAACAAGGTATTGTGGCACGTTTACTGTCTTGTCTTGCACGCGCACGAAGGCGCGTTTGCAAGACTGTTTCATTTCTGAACTGATGCCACTGGATTACAGAGGAGTTAAAGGGATATTACACTTTCAAAAAACTTTTTGTCATTGTATGGTTTAAGAACACCCTGAACAGTTTTTAGTTTTCTTCATTCAGTATTTAGATATTTGATGTAAAAGTTATCTGGCCCTCCAGGCCCAGGGCCTCTCCCCACACACACTCATTGTAACTTCAAACTCCATTTTAACCATGATAGATTCATTAAAAATACCCATTATTTTTTCTGGTGACTCAAACTACCCTCCTAATACGTGAGCAGGCCGTGTTTTTTCCATAACGTTTTTCATGTATTTTTAATAATTCTTTGTGAAAATGGAAAAAATTAAATACAATAAAAATATATAAAAAATACATGAAAAACGTTATGGAAAAAACACGGCCTGCTCACGTACTAGGAGGGTATTATGAGTCACCAGAAAAAATAATGGGTATTTTTAATGAATCTATCATGGTTAAAATGGAGTTTGAAGTTACAATGAGTGTGTGTGGGGAGAGGCATGGGCGTGTCGGGCCTGGTAACTATTACATCAAATATCTAAATACTGAATGAAGAAAATTAAAAACTGTTCAGGGTGTTCATACAAGCCTGATTAGACCATACAATGACAAAAAGTGTTTTTGAAAGTGGAATATCCCTTTAATTAACCACTTTAACCCTAGCTTCCCTATTTGGGCATGATGTCATTAGTGTGGTTGCCCGGGCAACCAGACTATAGTACTCTATTCCATCCATCCATCTATCTATCTTTTACTTCCTAGATAAACTTTATTTTGCCACAATACTCCTCCCACAGTTTTGGTGGCACGCACTTGGGCCATATGTCAAATCGACCGGCTTCATCAGGAATCAATTCCTTGCATTTTGCTAAGAGATACGGAGTTTAATTTATATAAACTAGCCCTTACCCGTTCAAAGATATGAGCTCCAAAATGATGTGCAGTGTGTGGGTTATGGGGTGTGCACTGTGCACACAGTATATGAGGGATGGAAAGTAACTTTAACTGGTGCTTGCATGATAATATGTAGGAGCATCAATGTAAGAAATACCCGTTTCGTTTAATGGCTACAGAGATACTGTGTACCGATCTGCATGATTTTTGGACAACATCTGTAACAGGGCCACAAAGTGACAAACGGGCTTCACAGTTATGTTAGGTGTGTTCATATGCTAATGGTGATGCGATTTCAGATCAATTGCTCCAGCCACTGAGGAGAAACGCTGTTTCAGACACTCAGACAGACAGACAGACATTCGGAAAATTATATGTTTGATGTATTAGTGAATACATTTTCTCCACTGACTTAAAATGTAACCTTTTCCCAAATATGGAGTTGACTGACATCATAGATGTCTGACATCATAGAGTCTATGATGTGTCAGTCTCATGTAGTCTATGACATAAGACCACATGAGACTGACACAGTATGTCCATATGAGCATTCCCAGATATGGGCTTAATATTGATGACATCAGGGATCTCCATATTGAGACTGACAGATATGTCCATATATGGGCATTCCTAGATATGTAATATTGATGACATCAGGGATCTCCATATATCATTTGCAAGTGTGTTTGGGTCAGGGCAACCACATTTGCAATTTCCAATTGCATCCTTCTATATTATTAACTAAAATCTTCAAAAATTTCCCATTTCTGTAAACAATTTCAAAACATTATAGAATGTTTTGGGGGAAAAGGAAGCAGATCTACAAGCTCACAATGTGAAATTTTATTATAGGCTTTAGTGTATGTTGATTTTTGCTACTCTAGTTATTTGACACTGTCCTTCATTTGCTGAGATGTTTTGGCACTTGCAAAATGACTAACTCAATTTGCTTCCACTCATCATTGTTTGTTTCCATCGATGATTAGCCCTGGTCCAGAGCATTAGGAGTGGGACCAGGGATAATTATTAATTATATTATTTTTACTTTTCATATGTGCTACCAAATATGAAATATATCACAAATTAACTGAGTAAAATAAGACAGAAATGTAGCTTGTAACTGCAGGTTTGGGTAACGGTTCCGCGCATTGGGACCAATGAACAGGCTATATTTTCACTACTCTAGCTGCAGAGGGAACTTTGTACTGTAAATAACTCATGATCATTCTGAATCTGAAGGGCCATGTCTGCCTGAACCACTGTACAATCTGTGGGTCATGTGTCTAAAACACAACAAGAAATGTGACTACATGCAAGCATTATTTTAGTTTTAGCCTAATATGTAACCAAGAGGCTTTGGTGTGCAAGGTGCACTGAAAAACAACTAATTGATTGTCATTTAATATGATGACAAAACATCGATTTAAAAATGTGTACAGTCAGTGCACCCTGGTAGTCTGTGAATCAGAACCGCACCTACATGGCTACATGAGGTATTGCATGGCTAATGGTTGTTGGGCTCCGAACTTCCGATTCGGAAGGGTCTGGTCTGGTCGCTAATCTGATTCCAGCCCAGGCAGACAGGCTGGCTGCTCGACCTTTGTGCAGTAGCCTGACTAACACCAAAGCAATAGGCTGCAGCCTGCAGTAGGCTATACAGACAATTAGAGTTACAATTAGCATGTGAGACGGTAGCGTACGAGGCATGATAACTACAATATAATAACCTTGCAATGTATCTGATAAGCTACAAGACTTGCTGACCTGATCGATATGCAGCAGCAGCCCACTTCTTACAATGGGAACGTAGCTGAAAGTTGAAACAGCACCGGTTTAGCAGACTCAGAGCAACAAGTGTGCAAGTGCATGGTCGCTGCAGCCAGGAATTATCGCGAGAACAACGATGTAACGTGAGCACCATAAGTAGGTTACTATTTTTTTGCTGTTCTCAAATGTGATGCTTTGTATTATGGTCCTCCTGTTAATGTGAACCTTTCAGTTATAATAATGTTTTGAAACCCGATTATTGAACTGTCTAGGAGAGTAGTAGACCTAGGCCTATGGGTGGATGTCAAAGCACATGAAACAACATTGATAAAAGTATCACACTAAACTGTCACTGACGCGGTATGTGTGTGTGTGTGTGTGTGTGTGTGTGTGTGTGTGTGTGTGTGTGTGTGTGTGTGTGTGTGTGTGTGTGTGTGTTAGATTAGTTTTAGTACAACAGGATTCTGGATAACTGTCTACTGTAGGCAGGGAGATAACAGTGAAGAGAGTGAAACCATTTGAATAGTCATTCAACATTATTGTGTCATTGGAATAGTGTCTAACTAAAGTGCTGTATTCAAACATTTTTTACTTGAGTAAAACTCCAAAAGTATCAAAATATACTTAAAGTACCAAAAGTAAATTAAATACATTTTCAAATGTTGTCGAAATCTTTTGAAATTAACAGATCTATATGCTCACAGTCACAATAGGCTATCTCAGTAGGACATAAGTGTTTAATAACATATTTGTTATAATAATCTAAATCTGCATTATCTGCTAAATGAAACATGAGAATACTAAAAGTACCTCAAAACCATAAGTAGGCCTACAATGCTTGAGTAAATGTATTTCATTACTGTCCACCGCATAGACATAGAGGATAGCCTACCCTACATGATGGTAACCGGTAGAGTTGCATGATTAACAGGAGTGAGGGGAACAAACAGTTTAGTGGATAACCTTTACTCCTATTCCCATCAAAACTTCCATTCCTTATTGCTTTGACTCAAGGACAAGGTATAGTCTCAATCCTGTCACATGAGGTCAGGGTCATTATATGAATGCCATTCGCTCCAGGGCTCCTCATTAGTGACAGGTTTAGGGTTGTCAGTGTCATTCATCAGTGTGGCTCTGGACAGGTACAACCATATGGGGACACTGTTTAAGGAGAGTGATGACTCAGCTAAGCCCTCACACCCACCACAAAGACCTGCAGAGAAACATCTCAGCCCATTAAAGAGAAAATCTCAGAGGGGTCAAATAAGTGACAAGCACGAGGAAATGAGGATTTAACAGCAGACCCTGTTGTGATTGTTTGATCTGTGGCTGTGCACAGCTTCAATGCATTTGATCTTTTATTGTAATATATTTTGGGGCATTGCTTCACAAAGAAATGGAGAAAGTATGAAACAATACTTTGTCATTTTGCTCCCCACTACAGCACTGACATCAACATATCAAAGGTCTATCACTGAGCATTATTCTCACAGCCAGGCCAAGCCATACACATGTAACCTAAAAGGAGGAATCCACAGAAATTGTGGAAAGGAAGTAGGAGCCGTTCATAAAATTAGTAGCTGGTGCCCTCTGCAGGTGGCAAGGAAGAACTCTATGCTTAAGTTTCAGATAAAAAGATATCTAATTGAGAGCTAAGGCCAAGGACCCCTTAGCTGAGAGAGAGATGAAGTATACACATTTTGTATTAATGTGTGTTGTAGATTTTCATTGATTTCATAGATAGATTCATTGACTTGTTTGACACTGTCATCAGTCTATGTTGGATTTGTGTTTTTAGTTAACTTGACCTTTCACTCTGTACTTGGTCTGCTCTTTTTTTACCTCTACTCTACACCAAACCTATTTGCAGAAAATAGCCGATCTACAAGCTCTCAACGCCTCACAGCGCGAGGTGTTGAGAGCTTGTAGATCTGCTATTTTTGGCTTATGTTCTCATAATCAGAATCAGAATTCTTAGGAGCGGGCACCATAGTGGAGAATAGGGATTCAAGGGTTCGAGTTGTTAATTTAAAAGAATGATCCTATCACAAAGACTTGGCGGCCCCCCTGTAGTAATTCTGAGGACCACCTAGGGGTCCCGGACCCCCTGGCTTATGGTATTGGCTTGGGTAGTGTTTGAGAGTAAACATTATGAGAGGATGATGGGTCACCTGGGTATACAAGTGTAATGTCTTTTACAGTTCCATTGCAACATCTTGTACATATTGTGTGTACAGTACAGAGCCGTAAATGCAATATTCTGCTCATGCTGTGTTGATACTGCTAAGGACATGTATGCCTGTATAGTTAGTGACATGTACAGTGTGACTCTCTCTTATTCTTTATTAACATGTTTTTAAATATTATATTTGCTTTTATATTAGCTTTTTATTTTACAAGGATCAACCTACCAAGTCAAATTCTTTATATGTGAATATGAAAATGGCTGTTTGGCCAGTTATTCTTTTGTCAAGCTAGCCAAAGAAACCGACCTGGTGATGTATCATTGTGTTTAATTAGGCCTACACTCATAATCGAAGCCTTTTTTTCCTGAAGACATTTGAAACTACAGCCTCATGTGGTATTGCTTAGATACACTGCTTCCAACTGTAAATGGATGCGTTATTAAATGAATTATTAAGATTATGCATGGACGCAGAAATTAACACTTAGCCTTCGTGACTACAATCACATGGCAAGTTAGTTTTAATCTAAGGCAGCTATACAAAATATTGTATTTTTGTTGTTTTAAAGCTTTACCATTGGGCACTCAGGGTGAGGGTGAGGTCTCATTCTTTTTGTGCTCTCATATTCAACTGATGGTCTTTTGAAAAACAATATTTTTACTTTAGAAAAATAAATCACATTTCAGATAAAATTCTAAATCCTGGCTAGCTTATTGGCTTGTTGGACATGGAATAATACAGCAGCTACGTTCTGAGCTGGATAATTTGAAATGGATTGTTTTGTTGAAGCGTTGAGATGAGGATAGAGGATATGTGAACATAATGATGGATATAATGATGATGATGATAATTTTATACATACATATCATATACTGTATCCTCAACCTTATTATTATTATTAGTAGTATAGTAGTAGTAGTAGTAGTAGTAGTAGTAGTAGTAGTAGTAGTAGTAGTAGTAGTAGTATCAGTACTTTGGCTATTGGTAGTAAAATTATTCATGTTAGTTATAGTATTATTATGCTGATCACATAGAAGTAAGATATGAGAAAATGTATTTTGAATGCCTTAGTGCTGTACATGTTCACCATGTTGAATATGTTTTCTGTGCTGACACACATTTTTAAATCCAAATCCAAAGGTACCAGTGTGTGCTGACATTCCTTTCCTGTGCATCATAGGAAATCAATGACATGCCACAGTCTTTGCTACAGTAACACACATGACAACCCCTTCAAGCTTTGCCCTTTCAAACAGTGTACGTATATAAACCTCCAATGGTACGCTGAGATACCTCAGACTGAGTGATCAGCAGAACTGTTACCTTCCCAAGACAGAACAAGAAACCAACTTGACCATGTATGGAAGAAATCTCCTTCTGTTCTCTGCTGTCCTTGTGGGATTGTGCATCCTCACATCTGCCGCGCCAACGCCAAAACCACCAGCGGCCTTCTGCAAAGTTGTCTGGTAAGAGACTCCATTCATTTGGATTGGTTGCTGATTATACAAACTTTAGGATAATGTGTAAAATGCCCTTCTGTTATTTCCTTCCCTATAGGCTGTTAGGAGTCCCTTGCCCACAAGTAAACATGATCATATTGACTACGATTAAGGCCAAAGAGCAATATCAGGTAAGAAACTTCTTTCATGGGAAAATTGGGAGCATTACAAACCTATTTTTCACGGTCAAGAGATACCAGCTGCCCTGTAGCGAATCTTCTGATGCTGATGTGATTTGCTTGGAAGAAGTTAACCTTAAAGGGATATTTCACTTTCAAAAAAACGTTTGGTCATTTTATCATCTAAGGCTTTTGGGAACACCCTGAACAGATTTTAATTTGCTTGATTCAATATTTAGATATTTGATGTAAATGTTATCAGGCCCTCCCCATCCAGGGCCCCTCCCCATACACACCCATTGTAACTTCAAACTCTTCATTTTTAACATGATAGATTCATTAAAAACATCCATAATTTTCATTTATTTTTAATATATTTTATTGTATTTAATTTTTCCATTTTCCCAAAGAATTATTAAAAATAAATGAAAAAAGTTATCGAATAAACACGCCCCGCTGATTATTAGGAGCGTATTATGAGTCACCAGAAAGAATAATGGGTGTTTTTAATGAATCTATCATGGTTAAAAAGGAGTTTAAAGTTACAATGGGTGTGTATGGGGAGAGGCCCTGGACGGGGAGGGCCTGATAACATTTACATCAACTATCGAAATACTGGAAGAAATTAAAAACTGTTCAGGGTGTTCCCTGAGATGAAATATCCCTTTAACTATAAATACTGTCTTGAGTAGCATATTCAAGTGACAGAAAACTGCAATTTACAATACTCACTTCTATAATATTCAAATAATAATTGTACTACTCTGTGTTCTTCATTCAGCTTGGGACAGTGACCCCAGTTTCCATTGAGGCCAACCACACTTCAATTGATGGTTCGATTGAGAACCTCAACTTCACCATGAGATCCACATCAATGGGTCTGGGCTGCCGTGTTGGTGTAAGTCTAATCATTTTGTTTGTCATAACCACTCTCAGTCGCATCAGTTCATCTTGATGAGTTCACAAATCACAGGATCATTTAAAATGTGTTATTTTACATTGATGTTAAATTAGACATAACTGTAAATGATGTCTTCTTTTGATGTTGTTCAGGGTTCGTCCATTGCTACTACCTTTTTCAGCATTCTTGACAATGGCACCAACTATTGCAACATCTTCGATATCATTCGGGGTATGTTCTATTATGAAAATAATTATTTTTATAAGGCCATATTCATCCCCTCTGCCTTATTGTGGATATCTGAATATATTGAAGATGAATCACATGTAGGCTATATTCTTCACTTCTCATGGAGTAGCAATTTTGCCTGTCTCTTTCCTGCATTCTTTCTTCTTTCCTCATACTGTGGTATAGCTGATGATTACATAGTGACCTATTTTCCTTTCTTCACACTTACGGTATGACTGATGCAAGCCCATGTCTGACAGTGAAAGCTAAGATTAAATTGCTCATATAGGGTTTGTGTCCATGTAAAGTTACTCATTACAGTGTTTCCTGTTCGCACAGATGGTGGTCTCACCAAGACTCCAGGCTTCATTGAGTACACCAATGAGTGGCTCTGCCTGGGATATCACCTCGCCACCTGCAAATTCTTTTAATACAGTCGAAGCACTCACAGCTGAACCTGTCCCGGATTTTGACATTACTGCATGTCTTCTGCATTAGTGGTTCTCAAACTTGTCAAGGACCCCAAAATTAAAATGTATTCGTCCGCAGACCTCCATCTGAAAATATTTTGCGCCATGGACCCACATACAAGATTTGTGCTGCTAAGAATGTTTTCTTTTTACATTTTTTTCATATATTTTTTTTAAATAGTCAGTCTGCTTGTAGATCTGCTATTTCACATAGCTAGTGTGTACACTGTAGGTTTAGAGTGGTTAAACAGATATTTATGCTATATTAACTCATTTTGTTGGGGACCCCCTACGACCCCCTCAAGGACCCCTGCAGAACCACTGTTCTACATGTAATATTAATAACATTGATGGTTACTTAATATGTCAGTATCATTTTCATGGTCTTCTATTTTGTACTTTAAATTGGTATTTTAAGCAAGAATGAAATCTATTTTGTATGCTAAATAAAAAAAATCTGTTTTCAACTTTGATGCATTGTTCTAATAACTATAATTAATTTGGCATACATAAAAGTCATCTCAACAC